>NC_086287.1:68558982-68860482 GCF_963924245.1 Chroicocephalus ridibundus
GACGGCACAGGGTGCACAGCCCTGCGAGAGGGCAGCAACGGATTTGTTTATCCAAGGACACCAAAGTGAACAAACGCTCATTATTTACGAGACTCAATTAGCATCGGAGTCCCTGGGCAGCCCATACGCCGGGGCTGGAGGTTTTGCATTTACAGCCCAAGCAGCAGAAAACAGCCATACCTACGATCCCAAATTTCTATATGTGTGTGCGTGTGCATACATGAATAAAGACCAGTGGATCTTCCAAAGAATGAAGAGCCAGACGCTCACACAGAAGATGTACATCTACGAACTCGTAATAGAGGTTAACTGTACCCTGGCACGGTCGGAGAGAGACACCAGCAAAGACCTCTCGGCACAGTCCTGCGATAGATGGGACTGCTGGGATCACTGCGTGCGGTAAGAGTAAAGATATAATTTTCTTTCATATATAGAATTGGTGACCTGAGTACAGGATCTTAATCTGCTATCAGCCATTGTTAAGCAACATTAAGAAATTAAAGGGCAAAGAAAAGAGCAACAGCAAAGTACTTATGCACTAGAGAAAGTACTTATGACTTCGGCTTGCAGGAAAAGATGTAAAGAGCAAGACGCATTTAATTTCTCAGAAAAGAAGACTGAACGGTAACTTTATTATAGGATGTAAGCACCTCATGGTGGGAAAACAGCAGGTACAAAAGAGCTCTTTTGGCTACTGGTAATATGTACAACAAGCAACAATAGCTAGCTGGAAACTGAAGGAAGCTCAATTCGGTACGAGAAAGAATCAGACTTTTTTTTTTTTTTTTTTGAAGACAAAGCAGTTGAAGAGAGGAACAGACCACCCAGGCAGAGGATTCCTCACCTGTTCAAACCAAGACCAGATGCTTTTGAGTGAAATGCAAATTATTACATTCAATATAAGAACAGCTGAAAAAAAAAAACAACCCAGATAGGGCTGTAAAATAAAGGAGGTCAAACTAAAGTGAGGTCAGGTCAATTCTAGCACTAAATTTTATGGAAAAAAATGTAAGTAAAGAGAGAGTTGATTAAAGATTTCCAGATAATTATCATTAAATCAAGGACACTCAAATCAAGAAATAGAGCTATTTAAACTATCTTTTCATTCCACTTGCATTAGACCATACCCCAGTGTCCGCACGCTTTGGTTCCCCACCCTGCCAGACGTGGCTCTGAAAAATACTGATGAACGGCGACTATGCAGAAACATTGGGGGAAACAAGAGTTAAAGCCGCTCTCGTACTGCAGGGATTGAAAGCACAGCTGGAAAACAGGACAGCGGTTACAAAAGCACCCATAACGCATGACTCTACTACAGGATTTTCTCTTTCCAATGATTTATCTTCCTTTTATGAACTAAGATTCAGACGTAATCATACAGGACTTGGACAGTCTTCAAGAAACACAAATTCTTATCCCAATAGATGCAGTTGCTTGAGGAGGAATTCTGCAATAACTGCCTTGTTATCATCTCTGTTTTTTAAACAGGTAACCTTATTTTTTAATTTTCTCTGTACATGTAAAGAAACAGAACGGAAGATTACATTATAAAAGAAAAAAGGATTTACCAACCAAGCCAGGAGAAACAGGCACTAATACTAAAGGCCACCTGACACGCACGACACATTAGTAGGAATAATTGTTACAAATAGGACTTTTCAACCTAATAAGTAAGTAATTATTGGTTGCGTAATCCCAAACCTAATTAATGCTTGCTCCTTCATTTTTTAAAGAAAATAAACTTAATTTTTTTGAAGTAATGAACACCAAACTGGGTTAAGAAGGTCTAGTTCTAGACCACATCCACCTCCAGTTAATGGCTTCAGTAAATTTCTTCCAGAGACTACTCACAAAGTTTAAATCCCTTTTAAAAACTATATTCTGAACATACTGAGTGCAAATAGCGGTGCCTTGGGGAGCAGGAGCTCCTGATAACACTCCACTGCTCTTTTACTGCTTTCTTCTGGACTTTATATGTTCTAAAATGAGCACAAAACCACTTATCTGACAGTCCATACCTATACGGACAGAAAGCACCAGGTTTCCTTCCCCTCGGCCCGTATATGTTCTGCTCTTCCAAGATTCACATTTATTTTCCAGCTTTAAACTCTTCACTATTAAATATGTCGGTATAGAAATCTCAACAGCGCTCTGCATACTTTCTTGCAATCTCTACTCTTAAAGACGACCATATTTTTTCCCAGGTTTACATGAACAGAATACAAAACACGCATTTTAGAAGAAGAGGAAAGAAAGCCAGGACTAGAGGAAATAAATAATGGTGAGTGGATGATGAAAAAAGGAGGGCACGTAAGAATCTCCTTGGAGGCAAATGGAGATGACAAATCCAACAAAACTATAGCGAAGAGGAAAATGAACCTGCCCAGAATATTTAGTGCCCGCGCCTGATCCCAGGCAAGTGAAGTCTTTCTGTTGACTTGAAAGAAATCCCCCAGACAGGCTGTTTGAGGACTATAGGCTCAAATCCCATCCACCTTGGAAGGGACCCATCTAGTCCCCATCTTGCTTCTCTCCATACTGATGATGCCCATCAATTTTCCATCATCAGCAAAAATTAATACCAAAATATTAATATAGTATGTAAATGCAGCTGAATCCCAAAGAGCAGCTAAGATTGCCTTCCTTAGATAATTGCATTTGACTGCCCATCTGCCAACCTCCCTTCCCCAAAACCTGCCGAGCTTTTTACCTTCTTTTTGCAACATTTCAAATGGGGATTGAGATCCCAAAGATAATTAACCTCCAGCACATCATATAAAATTGGTGTATGCAGGTGGGGAGAAGTGGGAAACACTGCACCGTGAGCTCATCGTGGCCAGCAGGCATGCAGCGAGCACCCTGGCCTCGGGCACCCATGGGTGTCCTCTGCAGAGCCCACCACCACCGAGCTATTGGGGAGGCTACGGGCAAGAGCATGCCTTAGGGAGCAGGGAGGGAGCCGGGGGTGCAGGGAGGAAGGACACAAATCTGTAAGAAACTAAAGTTTTATGAATTCTGTTACTCTAATAATACAAAATAACGTCTAGTTACGTGGGTGGAAGACCTTGGGCTATTTGGTTAGATGCCTTCTGCAGTGCTCTTGGAAGCCCCGCACATTCTGACTCTCAGGGCTGAGCCTTCCCCTGCACCGTTTGCTCCTCAGATAAGGGGTATTAAGTGAAGGAGCGCATTTCTGGTTATAACGAGACAATCCACACTACATCTCTTCAGAACAGCAGCAAAACCTCACCTTCCAGAGAAGAGCCAACAAAACAAGCCATATGCCAGGGAAGCTTTCAGATACGTATGCAGTTGGCAGAAGGGGAGCACTTCCAGTTAGCAATAGCAAATTTGAAAGACATCGTGAACCATAAACTCAGTGCTTTATATAATCTAGGCCTATTTCTGTTATGGCTCAAATCAGATTCCTACAAACAGACCGAATTTTCAAGCCGTTAATAGGGTCTATCTTTCCACTCGAGGGATATTTACAGCATCAATTATCTTGAACCTCATCTGACATGTACTCATCTCAGGCTGATCTAACTACAGCTATTATCATGTGTTAGAGACAGTTTTAATTTAGAAAAGGAAGAGCATAAAAGGCAATCAAATAATTTTACAGCACTCTTACTAGATTTTTTTTTTTTCAGGGAGGAAAATAAAATCTGCATATGCGGCCAGGTAATACTATGGAATTAATACTCTTTAATTAATTGTAAGCTTTTTTCTTTATTTAAAAATACTGATGTATGGAGTATTATATTGAACAAATTCCGCAAGGTACTTCCTCAGCAGCTATTCAGGGCTAATTAAACATCATTGAAATGAGCTCAACATGAAAATACAAATCTTCCTCGGCTGCTCCTAATAGAAATTTTGCATTTCCATTCTTGCGTGCATGCATATTTAATATTCACTTCTTAATTTTCACAAGCAAGGTTGTCAGCAGGCATTAGTCAGTTATTTTAGTGTTTACTGCAAAAGGTCTATGTCTTTGGACACCCAGAAACAGCAAGGTGGGCGGCTGCGGCTGCTCTCGCTCCTGCTGACCAGCACCATTTCCACGATTCATTGTTTTCTGCCTGTCTACTTCTGTTATCTCTTTGTTCATGCAAACTGTGTCTGTCAGTGTTCTGTGTTAATACATCCCCTAATATCATATTTTTCTGGAGTCCTCAGCACAAGAAGGACACGGACCTATTGGAGCAGGGCCAGAGGAGGCCATGAAAATGCTCCAAGGGCTGGAGCCCCTCTGCTGTGAGGACAGGCTGAGAGAGCTGGGGGGGTTCAGCCTGGAGAAGGCTCCGGGGAGACCTTCCAGCCCCTTCCAGTCCCTCAAGGGGCTCCAGGAAAGCTGGGGAGGGACTCTGGATCAGGGAGGGGAGCCATGGGATGAGGAAGAGCGGTTTTAAACTTAAAGAGGGGAGATTTAGATGAGATCTGACGAAGAAATTCTTGACTGTGAGGGTGGTGGCTCTCAAGCTCACGTTTCCATCTCCTACGAAATACAGGATCTCCTCATCTGCAAAAACCTTGAGGGGTTTGACCCTGGCATTCTCAACCAGAATAAACACTCCTGCTTCAGCTGCAAGATCAATCAGGAGTCTTTATTTACAGCCACTAAAAGCAATTTTTTTTTCCTTCTTTTTTTAAAAAAAAACAACTCCCTCTATCAGTTGTATCCTCCTGATACTACAAGCTAAGGACAGAACCACCAACCCGTGCCTACTGACTTCAGTGCATCCGCCATCATCTTGTGATAACACTGTAGGAAGACTTTTTCGACCAGGAAGGGATCTTAGCACGATGCTTTGTCTCTGAGAGGGAGCTCAACAGGCTGCAAACCCACAACGGCACCGGCGTCTCTGCTGAATCCCCAAACCAGCTCGTGCTCCTGACAAAGGACGCAGAGAAGCTTTGCTCCTGACACAGCCAGGCTCTGTCCCACCACGCTCGGAGCTGCTTCTGCGGGCTGCCCACAGAGCCTCCGCAAACAAACAAACAAAAATAAAATCCTTCTCCTACCATTGAACCACCTTGTAACTCTTTTTTGGCGAGGCTTGTTTGAATTTCCATAAACAACAGGCACCAGACCCACAGTTTACAGACACATACAAATAAATAGCCCGTGATAAACTTTTTTTTGCCCGCCTCTCTCTAGAAAATAACAAGTGTCAGGAACACACTGGGAGGCAATCAGGCTGATGAAAAATGGTAATATGAGAGTTTGAGAGCCCTTTTGTGGAGCCAGAGGCTCAACGTTGCATTTGCTTTATTCTCGGCTTGCTTTTATTGAAATTGCTGTAATTTTAATAAAATTTTCTAATGGTTTTGAATGTCGGTTCTTACTGCTGGTTTGTGCCTTCTGTGTCTTCCTGATATCCATCACTTTGTAAGAAACAAGCACACACAAAAGAAACCTTTTGTAACCCCAGATAATGAGCACCACTGTGTTTTGGTGATATTTCAGGAGAGCAAACCATGGATTCAAAAAGTGCAGCATATTTATTGTCAAGATCAACGGTCAAGACAAATTAAGACTTCTTGTAAGCGGAGTGATTGCAAATGAAGGCATGGTAGAACCAGCCCTGGATTACAGACAAATTGTTTGGTGCAAGTAATCAACAGACAAACGGCACTTGACGGTTGCAGGTCACATCACTTAGCGCAGTCCCAGAAAGCACCGAAATACCACCGTGGTCGTACAGGATGGAGAGAATCTCCTCTTTTTCAGGAAATATGAGCGTTAAGTGTCCCGAAGTGATGCCATGTCAGCAGTCTTGCAGTTACTCTGTGACTGTTTAAGCTAACGAAGGAAATTGCAACTTCACCGCTCCATCCCTGGGCAACAGCGGTGTTATAAAAAGCTATAAAGAAGGGGAGGGAGAAGAGGCTTGTGGATCTCAGCTGTTCTGTCACTGACCAAACAGTCAGCAAAAGGTGCCGTGCAGATCTTACAGAATTTACAGGACAGACTAAGACCCACCTGAAGAATAAATATCCTCTCCGTAGAGATATTATTATTACTACCACACCATTGGATATCAGTTTATATTCACAGAATGGAATGACTCATTTCCCCACACGTGCTCTGGCAGTCTCTTAATTAGCGTCTGCTACAGGGAAGGACTCCTCTTATTCCTGACAGCGTCCCGAGATGCGAGAGGTTGCCTACTTTGTTCTCATTTCAGTTTGGCAACCCTTACCCTAACAGCTCCCCAAATCACTGGGACAGATACACCTGTACCTCTGGAAATGGGAGAAACATTAATGAAACAGCCACAGCAACCCCTCCAACACCCAAGATGGCAGCTGGGAGCCTCCAAAGACCTATAGGTGTATCTTTGCACTATACGCCCTGTACAAAACTTCTGCAAAGGAAGCCAAGAAGGAGCCTGCTAAGTCCTACAGCATCAATCTTTGGACTCTCACTCCTCCTATCCACTCTAGGAGTCTCTCCCAACGCCGCATCCCCATGGGAAGATGGTAACGGTGCTGGAGGCTCCACAATGAACTTCTGCATTCGCAGCGATGGCTCGAGCAGCAGGGTCGAACCCAGCAGGGGCCTGGAGCACTGCGACCCCAGAGAGCCAGTCTGGGCCAGGATAATTAACACAACCAAAGGGGCCAACTGATGAGCAGGATGTACAGAATTTGACTCCTGCCTCTGAACACGCAAACCAACAATTATCACGTGGCATGAGCTCCTCTTAGTGTTGAGCCCTGCAAAATTAAACTGGTTTGTTGAAAAACATGTGCTGCTCAAATTTACTGTCCTCTGTGTCACCATCCAAGCAGGGATATTTAGTTGCACGGTGACAGTAGTAGCAGCTACTCCCAGCTCTGCTGGGCCACGTAGACCCAGAATGAAGCTTCCTGCTCTTCTCCACCTTATTTGGGTTAAAAAGATAGCAAATTGCATATTAATTAGGGCTTTTTTCACATGGCTTTTGTCAGGCTTACACAACCCCTGGCAGTGTGCATGCCAGGGAGGAGCCCCTGCTTTACAGGCTGGCTTGTAAACATGCCTCCATGAAAGATACGGTAAATGGAAGAGGTTTATATGTAGAGTTTGTCAACTTCCATTCACCTACTTCCAAATCAAAGTCACCAAAAATTTTCATCAGGATGCTCAACATCTGTCTGCTCAGAATAGAGGGGACATGTATATTTTAAAGTTATTTCTTCCCCCATCCCACTTACAGGGAGTAGGAGCTGACACACAAATGGACACGCTGCACGATTACGTGTCTGGGAAGACAGAAAGTCACGATGTCAATTCCCCTTCCTTCCAGGGCTGACTCCAGGAGAAGGTGCCTCCTGCTGAACAGCGTGTGTCACTCGTGCACAAGCCTTTCAGGTCACGAGACTAATTCCCTTTGATGCCGTGCAAAAAACCACCAGCGAATCTAGTCCATCAGCTACTTAATACATGATCAGCTGATGCTACTATATGCAAAGCATGTAAGAGAGCAGGTTACGTATAAACCTCTTCGCTCTACTGCAAATAGTAATTTTTTTTTGAGAACTCATCGGTTGTGAGCCGAGTTTGGATTTCATTGTTCCTGTAATCTGCCCTGTATCGCAGCCATATCTCTTTCCTCCCATTCAAGGAAATTGGAGTGATCTGAGTGATCAGTGAAGATATGGGAAAGCTCTTTGATTCATTATATATAAAACCATCAGTAAAATCTTCACACGCAGCACCTTAAATTCTCCAAAGACAGTTCAATTTTATTTTTTTTTTCAATCTACAACTTATTCCAGTTTAAAAATGAAAGTGCAATGTTAATTTTGCAGTAATTCAGTAATTACAAGACTTCACAGAATCACCAAGTAGTCGAGGCAGAAGATATCTCTGTTCAGCCCATCCATCCCCCTCTGCTCAAAGCCGGGTGAACTAGAAGCGTGTTGCTCGGTACTGTCTCCAAGTTTTTCTAAGATACTATCTCCAAGAGGCTCTTGAAGAAGAAAAATACACTTGGATCCACATATAGTTTTGAGTAATGGATCCCCTTATCATGAAATTAATCAGGCCCTAAGTTAATATTTATTTTTCCTCATTTATTTAAAAAAAATAAAATATGCTTAAATAATACTTAATATATTATTTGAGAATAATGAACAGTGTTTAAAACGGCCAGCAAACCACTAATGGGCTGCACAGGACACAGGAACCTTCATTAAGTTATTGCATTATTTTAATGGAATTTCCTTTTTTGTTCAGCATTTTCTAAGTAAAAGGAGAGAGAGAAAACAGCAGCATGAGCCAGAGTAGCCAGTAAGAAAACTGCGAGACTGGGAGGTGAGGGAGCCGACAGGGCAGTCTGCAGAAAGGTTGAAGCAGCAGCAGCCCTGAGAGCCATATGCCCCTTGACGCATTTAAATAAGATGTTAATTCAAATGTACAGCAGTTGAAGGGTTCCAAAAGTTTCCTTTCAAGACACTGATTTCATTGACTTACAGGGATTAGAAAAGCAACCCTTTGAAAACAGAGTATTTTTTTACTAGTATTGACTTTCCTCAAGGTGACTTTGCTTTCACTGATTTCCTCCGTAATTAAGTTGTGGAAAGAAATAAAATGATAGTCCAAGCATGTGACTAATTTTCCATATATGCCATTTAACAAAATTAGAAATGCTGATAAAATACTACGGAGCTTTTTGCATTTTCGTTTGGGGGGGATGTTTGGTCTCTGTAGGAGGTTTTTGTGTTGGTTTTTTTTTGTTTGTTTGTTTGTTTGTTAGCCAAGTCAGAGATCAAATAGTCATGCAAACAAAGCCAGCATGTCCTGTAAAATACCAACAGACTAGTATTCTTAGTATTCTAGACCAGTCTTCTGAAGAAGTAGGGTTTTTTTTAAGATGGCAAATGTGTTTTGCCTGTGTTCCCTATCCACAAAACCCATAAAAAAAGCAATAAAGGTCACGGCTTGGTTCCGGAAGATCCCAGTTAACTGATTAACTCTAAACACATCATCATTTTCAGCTTCTTTTACCACCTACACTGCCTCTACGTTATGCAAAATGGCTCATTTAAAAAGCTAAATCCAATGCTGGTCTCGTCCAGAAAATAAGGACCGTACTTGTAAAAAAATCAGGTCATCGCCAAACCACCCATATCTAGTAATTTATTTCCTTGGGATCTTCACACGTTAGGGTGGTTATTTGCCTCCTTCTACTCAACATTTCCCAAAGTGCATTCACATTTTCGGCACAAATTTCAATGAGAGACCAGGGCTGCGAGATTCTCCTGCTCGGGTTCAAGTCTTTTCCATTCTGGCCAAGCTGCTCACCAAAAAGCTAATCCCAAACTTCCAGAATTCAAAAACAAACCCTTCAACAAGGCATACGCCCCTTGGGCTTGTCCATCCAGCAGAGCTCCTGCGCAGGAAGGCTGTGCTGTGCCGGTGCCGCCTGCCCTCAGAGAAGCAGCAACTCTATTTTCTTAACAGACTAAGTGACACAACATGAAGGTGGTCTCCATGGGCTGCAAGTAAACTGCACCATTCCTTAATGCCCAGTAATTTCCCCCCAAATAATCCTGCATCGTCACCTCCCCAACGTCACAGCAGTGTCGAACCGAAGCGCTTCTTGCTTGACTCAACCCGTTGGAGTGCACGAGCCACGCAAGGTAGCACCAGTTGTGCAGATTGCCTATAAACAGCTGTTTTGCTTTTAAATACTTCACAAAAATATAAACACCGTGAATTACTCCTCCTTTTACACCCAGGTGTCTAATTGTTTAGTTTAAGAGTTACTGTAGACTTCTTAGAAAAGCAGGAAGATGCCACCCGCTATATGCTACGCCGCTGTTGCCACCGCTGCCGTAAGAGGTGTCGTACTGAGTTTCTTGTGGGTGATGCCGACTTTGCTTGCAGGGAAGTACAACTTATGGCACAGGAGCAGGAAAAGGCAGGTGAGCGAGTTTTTCAGGGGGATGGTGGATAACAGGGCTAATCCTGATCAGTCAAACCATTCCTCTCCTTGCACAGGAAAGGACTAATTTTCCCATTAACTCTTCATCCCAGTTACCGGACCCAAACACCACCGTGTCTTCTTTGCTGGGCTGTGGATAAACTGGAGCAAGGGCACAACCCTGCATAAAGGAGCACCCAGGACGAGCTCCAAAGACTCAGCCCATTCTTCCCTCCCCTGCAGCTTGCAGAACGCTGTTACCTCTTCTCATCTTAGCAGCAAGGGTGGAGAAATGCTGTGGTGTATAAGGCAGCGCCAGGGACCCTCCAGCCCTGCAGAACTACCTTGTCACCAGTACAGAGATGGGTGGGCTCAAGAGGGCCACCCCATACTGCTCCACGGGCACTACAGCTCAACGCACAATTGCGTTCTGCTTATGGATGCAAATGATGGGCTAAGCTTATTTTAAAATTGCCCGTCCTTCACTTTTTTATTATTATTATTTTTAAGACAAAGAGGGGGAAAATGAATGCATATAGCTAGTTTAAACTGACACTTCAGTCAAGGGTACAGACTGGATGTGTGATTAGGAGGACGGTAAACAAGCCTCCTTTTTTGAAACCCAACCTGCTTTGCTATTGTCTGTATTGTTGATTCAAATGTTTCTACTTCAATGTGCCTTAATTAAAATGTTAGCGGTCAATATTTCCTTGAAAGCGTCTCGAGAAGTTTTTATTCATGCGTAATTGCTTTGCAGATAATGCCAGAGGAAAACAATCAAACAGCTGGCAAATAAGCTCTCTGTTGGGATATTTTAACACATTCCATGTTCATCTGTTTAATCTAAAATCAGCCCATGCCACTCACAGTCTTGCCGACTGCACTGGTGTTGGGCTCTGCTGTTTCACAAACACAGTGGGCCCAACTCTGTTCGAATTTATTTCAGTAGATCTCCTGGATCCGGCAGGAATATAATCAGCAAACGAGCAGTATATGGGAATTCAAGTCTAAAGCTTAAATAACATGTACAGATTCCTCTCAGCGTTGATGAATTTATGCAAATCTAAAGTAAATAACGGCCTCTGAGCTGGTTTGCATTTTTTGCTTTCAAAAGAGACTAATTATTATTTCACCCACGCACACAAAAAATAACACCAGCAGTCTATCTGCAACTCTCTTGAACTGTATTTTTAGAAAACATATTTAATAAAATCCAGTATGACATATGTTTATGTTTTGGGGTACTTGGGGTGCAAGGAGGGGGTATTCTCTTTTCCCAGTTCAGTTATTCAATTCCCTAATCTCTGTATGTTCCGATGGATTTTCTGCATTTTTCCTTCCTGCAGAAACGCCACCTCAGCCTTGGATGGTTTTGTGAGGAAACCACATCACAGCCCTGGTCAGAACTGATGCCGGGCATGGAATTATGGAAAAAACAGACCAGAAAAGCCCTTGTAAGCCCTGGCTCATCTTTTCCCATGACCCGAGGCAGGACCAGCTCTGCCAGCACCGAGAGACGCTCCTCCAGCCTGTCCCCAGGGAGCTCCCTGCACGAGATGCTCCCTGTCCCCTGGAGCTCCTGTTTCAGTATCTGCCCATCTCCACCATCAAACAGCTTTTCTTACTGTCTAACCTAGATCTCTCACTGCAATTTAAGCCAATTACTGTCTGTCTTATCCGTTGGGGATCTTCAGAAAAAATTCTCCTTTTCTTTTGCCTCTCTGAAGGCTCCTATTGACTGCACCCTTCCTTGGCCTTCTCCTTTTCACTGTGAACAATCCTCATGAATCATTTTACTCCTGCATCAGAAGCCTTCCCTGCTCATCTGTCACTCCTCAGCCCTTTTCCATCGATTCACGTCTTCCCTGAGGTATGACGTAGCACTCCCCCCTCCAGACCAGAAAGCACCAGAGCAGAAGGGCTACTTCCATTCCTTACAGAAATATCCCCTCACCTCCCTTCCAGGTGCAACATTTCTGCTTTCCAAAACTCCACAGCACGGTTACGGCACGTTCAGACTCACTGCAACTCACAGCCCCTCCCTTGCAGAAGCTAAGGATGTAAATACTTCCACCTTCTTACCAAAACACGTTTCACAGATCACTTTTCAAATCTGCCCAACCTGTTCCTGAGGTCAAAGCCGCCTCCTGGCAGTCCTTCTCAGCTTGCTGTCACCTCCTGCCATTTAACAAGCAGCTACAAAAAGCCAGCTGAGACATCAGCTCTTTCAAACCTTGGTTACGCAATGTTTTCACTTTTTCACTAATCACTGGCTGGTTAATTTATGAGCAGTGCCTCCAGCACACTGGAGCAAGATAAAACAGGACACATTAAATTTTGACACTACATATGCTCTTACATCCCATTAGAAGTGATGGGTTGCTCCAAATTCCCAACTCACAGTATTAGGGCATCACAGGAGGGAATTTAAACTGTAGTTTTCCAAGTGTAGACAATGCAGATACTTGTACAAAAGGAAAGGAGATGCGAACAAGATAGGAATTTTTTTTCTGAAAATCTGCTTGTATTAGAAGTTCTTGTAGCGATCTAGCAGGTATGTGTATGTTGTCGTGGTTTAACCCCAGCCAGGAGCCACTCATGCAGTTCTCCCCCTTCCACAAGAAGGGCAGGGAGAGGAGGGGGAAAAAAGGTCCGGGAAGGGAAAGAAACAATAACGGAAAAGGAAAATAGCAACAATAATAATGACACAAGTCACTCTCACTGCCTGGTGAATTAGCACTATCCTGAGCAGTGATCACGGATCCCCCGCTCCAGCCAACCCCCATTTATATACTGAGCATTATGTCTATGGTACAGGATATTCCATCGGCCATTCTGTTGTTCTGTCTGTATTCTTTCTCAGCTTCTATGGGAAACTGAAAAGAGTCCTTGAAAAGCATAAACATCGCTTAGCAACAACTAAAACAATACGCATCACTGACATTTCTTTCACAGCAATCCCTAGAAAGAAAATTAACTTTCCCAACTGAAACCAGGACAACTGTGTAAACTGAAAGAATATCTGGGCATAAAAAAAATCCCCTCAAAATCCTGCAGGCAAGTAGCAAAATATATAATACATGGGGACATTTGCATACCCACAGCTGCTCTCTGGCCTGATTCTCCTTTATTTCAAGCAGAGAATTATATGAAGATACTTTTTACACAAACAAAGTGTACTTTAACTGGGGTCACTGTCGGTTCAGGCTATCCACAGGGAAAGAGGGTATGCATCAGCTTGCATTTTCAGTTTTCTACAAAGAACTGCATGGACCAAGGTTTCCAGATGTAATGCCCCTATACCCCTCCTGCTCCTCCTCCTCCTCCCTGGCCTTGCCCCAGGGATGCTGCCCGTAACACACTAATTAAGCACTGCAGGTCATGCCACCTCCCTTGGGCACAGAGATTGATGGGGTGATGAAGGCAAAAAACAGGGGAGAGTGAAAAGGAGGGAATGAGCATGAGCAGATTTCCTGAAAACTGCAGATCAGTAGGTAACCAGGCTTCTATTTTACTGGAAAATGCAGATTACAGGAAGGCTATTTAAAAATCCATCAGAACTCTAAAATATGCTATTAGGGACTCTGCAGTCCCAACACCTACTGCATAAAAATCCCAAGCTATTAGGCAAACCAACATCATTTGAGAGCAGGCCATCAGCAGGTTGCCAAGTCTTAAAATAGCAGCTGCATTTAAAATTATATTTAAACAAGACAAGCGGGAAGTTGAGTTCTGATGAAACCCGGCACCAGGCCTGTGGAAAGTGAGCTGGGATGGAGCTGCCAGGCATGTTGGCATTGGAGGGATGTCTAAAAACTTTGCAGTGGTCCCTGACTGATGGGGCTGCAATGAGCAGCTGAAATACACCTTGGTGTAACGACACAAGGAAATCACAAGGCTGCTGAAACGCTGCTCTCCGGCTTTCCCTCCTGAAGCCTCACTCGTCTGCCAAATCCTACCACCCTCCTCATCCTCCACCGGACCGCTCGCAGCATCTGCCGGGGTTTCGCATTCTTCTGGCTCTTGTATTTGCAGGGGATGGTGAACGCAAGCCTCGCCCCGAGCATGGCTGGCAACAGCAGTACTGAAAAACAGATGAATCCACGGTAATTCCACCGTCTTCCCACCACGTCTGGAGGAGCAGTCACTTGCGCGGTGTTCATCACACAGCTGCAGTCCAACGCAGCAGACGTGAGAATTGCACTTGCTCGTTCTATGTTGCCAACACACAGGAAATTCTGGGGTTTGTTATTAAAATGCGATACAGGCACCGATTGCCACATTACCGGTGCTTCTGACTTTCAGCTCTTGGTTCCTTAATTCGAGTCCCTAGCACTTATAAAATTATAAGGCAATTATAATTTGCAAAGACAGAGGCATGAGACCAATGATAAATTCCTGCCAACGGAACCTTCCTGGAAATGTTACGAGTCCAGCAAATCCCACCTCTATTCCCAGGCTATATTACTCATCCCCTTTCCCATCAGAAATTTGGAGGAGGCTCCTCCCCTTCGCAACCATTTTATCTCCATTCCTCTAAATAAGCTTTGTTTTCCCTGCAAAGCAGCACACGGATCCTCCCCTCCCCATGGGATCAGAAATAGTTGGACAGGGCAATGAGACATCAAATACAGACAGCACCGGGCACAGGCGTTTATGCAACCCCACTGTGCCACCGCTCCAGGGTCAGCATTAGGTGTTCACGATAAATTTCACTGCTTGGGAGCATCCAGGATTCAGGTTAGCACCCTACGGGAAATCTCTATACCAACTTAACATCTTTTGAGTTTTGCAGTTTCAGTTGTGTGCTTTTATCAGGAAATGGTAAAATGGACATACAGACATGGCACACTGTCTACACGATGCCCTCATTTTGGACAACAAGGTCTCACGTCGGTACACGCAACATGACCTGCCACCAAGCACCCTAAATTGAAACACTTCCAGAAAACAACCCTAATCCAGCACAAACCGCCGAAGGTGAAGGCAACGACATGGGGCAAAACAACATCATCTTCCTTTTTTCTTTTGGATTGAACTCAAACGCGCTCCAAAGGGACACGATGCAGCGCCCAGGGCAGCAGCCAGCTCTCCGGCCACGACTCAGGGTCATTTCCCAGCATTTCCAGTTTGAGTGCCCAACAGGTTTTAAAGATAAAAGTTTTTGTTATGATCAGTAAGTCACAACAGACCATCGTGCAGAGCTGCCTGGCAAGGTACAAAAGTAGCAACCAGGGGCTAAAATGCAGTTTAGGAGAAGGACACATACATTTTTAGACTTTATGGCGGGTCAGTTCAGGGGTTTCCACACAGCTGAAAACCAGACGTGCAGTTATGAAAGGTAAAAAAAAAAAAAGAGCAAAAAAGAGCAGAACAGAATAGAATAGATGGTTCCCAGGAGAACCCAGCTGCTCGCTCCATCCCAGCCACCCCTTCCACACATGAAACTGCGCTCCAGCCCCAGCAGACCTTTCTCAGCTGAATTAAACCAAGAAAGTTTACCATGAAAAATTTGATTGAAAGTGTACTGCAAACCAGGACTTTTGCAGCTCATGAAGCCCACAAAGCATTTTATCATTCTGGCTCAATCCTGAACATACAAGTATTTTGTTGGCATTTTACAAGCAATAAATACAACCTTTCATCAGTGCGAACAACACCAGGCTTTTTTTTTTTTTCCCCCCTCTTGCTTGTACAAAGATTTTCACTGTAGAAAATAAAAATGCACACAAGCTCGTAAGGAACTGATAACATTTAACAGTCACTGCAAAGCTATTTAATTCAGTCTGAATAGCATGTCTGCTGAGGGTGTAAAAAGGGATTGAAATGACTGTAAGAGCTCCACATTCGCATTAATATTTTACGGCACAGCTACCCCACTCGTTTCACAACACACAGCTACGTCCTTCCTTACTTTTCCGTACCTTTGCCATGGACCACTGTGGTGAACAATGTCCACACACACCACGCTGGGCTTTGTTTGACCCTGCTAAACATCCTTCCTCTCTGCTCCTCACCACTTACGTCAGGAAAACATCTTTCACTGCCAGGATGTGCAGCAGAGGTGCAAGTGTTATTTCGACCAGTACTACCTACGACAATCCCTGAGATGCCAAGAGGAGCACCACCACCAAGGATGGCCTCAGAGACGCCACCAGCACCCCACGTCCAAGGCTTTCAGGGAAGGTGCAAATGCAGTAATTCATGCCTCCACAAGCCCTGTCTCACCAGCTCCGCTGTTGCCTGCAAAACAAAAACGTTGCTGGAAATTGTCCCAGTCCAAAATCCACTGTCAGTCGCCAACCTTGCCATCCACTCAGTCAAATCATTAGATCAGGACTGCCAGGCGTTTCATACCCAATTTGCAAGTTAGAGGAACAAGATGATAAGAATAAAACTCCAAACCTATGGGAAACAGTGCAGCTTTGATGTCAGAGGCTCTCATGAAAAACGTTAACACCATTTTTATTTCCACTTTTTGTTAAGGAGAGCGCTTTGGTTGAGCCCTGGTGGCTTTCACACAAATGTACAGGGAGACCTCGTTTCACAACCACCCCATGAGAGCTGAAGCCCGTGGCAGAGAACCCACCCTCCTCCCCCCCACACCTGGCATCGGGACCTCAACTGAAACCAGCACCAAAACCAAGCAAAGAACATGACACTGCCCTACTCAGGGGAAGCAGAAACATCTATACTCTAACGTGCAACAACCATATAAAAAGCAGGAATAAGCAGGTCTTGTGCAGTGAAGAGTACGGTCTTCAATCTCCCGACAAAATCTTTTCCATCAAAAAAAAAAAAAAGGATGAAAAGTTACAGAGAAGTTCCTGAAATATATACATGCACTGAAATTTAAAAAAAAAAAAAAAAAGACAAATCTTTACAAAAGGTATTTCTGCTTGTGTGCCCGAGGCAAGCCTCTCTTTGGATAATAAAGGGTAGCCCATTGATTTTTTCATTGCCCTCGGAAATTCTGCAGCACTCCCACCCTTTTCTGGGCATTCTCCCTTACCCCCGCGGATGATGTGCACATGCAGAGCAGGAAACTAATTTCAGCCAAATATTGCTAAGCAGCCGCTGATCCGTTTGTGAGATACCATCGTCTGCCCTTCAGCTTCCCAAATGCATCCTCCATTGCAATCTTGTACCTCCTCAGGCGATAATTAGACAGCGTAATTCTCTGTGATACAACTGTCCAGCCAAAGGATTCGTCAGAAAGACAGCGAAGGATAAGCAGATTCTCCCAGGGTAGTGGAAAATGCAGGCACAAGTAAAGGCCCAAGTGATGACAGGGAGAGGAAATCTACCCCTTCCACATTTCTTTTAAGGAAAGGCACAATTTCCTCAAGATGTTTGCATGTTTTAATGCTCTCATGCTTCAGCCATTGCAAAAAATTCTCAGACAGGGCCTTGAGTCCTGGCACTGCACCGAGAGGATGGTTTTGAACAACCTCCTTCGACAGCACTGGAGGTCAGTCGTTTTCCTCCTCCATCCCTTTCTCCCTGCGCTCCCAGTAAAGCCGCAGTTGCGTGGTGGCCAACCTGCACCAGGTATCTATAGTACTGGTGAGCATCCCTGGCTGCTGCTATTTCTCTGACCTCAGACACTACGCACAACTCCTTTTTCTCTGTTTGAGCAGAAGAGAGTTTCAAAGTGGTGCTGGAAACAAAGAGATGGATGGATCAAAAAATAGCAGGCAGCAAGTTTGGGCATTAGTACATCTGATCATAGCTTCAGCAGTTGCTTCTGGCTGACCTAGGCTGCTGATCACACAAAAACCCCACTGTGGCTACCTCCCAGTGGTGGAGCAAAGGACATCTGCTCATTGCTGGTGGACAGGACTGATGCTACTCCAGGTGATTCATAGGGATATATTCACCAAGGATCTGCTAACTTCCAGAAGTCCAGGAAGCCACGACAAGATGGCTTAACACCAACCGGTCCACACTAATATCTAGCTTTCTGCAGTGGCTCTGGTAGTCTCACAAAAAAGCCTTGTGCATATAAGTGTGGGATCTCTAAAGCAGTTGCTTGTACTCCTCCTCTCTTCATAGAATTTCATTAATTTCTACGCCGAAAGGGTTATCCAGCATTGGAACAGGCTGCCCAGGGAAGCAGTAGAATGGCCATCCCTAGAGGTATTTAAAAGCTGGGCAGACGTGGTGCTGAGGGACATGGGTTACAGGTGGGTTTTGTCAGTGTTGGACGCGATGATCTGAAAGGTCCCTTCCAACCTAGATGATTCTGTGATTCCACGATTGCCAGCTCATGTTGAGCTTCTCATCCACAAACACCCCCGAGTCCTTCCCCCCAGGGCTGCTCCCCATCCATTCTCCACCCAGCCTGGATTTGTGCATGGGACTGCCCCATGTGCAGCACCTCTCCCACAGGAAGTTTACTCTCCAAACACTTCTGTGGCTCCAAAACCCATGTACTTCATGCGGACTGAACCGAAATCTTTGTGTTTCTACAAGTTAGGGAATGAACTGGTGTCTGATGGAGACACATTGTCAGATACCCCAGTTGCTGTGACTCTTGTGCAGACCCAACTGGAGCGTTCCCTGGAGCCACCCACCCCAGCCAGCCTGGCCTCTCCCACCACCGGGCTGCCGACTGCCAAGACATGGGCCTCTTCCAGCAAACTCCAAGAACAGCCCTTTGCAGAGGCTTTAATGTTGTAATGCACAAATTTGACCTCAAAGAAGGAATAATCAGAAAGCCACAAATTAAATTTGTATTTCTCTCATGTTGAAATATTACAATTACCAGTGTTGGAAAGCTTTTAAATGGTTTCCATCTGCAGAATATCTCATTTCAAAGTGTCGTCTTTTATTGCAAAAAAAGTGATGAAAGATTAATATATTTGCTTTCCTTATATGCCAATGCTTATGCTATTGCTTTATATTAATTTCCCTCTTTTTCTTTTTTTTTTTTTTAATTTGCATTCATTATTTCTGGTCTTTCATCCAACCATGTGAATGAGGATTTAAGCATGTCACTGAGCTTCTAATGAATGAAAGGCCAAACAAAAAGATCAAATAACATATCAATGAATATTGGTAGATACCAGAGATGGAAATTAAAAATGTCATTGCAATAAGAGCGCATGATTCACTGCAGCCAGTACAAGGCAAATACAAGTCAAAGAGGCAGCACAGAAAATAATGAAGCAACTGAACTATATTTTCGATCCCTGAATTATATCTTAATTGCTGTAGCCAGGAGACCGATGTAAATGTCTGCAGAGAAGCGTGCAGAAAATACGCACCACAAAACCGTGCAATTAAGGTGCTGCCCACGCAGGAAATATCCCCACTGCAAAGCCCAACAGGAGCTGAATGTGTGCTACGCACATCTGAAACTGTGTCCAGCTTTGGAGTCCTCAGCACAAGAAGGAGACGGACCTGTTGGAGTGGGTTCAGCACCCGAGCAGCACGCGGAGCGCGCTCAGCAGGTGCCAAAGCGTCAACATCACATTCTGCCCAGGTGAACCACAAAGCAAAAAAGGATTAAGCTGCTACTCTGCTGTTACAGTCACAATAATATGACTAGCCCAACAGCTACATCTGTGTTATTCAGAAAAAAAAAAAGTAAAGGAATACTACAGTGGTCAGAAGAGAGGTTCAGCTCACGCACACACACCACCCACCTGCTTCAAAGGCATTCTAGCAGCAACAATAACATGTGATCCTACACAAGTGGATGCTGCCAGGGCCCATATTTTAAAATCTGGAAGTTATTTAGGACGAAAAAGCTGAGTGAGTGAAAGGAATTTCTTTAAGACTTTCATGCAATGGAAACTGGAGAACGTGGGATGCTGAAAGACTGAAATGCGGCAATTACCTAAGGAGGTACTTTTAAGACTCGTCCAGAAATCACCATCTGCAATACTTACTTTTACCACCAATGTTGTATGCATAAAACAGATAGTCCATTGCTATAAATCCTTCCTGTGAACTTACGTGTTAATTGCTTCAGTAGAATTAGTGCAGAGATCTCATTTTTAAATATTTTTCCATCCAAAATTCCCCACCCTCTTTCCTTCCCAGTGTCAGGCAGACTTGGCCACATACCATCAGTGTTGCAAGAGGGAATCAGAGGGCAGCCTTCTTATCATTCAAGAAGAGCACACAATTATCTCATCCAGACAAAAATAGCACTCCGGGAGAAAGCATCACCTCCTCCTCATCCCAGCAAGTTGCAATCCAGCTCCTTAGAAATGCGGTGAACCAGGGAAGGCTGAGAAGGACATGGAGCAACGTGAGGAGCAGCTGGTGGTTTCAGCTAATTCCCCTCCCCATTCCCAGTACTGTATCTTCACTATCCCCTCTATTTCGCTCTATATAAGCCAGCGTTCTCACACTAGTTGTGTGCACACATGTGTATATGCCGTTTATAAAGAGATAAAGCGAAGCCGTGGCTTCCCGACATTCAAACCCTATGGCCCTGCGCCGCAGCAGAAAGTGGAGCATGATGCCGAGCACTTCTGCAGCGGCCCCACGGAGCAATTATTGGGAGTTAAATAATTATCGACATTGCATTTGATTCTGCATTCTTAACAACAGGATTTGTGCAGTGGGCAGAAAATTACGGGTGAACTGGGACTGCCGAGCGCAGGGCCGGAGCAGTGTGACTGCCATTAACACTAATGACAGAGATGGAGAGCAATGCAACCACGTCCCTCTGCACAACACTCCACATTTCCCTGCAACAACATCCTCTTCCAGATTGACAAGGGAAATTAGCATCACGATCTCTGAATTACAGACCCCGCGTTCCCTCTGAATAACACTTCTCTTGCAGACTCGTGATTGCACATGCCACTAGGAGACACACTCGACTGCTGAAGAAGATTAGCAGTTTGATATTTTTGTCATTTGACACATATTATCAGCAGCATTTTGTGTCATCCCAAGGCAGGAAAGCTGTGATGCTCCTTGTTTGCTAGAATAATCTGTCAACACTGAACATGTTTCAGTCAATCCCACATGGTAAATGTTGAAGCTGGGAGGTCCCGTCCCTCCTGACTCCAGGCCTGAGTTGCATCAAAAAGCCTTGGAGACAGGTACAGCCAAGCAACATCTCCGGTCTGAGACAGGCATTAATGAGGTCTTTCATGCACAACACCTATGAAAAGGGTACTCTTCAGAATAAAATGATTCCTATTAATAAGGTGAGGGTGGTGAGCCCCTGGCCCAGGTTGCCCAGAGAAGCTGTGGCTGCCCCATCCCTGGAGGGGTTCAAGGCCAGGCTGGACGGGGCTTGGAGCAACCTGGTCTGGTGGGAGGTGTCCCTGCCCAGGGCAGGGGGTGGAACAAGGTGATCTTTAAGGTCCCTTCCAACCCAAACCATTCTGTGATTCTACGATTCTAAGATTGAGCCTGGAATTAAGACCAAAGCTAGGTCTTTGATCTCTTCCTCACTGACACAACCAGATTAGGATGTAATCCTGAGCATTCCTTGCTAATGCCATCCTGATGATGCTCACAGCTAGCCCAGGGAAGTTGTCAACACCACAAACTTCCTTGTGTCAATGGAGACGACAGACAGCAAAAGCAATTGCTGCAGCCACATGCCATGAGACCCATCAGAGAACCTGAAACCATGCAAGTAACCCATAAAAAAATTGAAATAAGAGATTTGAACCTGGAAGTGAGTGAGTTAGGGAACCCTCACAGGTGATAAGCAGAGACCCAAGGCAACTGCGACCCCCACAAATATTACACATAATACACATGTACATCAAGAGGTATTTAGGAAGAACAACTCAGGGCCTGCAGGAGCCTCCCCCCTCCTCTAACTTTGCGTAATACAGAGGACTGGAACTGGTACAGGACATATTCCCACCACAGGATAAACTGTGTGCTGTGAATAAACTGCATCCAACTGCCCTGGCCTCCCCCTTGCCATAATGCTGTTGCAATGGAAAAGCCACCAAAATCCAGCGCACACAGCAGCAGCTGATGGTGGAAGGACCATATATGTCTCATGCAAACAGGAATACCTCGTGGTGGATCTAACTGATCTTGTGTAACGGGACGGTTTCTGGAAACAGAGCTGCAAGCAAAGATTTAAGTGGATCTCTGAGCAAAAGAAATGATTGTTCCCCCTAAACCCCCAGATCAACCTCTTAATCCTGGAATTACAGATTTCCTCAATAAGCAGTGTTTTGTGCACAATGTATGTCCCTTATATACCACGCAATAAAATCTTAACATATCTGTGCACTAAATCTGTTTGATGAACAATTTTCATCCTGACTTCCAAATCTAAGAAAACTTTTAACACAAACCTGTTATTTTGCCCCACCTTCTTTTACTCAAGGTGTACAGCCTGCCCTTGTGTCCGTAAGTATCCGTGAAGCAAGAGGAATACAAAAGTACATTTTCAATTAAGCAATTAGTACTTTTTTGTTAAAAATTTGGTAAATTGCCCTTCAGAAACAAGCAGAAAAAGCTTCCTTGTAGGAGCTCTGCTTCTTTAAATCAAAATACTTTATTTATACCGTAAGTTTCCTTCCTTATAAAAGGAGAAAGTGTCCTCCATAGGTCAAGCAAAAATTTTGCTAGGAGTCAAGTACAAAAGCTTTTTCTTCAAAGAGAAAAGATGAGATGTAGTTTAAAGAGATACTTCCAGAGAAAGAAGAAAAAGAGTTCAAGTCTAGGATGAATACAGCTGGGATATATGAGGCAGTTTCTTCTCTTGGTGGCTCAACAAGGATGGAAACCTCCCTCCTGAGAATACGCTGCCACGGGGACCAAGCGCATTTGTTTCAATCTGATGTGAGAGACAAGGATCTTCAGCCAAAGCTGGGAGAGCAAAAAACTATTTTCTTAGACACATAAAATAAGGACAGAAAGTTGTCTTCTAAAGAAGAGATTGTTACCAGTCTATTCACCACAGTCCTATCCCCCCAGAAAGCAAAAAGGAGATCTTTCTGAAAGAAAATAGCAAAGAAAACCAAAAAGAAGTGTTGGAAGAAAGCTCTGTGCCTGCCCAGGAACAGGCTTGGACTCCTCGCTCTTTCCAAAAGGAGCTGTAGAATAAATGAGAACTTTGGCAACACTGAACCACTGGGTCGTCTTCACCATTTTTACATTCAAGTATTTTGACACCAGACCAAAAGGGACTGCTATTTTTCAAAGGTTTGACTTAGATCTGCCTGTGTTATAGGAACAGAAGAGACTGTATGGTCCCACTGCCATGACCTGTCGAAGCGCCAGCAAATTCCCTCTCTTCCTTGACGCATCTTTAAAAGCAGCATCTCAACTAATTGCAGCTTGATGGGAATGCTGCACCTGAAGGACTTTCCTTGAGCTTTCCGAGGTGTAGTCATCCAGCAGGTACGTCTGATGTGATCCAAGTAAAACCAGCCCATCAGGGGACACGGTTACACGCCTGACTGTAAACAACGTGAGCCTCTCATTCTTCACAAAGCACTTTTTCCCTTCAGTCCAACAGAGGATTTACCCCCCTGTCTATTTTCAAAAGGATTGCATGAGTTTTGTTTAACTCCATAGCTGTGTTCCTTACCCATGAACGCAGTTATAAAGTGTTTGGGGTTTTGTTTAACTTCTTAGAGAAGAAAAAAGTACTATACCATCAAGCAGCATATAATTCAGACTTACAGCCTGCTAGTTTTTTTACAAAGTGGTTAATCAGAATTATACCTGAATACACAAAAATTATAACAAGTAACCTTTGGACCTGTATTGAACTTGCAGCAATGAAGGAATAAGATGCATCTATCTGTGACCACTAATATTATTTACTTCCAAATACTGAATGAAGCTTCCATCTAGATCCTGCTATGCAATGTGTGAACTGAGACCTGGTGTCCACCCTTTCTAGATGGTCCCAAACATAAATGAGTGCTGGGTGAGAGATGGGGATGGAGATTGGCACAGGACTGCAGTTCACTGTCATTTCCCAACCACACCATGGGCAAGACCCAAAACACCCCAGTAAGGCCAGGTACCAACCACTGGTGTCCACCCACAGGTTGCTGTAAACGCTCTGCAGCCACCCAAGAGCTTTAGTTTAGATCATCTTTACAGAAGACACACCAAGTACCTCTTGAACACCTAGGACCAAGCAGTCAGAAGATTTGGTCAAAGTCATCTGAGATCATGAGAAATTAATAATGATATTTTGAGACTTCTTTAACAAATAAGCCACCTGACAAGTGTAGATCTATGCAAAGCATCTGGCAGCCTCTGATGGAGCCTTCCTACAAAAATAAGACTAAAAGCATTTTCAAGACTGCAGAAAGTCCATAAAATAACGTTAACTACCCCCTCTCTTCTCACACAGCCCAACGCTCTGGCTCGTTCACCACTTATATCCGGATAATTAATTACTGCAGTAGCAGCAAACGTGGCTCCAAGTGCTGCTGAATGCCAGAGCTAACTAGAAAATGAAAAACAGGAAATTACTGGAGAGTGAGATTTCCCATCCAAATGTTGATATTAAAACTTCCCAACCAGCCAGCAAGTCAATAACAGAGATGAATGAGGAAACAAAGATTTTCTGTGGATTTTTTTCAACAATTCATTTTCAAGCTACAGATATAGTGCCTTTTCAAATTTTAAATTAGAGGCTGAAGACTTAAATTAACCCTTAGGAAGTGCTCTTGAGCCAAAGCTAACATGGAGCACAATTTTAATATTGTTTTCTCTCTGTAGCTTTAAAAGCCAAGATGCTTCTAAAGTCATTTTTCACCTATACAGTTTTTAAGAAATATAAATATTTCACTTCTGTCCTTAAACACATTTGAGGGTTTCATCAAAAAGTGAAAAACACTTCTTTTTTGCTCTAATGATAAAGTGTTGCTTTCAAAAGGGAACATCATCTCTTTTCCCCAGGTTTGTTTGTGACAGTTACCTAAATCCGTAAGAAAACTGTCTTTTCCTATGTAATTTCACTAAATGTGTGTTCGCTAAAAAAATAAAACACATTTTGATAGAAAATGTTGGCTAAGTACTTGTGATCCTTATGGTTCGTTTTGGGGTCTCTGAGCAAAAGCGTCTCATGGGCAATTATTCAAGAAAAAGCGCCCACCCCCAATATTCCTGCTCACCACTGCCCAGAGTTCTTGACATGGAATACACAACATACAAAGTAAATATTCAACAAACAGAAAATGAAACCAGAAAGTTTCAACAAAAAAAAAAAAACAAACTAAAAACTGAAAAATATTTTAAGCTACTTGGAAATTTTGACAGCAACATTCAATTTCCAATACTTTGATTTCTTATGAGCTTTTCTGTGGGGTACAGGGTTTTTTCTTGTATCTTTTTCACAGCTAGATCCAATCTTCACTGGCACCTTAAGCTTACCACAGCAACACTGCCTGCCTGCAAATATTTGATCATTAACATATGAAAATACCCAGTGAAATATCAGCCTGCATACGAAGGGAAATCACCCAGGATTTAATCACAGCTGGAACCTGAAGTTTGTATTTTCCAGAAAGACATCATCTGTACTTGAGGCACATTAAGAAGCATCGTATGATGTAAAAACCAAAATTAAACCTGTAATAAATCCCAGACAGCAAATCCAATAGCACACAGTAATAGCTAAACTAAATACGATGCAAGGAAAAAGACATAATCCAGATGGAGGTCTCAAGGAAATTCAAAAAAAAAAATCAAAATTTCAAAACAACTGTTCTCAACCCTTATTGTTTGGACCATGTAGCATCCCAGACTTGAGACTGCTTTTCCTGCCAACGTCAGTTTTCACAACCATGCCTAAAATTTAGAATTAAGGAGAATCTAATACATGGATGCTGGGGTAAGAGAGAAGTGCTTAAACAGTATCCAACAGACTTAAACATTTGCTCTTGGGGTTTTGAATTGAAGAGCTACACATGGCTGACCTAGGAAATGCTGTCAGCAGCCGTGTGTGCGTGGAGGACGCTGGGGCTCCCTGGGGCAGCCTGACCCGAGTGCTGGGACCACGACCGGCCCCGCTGAGCACCGAGCGCTGCCTGGACTGGGCATCCAGCTCGCTCCTCCCTCCAAACCTCCATCCAGCCCCGACACCAACACTGGATGCTTGGAACTTCTTTGCATGGTATGCTTATAATCGGTCATTAAGTTTGCCTGCTCATTTATTGGACTCCAACATATTAATGAGCAATTAATTCCTGATTCAGTTATCGTTCATAAAGGATTTAGAATCATAGAATTGTCAGGGTTGGAAGGGACCTTAAAGATCATCTAGTTCCAACCCCCCTGCCATGGGCAGGGACACCTCCCACTAGATTTTACAAATTTACAAATTTGGCATTGGTATGTTATAGCTCATTAAGCACATCACGAACCTAAGTGCACAAACTAGGCAACAAAACCACACAAAAAGGCAGTTGAGTTGCACACCCCCACCCCCCACCCCCCCCAATCCCACAACTAGCCCCCCAAAATTGTCACCACTTGGGTCTCTAAATTAACATATATCCTGAGATGCATCTGACAGAGAGAGGGTACTTTTAAGGAAACATGAGCCCAATATTTGTATAGTCATAAGACAGTTTGGTTTCTCTTTGAAGGACTCGGGAGATTAAAAGGCTAACTTCGAGCTCTAGCTATTTTGTAACTATGTATGTGGCATGTAAACATATTTGTTTACGCAACACTACTTGCATTAGAACAGTCTCCAAGTTTATATGCAAAAACTTGCTCTCTTCGGAGCACTTCGAGCAGATTTTGATCAGTTTTTCTTAATCTGAAGTGTACACAAAACCGCAGTTGTTTGAGGCATTCAGGTCTTCTCACTTTCCAACAGCTGAGACCGGTCACACCATTTACAGTGTCAGATGCAAAGTTTACCATTAAGCCGACACCAATAAACTACCTGATCACAAGCAAGAGCCGTGCTTCATCTAACCAGCCCATTCACTGACACTGGAGTCTGTGCAAGTCAGAATGGGATTTATTTTTTTCTTTAAATTCCATTTTGTGCCTTTATTGCAGTACGATGCTTTCAATTATTCCCTCTTTTTCTGTCAATACTTCGTATTTTTTCACTGCTCAACATTTCAAGTGCAGCTTGAAACTGCATATCACAGGAACATGAAGAGATTGCCATTAAAAAAAAAGGCAAAATCTTTCAGCAGCAATTAAAGCAAAAAACACAAGAACAATCTGTAGTTGTTCCCATATCAGTTTTGAGGGCAAGCACAGTCAAAAATACAAGCGATTAAGGGCTGTGCTACATACTAGATCTTCACCCTATGCAAGCTGCAGACAAATCGTCCTCTGATATCTAAGCAGGCTGAGTTGTACTGGAGCTTCATCTTTCTCACCAAATTATCGTGATTTTGTTTAAAGATATTTCCATATGCGAGCAGCCCCACCTGACTTCATTGCCAGCAGCCACAAGTCTTCTGCCCATAAATACCCCCAAAAGCTGCAGAACCTGCTCTAAAGTACTGTTTAAAACTGGGTTTCAGAAAGAGCTGGTCACTTCTTTGTAACACCAGACATTATAAGAATTAATAAAAAGCATAGTAAGAACTTCCCAAGCGGTTTACTTACAGTACACGTCCACTCTTATGGACTTTATGGCTGGCGAACCCAAGCCGTTCTCAGCCTTGCAGTAGTAGCGTCCTCCTTGGTGTCGCTGGATGTTGGATATCCTCAGGGTTTCATTGAAGACACTCGAATCTTGAAATCTGTCAGAGGCACTTCCTGCTGTTTTGGTCCACCTGATCTGAGCGAGCACCAAAAAAGATTGTTACTTTAAGTCTGTAAAAGCAAGCAGAGTATAGATCTCTTCACCCAACCAAGACTCTCACGTGCGGTGGCCAGGATTTTATGTTGGAGGACTCGGGGAACTTCTCCAGAAAACTGAATAGCTCATGCTTACAATCAAACACTTCATCCAGGAGCCCCCTCAATAGTAATTTTGTGTTTATCACCCTTTCTTAGAAATAGTTGATTACTTTTGATGGAAACACACCATAAAAAAAAAAAAATAAATGCCACTAGCAGAGATATGGAGAACAACTCAAGCTACCATCTGTGACACACAGCTGGAACGGCTGCAGAAAAATTCCCCATGAACAGCAACAAGCAAAGCTCACCAGAAGAGGTATCATTTATGGCAAATACAGCTTCCTTTACCCTGGTAATTATTTTCCAAAAGTGAAGACATTTAAAGGGAACTTTTTAATGCCAAACCCATGAAAACTCCAGTAACAGCCCACTACAACCAACAGCTGCACAGAGGTGGATACACACATTCCTAACACCCATGCTCAATGACCCAAGTCCTTGTCTGCACGACTCAGTGGACTAAGTTATCTCATAAAATGCACCAGACCTCCGGAGACTCCCCAGGTACCTCTTCATCTTTCAGTTTACACTAATTCAATGACCAGGACAAGCAACATTCAAGCTCCAGACCAAAACTCCTTTTTTAAACGGTAGGTTTTTCATGCCCAAAGGTAGTCAGCAAAGCCATGATTTAAAGAATAGCATTTAGACACTGATCCATTGGGATCTGCTAGGCAGGCTGTCTACAAGCAACCTTGAGCTGCTGTTGGCTTGGTTTGGACAAGGTGTTGCAGCCTTGGCAGCTCAGGAATAGCGTGCCTGGACCAGCGTGAGTACCTGTCTCCGTGCCCAGCCAAGCCTGAGCTGGATACATTGTGCTTCCAGCCTTCCAGGAAGGTCCCATGGTTGAGCCATGCAGCCCTTGGTGGATGCCAAGGCAGCCCTAAGGCTTGCCTTGGCTGGAGGGAGATCATTCCCCCAGAGGAATGCAGAGACACTTGGGTTGCACCATACTCAGTCCTGACCCAGAACTGCGGTCTGGATCCCAGTAACCTGCACAGGAGCACAAGGTTGGCAGGGGTCAGCCTTCCTCACACTGGGAACTTCTGGACAGGAGGGATCTTCTACATAAGGCACTGAACTGAAAAATTCATGACCAGCTGCAGCCCATGTGAATTCTCACCCGCTTGAAAGGAGAGTAGGCGTGGGCTTCAGAGGCTGAAATTACAGCAAAAAATACTTCCAAAAATTATTCATCTGGTTCTGGCTTGTTAAATTCATAAGCCCGACTGGCTTTACCCTCTTGCCAGGTGACCTGCAAAACACTCACAGGGTTCTGCTGCTCCGGAATAAAGCAAATATGCCAAACTCCTCATCTACAACATTCGGTCTGCATGTGAGAGAGACGCTATTAGCACTGCTATATTTACCAGTCTCAATCTGTCTGTACTTCTATTCTAAACTCTTGGCTCCAGGGCTTTTTAAATCATCCATATAAATGTGCTGCAGGATAATTTGGGAACACACACTCAGCTTCTGCATGCTGCAGAATACAATTTCATCATATAGATTTCAAATGCTTGAGAAGTATTTTAAAATAGTATTTGAGATGTTCACTGAACCTCTTGCATGTTTTATTTCCCTTTATGTAATCAGAATTGTAAAACCAGCTCTATTTGATTTTTAATGGGAAAAATAATTAACAGCATCTTTACTTTAGCATTTACTTCTCTCTTCCTCCTTTTCCTCTCCCACAACAAGTTTCAAGTGGGATGCAGTCTACCCTGTCAAAAGAACTTCACTTAAATAACATGTTATAAGTATTATCAGCACCTATGTAACTGGTAACATTAAAATTACAGCAAAGCTTAGTTAGATACTGTCAGGGTTTTATCTTTTTTATGAATGCAAAAGCCTTCCCCCTCTGCTGCATCTTAACATTGAGATATCTATCTATCTTTCTATCTATCTTTCTATCTATCTATCTATCTATCTATCTATCTATCTATCTATCTATATCTTCTCTTTATTATAAGGAATTTTAACAGAATCCTGTTTGGCTGTAAACAGAAGTGGACTTTTCAGCTTAAAAAATAATATATATATATGTATGTTTTAGAGGAAGGAAGAGTAATTTAAAAAAAATTAAATAATTTTGCAGTATACGTAGAGATCCCTGAAGAAAAAAAAGGAATTCTGTTGACTAAATTCTCTCTTAAAAGACATCCTCCAGGAATGTCACAAGTCTGATTTAACTTCAGTTCATTATTTCCCCTAGCTTTAACTCAACATGCGCACAAACCCACGCTGATCAACAGTGCACTGAAATTTATGGAAAGCACTGGGAAGAAAGATGACTCTCAAACACTATGCTAATGCAGTAATCAAAAACCAGGCACAGGAAAGGCAGATGTCTCTCTTCAGAGAGGTCCTCAGCCGTTCAACCCACTGCAAGCTCCTGTCCGTGCCCTGGGGTGGCCTCTGATGACTATGAAGAGACTGAGACCATCAAATCCATCCTTAGGGATGGAGCATCTCATGGCTCTAGCGTCCAAACCCTCAGCGCTGCTTAACACAGTGACATTCAGAGCAAGTGCGGCCACAGCACAGGATTTGGAAAGCCTCTAGATTGCTAACTTCAAAGCAAACAAAAAGTCATTAGATTGTATACTCACATAGTTCAGATACTCCAGTATTTTCAAATAACTTGGCACAAAATGACTGCTCACCCAGATGCATTTTATCAGCGTTTGCTACTCCTAAACTGCTCCTCTGTTTGGAAGCTCCCAGTTCCTAGTGCAGAAGTAGCACCATGAGCTCCGCACGTCCACTCAGACAGCGTGGATAACATGGGAAGGTAAATAAATTCTCTTCTGCAGAGAAGGCAAAGCCATTCTTGCTTGTAATGGAAAGTTTTAATTAAAAAGTTATGTCCACACATCATGGCAGACACATATTGGACTAATAAATGTTAATCTATTATGCAGATATGGACTCGCTGGCTTCTTAGGATGCAGTTTGCCAAAGTACTCTCTGTTACTCCAATGCATTCTTGGGAATCCCACCCATATATGTCATTGCTTTGCCATATGGTTATGGTCTTTATTTATAAAATCCTTCTGTTCTCTTTTTTTCCTTTTCTTTTTTTTTTTTCCTTGCCAAACATGCGGAAGTAAGAAATGATTTATGAACAATTCAATTAGAAATTATTCAACTCTTAAAAATTAGTAAGTTATGACCCATCCAGCCATATCATGACCTATGTACTTGTCTGATTTGTATATGCCCATAAGTTCTCTAACCATCAATATATTTGACAGTATTTTATTGGCTTAAGCAGATGCCCTGAGACACAGAGTCGTATTTCACCCTGCAGCTTCAGTTTTCTCAGCGAGCTTTCCTGCAACTTGAGTAGGAGTCAGACTTTACATTTTTTTAGACTAAAAATGCAGATTTTAAACGAAACAAAACCTCTCAGAATATTTTGCCTAACTTTTCTCAGCATAAACAAAAGTACTCGTGCCCAAAAAAGAAAGCAGCAGAATAAGAAAAATATTTAATTTTGATGCTATAAAAACGAAACACTTCTGTTTTAAATACTGTCTTTCTCAAAGATAATAAACATTAAAATATCTTTACTGTGAATACAAACCATTTTGCTTGGTTGAAAACAATAACCACCACCCAAAAAAAAAAACCACCAAAAAACCCCAAATAAACAAAACCCAACCATTTTGCAATATAAATTTGTCTTTCTTCCATGGAGATAGTTGGTGGAAAATGAGGTTTTGACAATCTCTTTCTTACAGCATGACAGTGAAATCTGCCTAACGCAGCAACTGCAAGTAAATACGTTCCTTAAAATACACCCAGTGCCGGCGCTGGGGTTGGTCCTGCATCCCGCTGCCGCTGATTGCAGCCACTGCCCTCCGACACCGCTAAGAAAACAAGGATGAGGAGAACCTCCTGATCACTGTTATAATCCCCAAATCCCTGCCTCAGATTAAACTCCTCCTTTGTATGCAAACAGCCCTAAAAAAAAAAAATTTAAAAAAAAAAAAAAAAAAAGAGGCCTTTGCACAACTTCACTGGGATGGGCTGGAACATTTCTTCATGCCGAAAGACGTCAGAGGCTTTGGGAAAAGCCATCTTAAGCATACCCACCACCCCTCCTCCCCCCAAAAAAGGGACAACAATGCCTTCAATTTGTTTTTCCATGTGATTATTTTTGTTCTCAGGGAAGCAATGGCTGGGGCAGCAGTTACTGAAGGCAAGAAGCACTCGCTGCCTTCATGATAAACATAAAGGACATGCTGCATGAAAGGCCCTTTTTGGTCCAAGAAAGAGAAAGTGGCTGCTGCTCCCTTAATTAAGGAAACTATCTGAAGCAGTTTTGAGCAGCTGCATCTCCCCTGACCTCGTCCTTCTATTCAGAGGGGATAGGACCACACCACAGGCCTCAGGGCCCTGTGAAATACACTCAAGCTCATTTTACAGAATCACACAGAATTTTACAGAGGCCAGACTTGGGCCTAGCCACAGCCTTGGAGCCAGAGCCTCCATATGCTGCTGTCAAACAATGAACCAATCCCAAAATACTCTAAAAACACCAAAAGAAAGAGGGGGAAAAAAAAGCCCCAAAACAACACAAAAACCCCAGGAGAGCACAACGGATCCAAGTTTTCATTGCCTGACACCAGGGGAGACCATTCATACCTATATGCAATAAACCAAGTGGAACATACTTTGACCCAAAATAGCCTTTTTTTCCCCACCAAGCTCCCCTTCCCTTCCTGCAATAAGTCGTGGAGCCAAATGAGTGTCAGGCAGTTGTAAACCACCACTGCAGGACTGGCAGGGACGGGTTTTGCACCTGACTTACACAGGGACAGGTTCCCAGCAGAGAGCAAGTTGTTCGACGCCAAGGTTTCTGTACAAAACTGCTCAACATCTTCAGCACAGAGACCATCACCAGGTGACTCCATCAGCTCCTTGTCTGAACGGGCGTCCTCTCACACTTTTATGTGCAAAAACACCTGGCTGAGCTTTTTGATGACTCAGGGGGCAGTCAAATCAAATGTACACCTCCAAGGGTTTCTAAATATCCTTCCTCTGGTCACCTAAACCAAATTACATCTATTCCTGCACCATGCCCACCAGACAGGAGATACAGCACTCGTCTGAAACACCACCGCTCTGCACAACACCACCTTGCACTTAGTTTTACACCGACACATTTACCGTACGAAGTCTCCCACGTGTTCACCAGGTCATCCCCGCCATACATGAAAAGAAAGCATTCAGACGTCTAAATTACACCATTAGCCACCCCTATAGCTAAACAAAACGTGGAGGGGATGATGTTGCATTTTGATTATTAGTAAACCAGAGGCGGCGTGACGCAGCGCACCCGATGAGACAGAGGGTACAAAATCTCTGTCGTTACTGGAATGGATATTGCTACAGGCCATCAATATGCAACAATGGTATGAAAAATTCTCTTCCTATTTATTTCATACAATAACGTCTGAAATGCTGGACTTGAAAATGGCTTCAGGTGAAAGTTCATTGTTCGAAAATTCTTATGTGGAATATCAAGAGTGGCAAAGCAGCCAACCCAAAGCAAGTCCTGCTTACTGTCCAAAACGATGATCCTCTGTCTTGGACAGAGCTAGGAAAGCTGTTATCAGCGCAAAACAAATGCAGAACTGCAGAGTATTTGGTTTCCAAATGTATTTCTTCAAGCTTGCAGTAGCCAAGACGCAATCACCTCGGAAGACTAGGTTTCATTGCACCCGGACTGCTCAAACTTCACAGAAACACAAGGGAGAAAACGGAGCGCAGTCCCCAGGCCAGGGAAGCAACTGATGCCGTTGCCTTTATGGGACAACTCGTGTGCTTATGTTTACACACGTACTAATGCTTCAGTAGGCTGGCATGCAAAAGCACAATTTTTTACTCATTTAGCTAAAAGCAGTCTGTGACGGTAACTGTTAACATGCAGGACGTGATCAGTTCTGATTCAGTGCCAGAGATCACAGAGAAATTGTTATTTTCCAGCTTGATTGCTAGAACACATAGGAAAAAAAAAAAACTTCCTTTTATTCTCTAACAGAGGAAAAATTGTGGTTATTAATGACAGAGAAAATCAGCATTAAAACTACAAAGTTACAAGCAATCAAGTCCTATCAGAGCAAGTTGGGTGCTTTGTTCATAGTTCACTTTAGCCCAAAACATACTAGCCATAGCAACACTGTGGCTGGAGTTTGCGGATGAAGGCTGTAGAACTGTGACTCTAAAATGGTAAACTGTAATAAATGAAGGGGTCAAGAAGAGTGACTGGAGACCTCAACATCTGATGATGTGAGAAAAAGTATATCTAAGCTGAATATTCCCTCATCTCTCAACTTCCTGCACTTCTGCAAGACAGATGACTCCTGTTTTATACCTAAAACCAGGTTATGCAGGAGTTACCCAAGCCCCACCAGTGGAGCTTAGCATCCCAAAGCCAGGAGTTTTGTATGAATTGACATTCTGTGCACACAAATGACACATCTCCTGGGTACACTGGGCAAAATGCAGCTTTTCTCCCAACATCACAGCAACGCCAACTCCTCATTGCATCAGGAAACTTTTATGGCGATCATGTGAAACATGATCCTACCCTCCCACCACCTCAGGCCATGTCACACACAGGGTAACGGTCGATGACATTACTGCCACTAAAGAAAACAGCAGGCTTGAATTCCACTTTCAAGTCTGAAGACAGAAACCAGGCTAATATGTAGCAATGGGATATAAACACACTTCCTAAGCAGTCCACGTTTGTTTTATCTACTATTAGCACTAATAGGAATCTCCCAGATGTGAACAAACAGAACAGCCACCCAAGATAAGACTAAAGCTGGCAACAAATCCAAGTTCTACACTGGCCACAAATTTCCTACTATTTGATTGATTTATTTACTCTAAATGCTGCAAAGGCATTTGTGGAGCTTCACCACACCGTGGCTCAGCACCCAGGAGCTGATGGAGCAGAGCCCATCTCAGATGTGTCACCTGGCAGCAGACACAGGGGTGGGGTAGTCCAGACCTGCCTGGGGGACTAAGGTAAGGAAAGGATGAACTTTTGGTAAAGACATGCCCCAAACAAAGAATACACCTTTTCTTTTGTTGTTGTCTTGGTCTTTCAAATTATTTCTCCATTTGACTTTCAGAGAGGTTTTCCTCCATGAAAATTACATTTTCAAACACAATTTCTCCAGAGCTACAATTTCAAGGCAGCAAAGGTTATTTCACCCTTCTTAAATTTAAAAGGCTCGTGTCTCAGTTTTTCCACCCAGACCTGTGCCTGCTGTCATCAAAACTCTTGAAAATTAAGCACCACACGGGTCTAAGTCATCTGAACACCAAGAATTAAGAATTTGGCTTTGAAATTGCAGAGGAAGGACTTCTTATGCTCAAAGGCTGAAAACCTAAAGATTAACTGGATGTAAGTGAAGAAATCTAAAGTGATCACTAAATAACTTAAGAGAAAATTAATGAGTGGATCCTGAAGACAATAATATCGCAATCATTAGGTAAATCGGTAAAATGACCCTGTTTTAGATCCTTCCTATAGCATCTTGCTTAGTTGAATCGGCCTGCGTTTCTTTATAAAAAGGTTGTGTCTGGGGAAACATCTATACATACTTTCTCAAAACATCTTTGAGTAACCTGCTAAATGATTAATTGCAGCAATTTATCCTAGTTTGATTATAATGTTTTTCCTTATGACTTTAAGATGTCTCACTGCTTCAAAAAAATTAGCACTTTTATACTGAATAATCAATATACATTTTACTATAAATATCTCACTGAAGGATGGAGGTTTTTTTTCATTCTGCATGGCAGGAAAATACCTTCTCTAGCATTAACTGGGAAGGGCTGAGCTCACTGAATTTCACAGAGCCCAGTTTCTAGTGAAGTCGTATCATTTTAAAATTGTTAATAGCTGCAGGATTTACAAAGGTCTTGCATGTTTACGCCCTCCTGATGGGAAATTATTTACTGTCCATCAACTAAATTATTCAATGAGTTTCATGAAATGACCCAAACATCTCTGAATGCTGTATTTTTATTATTCTCTCAGCTTTTTTATTCAGCAGCCTGAATCTGCTTCAAAATGAAACACAACTTTTCACCTTTATAATAATGAACATAATCTACAGGCAGACACAGCACCATTTGAATTCCTAGTTATTAATTTTTATGGTGGCCTTCCTAATGTTGGTATACCATGTTAAATCACCAGAGCCATAAACACATTCTTATAACTTAAATGCCTGGAAATTCATTCACTATTGCTTTTAAACCATTTAAAAACTAATAAATACAAAACATTTTGTAACTTGTAGCTACTGCCATGAGCACAGAGCTAATCTTGGTGATGAGACCATCAGAGAACTCTGTGAAATTCGCATCCAGACTCTTATTTCCCCTGTGGGCCAATCTAAATATAGGATGTTTTTTCCACCAGTGACAGTATAGGTTTCTATTATTGCCATATAGGTAGAGTTTTATGATCTAAAATCTTTACAGTTTGCAAAAAGAAAGGCTGGTATAATCAAACTCACATGAGTTACAAGAGAATTACTACGATACGGGAGCTGATAACCTGGAGGCCAGTCACCAGAAGAGCAGTAAAGAAGAGAACTGGGTCCATGGATGAGGTATTTTCAGTGATGCTCTGCAGAGGTTACCTCTGAGGATGTCTAAGAAGCTGTAATGGCTAAAAAGGACTGGGAACAGGGAGGTGGTACCAGAGCTAAGCATGTGCTCCATGCCAGTCCCACCACTACTTGGAACTACCAGTGAACCAAAAAAGTTGAGATACATTTTTTTTTTTTTCTCTTTTTTTTTGCCCTTGGAATAAAGTCTAAGACGACAGTTGTACTCAGAGGGTTACACCCCAGGAAGATGTTGAAGAACTGGCAAGAGTATAGAGAAAAGCCACAGTTCTCATTAAAGTAATAGAAACATGCTCAAGAGTGCAAGTGATAAGCTCAGCAAATTTGCAGTATCAAATGAAAAATCGGGGAAAAGCAATCAACATCTTTAAAACATACATGAGGGACTGAAATTCGATCGCAGATCAATTTTCAACATAAGAGGCAAAGTTAAGGCAGTAATAAAATGGATTAGAAATCACTTTCCATTTCCTCAGCTTAAGATGTTTATGCAAAACATCTTCTACCCAAGGCATTTCACTAAATTAAAGTCAGCAGTGCCAAAGGGCTTTACCGGGAGTGCTGGGGAATGACGTGAAATCTCCTCTTTGTGCTCACCACCAGGAACTAGCTCTACAGCCCAAACCACCACCTGGTACTGGATCTCCATCACCCAGCACTTCTGCACAAACGCAACCAATGCACTGTCCTCACAGCGTCCAAAAACACAACCTTACCCTATATAACTCTTAGGAGCCCAGTTTTGCAAGCAAAGTGCCTTCAAAGTCTTTCCTGCACAACCTTTCAGAGCCAAGTTTTACCCAAATTCGGTATGGGTGCACAGCCAGCCCCAGAGCGGTACCAACTGCACCTCCTGGTGCCCAGAGGTGATGTCTTCATCCAGTTTGGGGACGGGGATGTGGGGCGGCATTAGAGGAGGAGAGAGACCTGAGGAGCTGTGGTTCAACAACAGCACAAGCAGCAGTGGGAAACCAGAAGCCACCAGCTCCCCCGTTCCCAGAACTACTCGTCTCCCTCAAGAGCCAAAAAGGCATAAAAATGTGTTTCTACCATTAAACTCGAAAGACTGGAGTCTAAACAGAGAGAGGAAAAAGTGGCTGCTAAACAGGATTTTTCTACTTTGAAGTCACTCTTTATAATAGAATCGTGTTTCAAAGTGACAAAGCCGTCTTGGAATCCGGATGGTTTAAAATTGATGCTTTTTTTTTTTCTTTTATAACAATCTTTCACGTATTACTTCTGCCTCTCGTTCTCTCCATTTCTACCCATTTCGTTCCCCTGCAAGACCCCTGGGAGAAACCGAGTATTCAAGAGAAACAGCTTTACAGAGCACACCCAAAATGCTGTCACAGACTTACAAGTAAACTGGTAAAGACTGAAGAAAAACGTGTCTCTTCTGGTCTTTCAGTATTACGAATCTTGACTACTTCCTGCAACAACCATTAGGGGAGATATTTTTGGGCAGACCCAAAACTGACTGACAAGTGTCACAAATAAATGTATCTGTAAATGAGAAAACAAAGGCAGCAGTCGCTGACGCCAGCGCGGCTGCATGCGTGGCCAAAACACAATTGCAACAGAAAGCTAGTTCTCTGCAGATGGCGAATGCTACGAGGCAGAGACCTACATACTTTTAGTGTGAGCCACCAATAGAAAGAGAAATGCCTTTGTTTTCCTTCTGCATGAAAACTAAGAAAACAACTTTGTTTCCAGAACTTGCTTGTACCTCCCAAGGGCTGAGATTTCATGGATCCTTAATTCTTCGTGCCCGCAGGAGCACGTGAGGCCCTGCCTTCCCTCCTCCCGTGGAGCTCAAGGCTGCAGAGATGCCACCACTCGCACCCCGCACTCCGACAGGAACCCAGGCACGTTTCCAACCCACCTCTGCTTGAACAAATTAAATCCACTTAACTGAACATCATAAAACGCTGGGTTTAAATGGCTCTTTTTCCACTACATTGTCTTCTGCAAATAGCACCAAGGTTATTGATTTCCTGCGATGCAATATCAGTCTGTTTACTTAAACTAGCTCCCATTTTAAAAACTTCATAAAACGTAATCCGGAAAAAACCATGCTGTACTTCAAACACCACTGATAGCGGACGTGTTGCACGAAGAGACTCAGAAAAATCCCGTCTAAAAATTGGAAGCTGATGACCACCGGGCTCTGCCTTTACATTCGCATTGGGCCTTATCAGCATTTCCTACAGCAGACCTTGCGTTGCATCCCTCTGAGACTGAAGACGCACACCTGCCTTATTTCCAGACATCTTTCTGAATTAAACCCTAAATCTCAGTGATCCAGTAACATTAGCTGTGCTTTATCTTCCTTCCACAGCAGCCAACACTCACAGATGCCGAATTACACCTTACAATTTCATTGAGCTAAAAATGAGAGTGGGATCCTGAGATTTGACTTGTTCTAGCTGTGATGACAAAGAAAGGAGATGACATTTTATTTCGCTTGAGAGGTGGGAGAATAGGGAAGGGGAGGTAGCAGGGAGGAGAGGGAAAAGAGAAGAGATCTTGACAAGAGAGAGTTGGCAGCTCAGCTGACAAGGCAGCTTGGTAGGAAACGCGATCAACAGGACTTAAGGCCAGAAAAGATCAGCAGCTGTTGAGCACAAGTCACAGATTCTGCATCAAGCCCACAACTTCTTGTAAAATAAAGAATCAGAGGCATTAACTGAAATTATCAAACAGCAAGGTTTGTTTGGTTGGGTTTTTTTGTTGGTTTTTTTTCTTTCAAAATACAACATATAATTGTGTTGTGTAATTAATAGTCACAAATTATTAACCAACATGATCACATGAAGCTCAGGGCTCTAAACTGATTCCAAAAGAGAGAATAGTCATTCATGGGAATTAAATCTATCCATACCATGACCTTTTGATCCAAATTCTTTTTGAATTCCAAAACACCCGACAGCCAGACGCTGGAAGATTGAGCACGTTGTACCTATACACGCCAGGTACTGGACAGGAGATGGGACAAGGGACATCTGGACTCAGTCAGGATGGAAGTTCCTCAGTTTCTGCTTGAAAGTGCCAGTGACACCAAATAACACCTCTGTGTTCATGTTTCTGCCCCCCCCTTTTTTTTTTCTTTGCTGAAAGAATGCAGAAGTGGCAAAGTCTCCTTCAGACAGTGCGAAAGTCTAAAACAATATTAGCCAACGCTGGAAAAGGACTGAGTCTCTTCTGCCCTGTACCAGGCACAGTTCAGAAGGGTTCTGGCAAGACCTTTGTTCAGGGAAAAGAAATTGAGCATGTGTTTGGATCCTACTAACTTTGAGATTTTAGCTTATTTCCAATTCGGAACCCAACGAGAAGAAAATTTATGAAAAATGCAGTAATCGCAAATAGCATAATTCAGGTGTTGTTGAGCTTTCCTGGCACACCTTTAAATGACTCCCACGAGTGCCAAGGAAAGGGATCTGGGAACAGTTCCCACATATCAAGAGAACTGCAAATAGACATTAAGGGAAGAAAAAAAAAAAAGAAAAATAGAAGAACCTGGTTCAGCTTGCAGCTAGAAATAAAAGGACAGGATTATGGGAGAAGACTTGTAGAGTGAAGACTAAGGAAATCATCACAATATTAAGCGACAATGACCTGAGATTATTTCCAAATGGAAATGAAGAAAACTTCAAATCAGGCAATATGTAAAACTTGAAAAGTTGTTAGCGCAGAGAAGAGGGGCTACAGCCACTAATTCAACACAGTAATGATCCATCCCCAAATGCTCTTCTGCGCTGCGGAGTTTACTGCGGCTCTGGACATCTCACCACATCTCACACTCCATTACGTCCCATAAAAAGCCCACATACATCCCAATGAACCACCAAAATCCAGCCTACGGAAGTCAGAAAATCATTGCTAGAGACCAAGACAAACGCAACTACAGCACGGCTTTTTGCTTGAATGTTCGCCTGACTTTTACAAGGAGACTGCAAAATAGAAGAGGAAGCTGAACTAAGCTTCAGCCCACCAGAAGTCAAACAGCCAGGTCTTCTCCAAAGGCTGGCTGGCTCTTGCAGTCGTCACACTAAAAGGGTTATTTATTTTTTTATTGTGATTTTACTTTCTTTGGCTGTTGTGCAAATTTCCTTGATTTTACAAGAGATTTTTAGTTAATTATGTATTTACCTAGTTAGCATAATTGTCTTCAATTATGTAATTAGTGTTCATATGTGTAATCATTTGAACATGTAATTATGTCTAATTACACCATTAAAACGTGCAAGTCATAAATATCTTTATCATTTTGATTGATAGACATACAGGGAGAGGGAAAAAAAAATCCCACTCGTTATTTTTATCTCCTGGATCCTGAAATCTGCAAGAGTAAGAGGATTCAGCCTATAATGTTGCTATAATTATTTATAAGGACCTATCAAGGCTATACCAAGGTTATATCTTTCAAGCAGAGCTAGAATGAGTCAAACCACTCAAAAATAAGGAGCAAAAAGACACTTAGTGTAGCAAGATTTTTCTGTAAAAAAGCACCAATAAGAATACTCTGGGAAATACTTATTGTTTAGTTTCTAATTATGCGCTTGCTGTTACGAAGAAGAATAACAGCCCACGCAGAAAAAGGTAACACGGAACAAAACACACACAAGTTGTTCCTGCGTGTTCTGATGGAAGATGCTGGTGCACCCTAGAAAGGGCTTTTAAAGCTCCTTGTACTTTTTAGCTCCCTCTAAGACAACCAATAAATATAGCCGTACTTATCAGAAGAGTACCGTTTTTTAGTTCTGCTTAGCTTTATTCCAGCATCTGCGCTGTGCGTCCTGTAGTACAGTACCAGAACAAATACCTGGCGCATACCAAATGAATTAGGACAGCGACAGCTGAGTCTTCTTTTTAATTGCTTTTGGCTAAGAAGGCAAACATTTACACACAGATTAAATAGTTAAGTTTATTTACGGTTCAACTCATCTTCAGGTTGAGATTTCTTGCCTTTACACCCAGAACAGTGTTATCAAAAAAAAAACCCGAAACAAAACAAAGACAAACAAACAAAAAAGCCACGAAAAAAAACCCTAAGCTGACTCCAAAAGCTGTGGGGGGGTGGAGGGGGAAGCCAAACACAACAACTAACATAACAAGAGCTCTTCAGCACCACTCGGGAATATGCCTCAATCACAGAGCATCCTTCAGCAAAAAGCATATGGTTTTTCCAGCCTGATAAGCTCACTCACACTCTGCAGATATCCAGATACAAGCACTCAGGTGGACGGCAGCAAAAATAAACCCAATACTTCCCAAAACGGCCACCCCCAGCTGCTGAAGGAGAGCTCAGGCTACAATATAATTTTTATCTATGAGAACAAGCTGGTAGCGGCACAGAGAATAAAAACACTCAGAAGGATCAAGAGGTATCATTTAACCGTCCGATCAGAAACAACCCCATTTGTTCAAACTCTATCACCGTCAGACCGGTCAGATGGACTGGGTTTTATGAGTAGCATTTCTTTCCTTAAACCGCAAAAGCAACAATCTCTAGAGCCTGCCTTAGTCCTTGAGGGTTTAACTCCTGGTCCTCGGGTACCATCAAGTTATTGCTGTGAAAGCACCGTCTTCAAGACCACATGAAGATACGCAGGAAACAGAACAGTAAGTTCACAGCACGTAGAACCACAGTGTGCTACAAAACCATCTTCCCTCTGCCCCTGGAATTTAGTGCAATATAAGAAAAAGGTGCTGAAGAACAATCAAGCCTCTAATGTTCAACCAGTCATGGAAGTGCACACTGGTGTTAAATGAATCTCCCCTCAAAGTGCATCAGCTCTAGGGACAAACTCTGGAGTCAAGCACAAAAGGGACCAGCATCAAGTTTGTGGTCATACCGCACCTTCTCAGAGGTATGTTTGGACTTTGGGGTCTAACACATCATTTTTGGAGAACTCCTTAAACGCGCAGCAAAACAAACGTGGTTTCCAGCCATGAACAATTCTTGCTGCTATGGGAAAATCCACAAGTAGCTCACTGCTCTGAGGTTTTACTCGCAGATGTAGGAGAACGTGTCTTTCACTATGTCCACAGCAACGGGAATGATTCCCTCCATAAAAAGCATCTTCAAGCGTTTCTTTAGGAGGCATCTTTTCACAGACCAGCTACAAGAATGTACTTCTGCTTCAGCCACAGCAGATCTGCATATGCTGCTAGTTTCCCTGGGTTACTAAATTATCTCTTTACTCATCAAATATATTCTTTTTCAGCAAGAGAGATCTCACAGCAACAGACCTCATTCCAAAACCACCCACCTCATTTTTTTGCTTATGAGACTAGCATGTTCAACGGTCATGGAAAATCCAGCTACTTCTGCAGCATCCCAGAGCCACTTCTCCATCCTTTCAGCCAACGTCCTACCTCTCTTAAGGGCCACCAAAGAAAAGGAAACCAAAAGCTGACAATATACAGACAGGGCACAGTTTGGGGGGAAGGTCCAGGGGAAGACAGATGCAAGGGACAAGAGGACAAGTATCCATACCTGTGTCCACACGAGTGTCCAAACTGAAAAATTTTGCTCTTTTCCTTCCATGATGGGAGATTCATGCTCTGTGTTCATTGGAAACTTTCTGGGGGGGATTTCTGGCAGCTTTTAAGCTTCCACAAGGGTCAATGTGAAACCAGTATGCTAAAAATCACCCACCTGGATGTCATTTTCAACTCCACGTGATTCTCTGATAGTCTCATTTCAGTGATTGCCAATGCTTTAGCAAGCCCAGGCTCGATATTCTCAACTGAGTGTGGCTGAAATACACCCTTCACTTGCCCTGATGTTGCATTTATCTTGATTTAAGCTGACCTCTTTCCCCCACCGCTTCCAAGCCCTTTTTAGAAACCTGCAAACATATTTCTTGTTGAGAGACAGCAGCCACCTGGAACCAGGAAAATCGTCAAGATATGACCAGTCAAATTATTCAGAATAAAACAACCGAGTTTAATTTCTTTACCAGCTTGCAAACAACTTGCCTTTCAACCCAGCTCCCTGCAGGTGATGGGGCGAAGCTTTACATTTCTTTCAGCAGCGTATGCACAAAATATTCAGTGCTGTTTGCAGCGTGCAACCGAGTTACCATATCAAAATTACGTCCGTCAAGACAGGATTGCATTTTAATAGTTACAGTCCTGCAGGCACGGACCATCGCGTCCAGCCCAGGGTGGCAGTGAAAGTCCACATCCCAGAGGGTGGATGGGCTGTACCTTCCTCATTGCTGCTGCCCAAACAGTTTCAGTGTCCACGACAGCCTGGAGAAGAAGCTCTATAACTCCCACCCAACAAAGACAACTCCACCGAGCCCCCTTTTACTGATTACAGCTTAACTGTGAGTTTTTAGCATTAGATTGCCACTAGGCAAGAACTTCAGGTCCAAAACAAATTTTGGTGGAAACAGTTTCAATTAGTGCGTTTTGTTTTCTCCAGGGTTGCTTTTTGGGAACTCCGAATTCTTACAGCCTTCACCATCAATTCCACAGTCAACAGAAACGGCTGGGTCTCAGCACCTCTGGCCCTCCCTCTTTCCTCACTTATTTCACCACCTCCACCTCTGCCTACTCTGCTTCAAGGTTCCCAGTGTCATCCTCCCAGCTGAGGCTACCTAAGATTTAGCATCGAGACAATACAAAGAACCATTGAGACAAAAATATATTTACTGACGGTATCAATAAATGAAGTCCAGAAGCAAGTATGGGCAACTTTTCAAACACCCAGGGTACATCAGGAGACCACTGAGCACTGCAAAAAAAACCCAAAAACCCAGTCCATGAGGGTTTGGAGTTGAGCCACTGCTTCACTCCTCTCTCCTCCGAGCTCCAACAAAGCTCCTTCCCAAGCAACGAGGGATCTCAATCAACAGCCACATTACAGAATCACCTTCATTACTTAAAATGCATACCATCTTAATCACTCGGTGTGATTAGTGTAGCCTCCTCTAATGTTTCGGAACAGAATCCTACCTTCACCTTATTAGCGGGCGCAAAGAAAGAATTAACATTTTCTGGCATGCCATCCATTAAAATATAAAAAGCAGCATTTCAGAAAAACAAAACAAAAGACCCACGTGGTGTTCTCTTTGATCAGCTGCAAGTGAAACATAAAAGGCTCCTTTGGAGGTGAAGTGGATGCTACATTTTCTATTTTAATTGATAGGAATTCTTACTAACTGCTGATGCGGCCAAAGAAAGCAATTTGTGGGGAGGAGGGTTACTTAACACTGGAACAGCTGTTTTCCTATTGCATTCTGCGTATCTTTATTACAATAATTGTACTCTTGTTAGGAAAACTGATGATGATTTCATTTGACACCCCTCAGTTCACGGGAAGACTTTACAAATGTTCAGTGAACACCTGATAAAATCCAGCTTGATTCATGACTAAATTAGCCAGCATTTTATGCTGGAAAAACCCTTCAGAAAAGTTTGGCTCGATAAAGCTCACATTTAGCTAAGAAGGGCATGTATTTCTACCGTTCTTCAGCATTGAAAGAAGTACGTGATTAAAATTTACGTGTCATTTTTGGTGCTGAGGCTACGAACAGTTTATTTGATGTTTTCTCCCTAAAGTACAGCACCTGAATTCTCACCTCTGCAGAGCACTGCAGATACATTCCATGCTCACTACAACCCTCCCCTGCTCCGTCTGACAAGAGAAATAAGCATTAAATGGCGGGGGGGGGGGGGGGGAGAAGGGTCTCTCAGCACGACCGTTTTGCCCTGATAAGGACAAATGTGCCAGCCATTTAGCCACCCATATATTCTCCCTATTGATCCTCCTCTCGAATTTGAAAATGTTGCTCCTTTCTGCTTTTCCAAAGCATTTCTTTGGGGAACACAGACATCTCATCACACAGGAAGGTGCTGGCCAATATCTCAACAGGGGCCTCATCCATCCCACCTAACTCTTACCATTAGGTTCAGCACGCTTGCTTTGGAAATGGGAAAAAAAAAAAAAACAAAACCCAAATCCAACAAGTTAAACGCAAGGCAACAGAAGGCTTCCCCCCACTGCAATATCACTGCTTTCCTGTCTTGACTGTTGCTTCAGTTGTTTATTCAAGCCCCATCATACCACTTAACACCAGATGATAACTGAAATCAAACAATTCCTTCTTCATAAAAATCACAGAATGGTTTGGGTTGGAAGGGACCTTAAAGATCACCTTGTTCCAAGCCCCCTGCCCTGGGGGACCCTTCCACCAGCCCAGGGTTGCTCCAAGCCCCATCCAACCTGGCCTTGAACACCTCCAGGGATGGGGCAGCCACAGCTTCTCTGGGCAACCTGGGCCAGGGGCTCACCACCCTCACCGCCAAGAATTTCTTCCTAACATCCAGTCAAAATCTTCCCTTCCTTCTTCTGCAATATGTATCTGCAATACAAACCCCATCTTCCATACACTGTGGACAACAGCTGCAACAAAGCAGGTGCAAAATGGGCCAGCCCTGCTAACTCCAGTCAGCACCGACATGGCTTGCCTGGGTCAGCCCAGGTATCTCTGGGGACTCCATCACTGAGCCTACACTGGAACATCCCCTGCCAGCCACCACCTCCATCCCTGTAGGACAGGCTGTGTGCTCAGGGCCTCGCTGCTCCATCCAAGCTGCCACACATGTGAGTCAGCTCAGCATCCCCGCTGGTCCCCCGCAGCTGAGGGAGAACATTGGTGCCACTTGAACCACCCTCTCAGGCCACCCAAATTCCCTACAGGCAGGTTGCGTGTCCCCAGGGCCACGCGTGCCCCGGAGGAGCAGCAGCCCTGGCTCTGCTCAGGGTGTGCAAGCACCGAGCTCAGGAAGCAGAAGGTATCTCCTAGCAGCCTCTCAGCTGCAAGGGGAGAAGCTACTTGTTGACAGAGTGGCCATCAGCACAGCACTCCACTCCTACAAGTGGAAAGAAAACACAGCAAAACAGAGCCAGGGAGAAAATTTTGGGTCTTCCAAATGCAGATCCTCCCATGCACTGCCTTCCAGGAGAGCCAAGCTATCTGCCACTCTCTTCACAGGCAACCAGCGCACGTCTTAGCCCCTTGATTTCAAATGACATAGTCTGATAGCACTGCATAGGAGAAAGGGTGGCAGCAGGATGTGAGGAGGTGGAATCTGCTACGATTCTGCAGAAGAAAGCCTCAGCGCTCAAGAGGGCATGTTGCATCCCCAAAATAGTCAAGCTCCCAGAGCTTGCTGCGAGCAGACAGCATGCAACCCTCAGACGGCCGGACTATGTGTGCCAACAGCAGCTCTAGCCTCCCCCACCCCTGGAGCTTGGTCGGGGCAGGGGGACAGATGTGGGGACCCCATCACTTGCCAAAGAGCATTGGGCCATGCTGGTGGGGACAGAGAGCACTCCTGCAGCTGCCCCCATTGCCACAGTGAAGCAACTAGACGAGGACTCCGGCATCGCCCTTCCTCCACTCAGCACATTTTGCACCTCAGAACGTGCCATGCGTGACAGGATAACATAACCCGAGGTGGGACAGCATATGGAGGTGACAGACACAGGAAAAAAAAAAAAAACATCCAGAGCAAAAAAGAAAAACCAGTGCAGGTGAGGTTATACTGACAAACAAGGTCTTTATCATTTGGCCTTTAGAGGAACCAGGAATACAAAATCCCAGCCAGTCCCTGCTCTTTCAGAAGATGCTGCTCCCTCTGACTCCTGTGGTCCAAATGTCACTCCTTGCCTTGGGACAGTCACAGTTATTGTTGCCACCTGTGGGACCCCCCCCCAGCACATACTGGAGCTGCCAAGGAAGGTTAGGAGAGGCTCCACCCCTCCATAGGCCATGCAGGAGAGCCTCGCTAGTGTACAGAAAATGTCACCTATTACCTACAGAGATCAGCAAATAAGTCATTTGTGTCCTGGGGTAAGTGGCCTTAGTACACACTTAGAAGTCTCTTGTCGAGCTGACAGGCAGGTGCAGCACAACGCTCGGTTAATGTTTGGGCTAATATTTGGAGAACGGATGGGTCCAAAAGGTGACACTGCAGGCCCTCGCCCCGTGGGACACACAGCCAGCCCCAGCAGGTTCAAAAGCAGCTCTGCAGGGCAGGACCTGGAAGTACTAGTGGGCAACAAGCTGCTCAAGAGCCAGCCATGTGCCCTTGTGGCCAAGAAGGCCAATGGTCTCCTGGGGCACATTAAAAAGAACGTGGCCAGCAGGTGGAAGGAGCTCATCCTCCCCCTCTGCTCTGCCCTGGGGAGGCCGCACCTGGAGTGCTGGGGCCAGTGCTGGGCTCCCCAGGTCAAGAAAGACAAGGAACTACTGGAGAGAGTCCAGCAGAGGCTACAAAGGTGGTCAGGGACTGGAGCATCTCTGTGCTGAGGACAGGCTGAGAGCCCTGGGGCTGTTCAGCCTGGAGATGAGCAGGCTGAGAGGGGATCCCATCAATGCTGAGCAATATTTTAACAGGCGGGTGGCAAGAGGATGGGGCCAGACTCTTCTCAGTGGAGCCCAGTGACAGGACAAGGGGCAACGAGCACAAACTGGAACACGGAAAGTTCCATCTCAACATGAGGAAAAACTTCTTTCCTTTGAGGGTGGCAGAGCCCTGGAAGAGGCTGCCCAGAGAGGCTGTGGAGTCTCCTGCTCTGGACATATCCAAACCCCGCCTGGACATTGTAAGAGATGGACTGTAAATTCCCTGACGAGGGGCAGAAGGCCCTCCAAGCCTTCAATGGAATGCCTCAAATACTCACAAGGAAATAAATAATGCAGGCCTGGCCTTAAAAGAACTGGTAAGGCTAACACTTCTGGTGCCTGGAAGTGTGGGAAAACTGTCTTGTGAAGACAGGATAGTTCTGCCACTCGTGTGATGAGCTTGCTAGTTCTCAGTTCTCAAGGCCATTGTGTCCGATGAGTGACCTTTGCTTCATTATCCGTGAAATGCATATGAAAGCGCACACCCTGCATATGCCAATGAAGATTATAAAGATCATGCTAAACATGTGTGACTATGACACTCGTCTTTCCACCCAAATCATGCTACACATCACCTGAGAGACGGGAGAAACCTGAGACGAGGCTGTCCTCAACACAGGGGGGTGGACCATTCCAATTCAGCAAACATAAAAGGGGAAAATAAGTGCCCCTAGCGGGGAGCAAAGAAGAAACAAAAGAAGATGATTGTGCCTGGGAAGATTCTTCCCAAGAAAGATGAAGATCATGCCTGGGAAGATTCCCTGAAAAAGACGCTGGAATCGGGACTGGTGATCTCTTTATCTCTGTCTTTTTCTCTGTCTTTTCCTTTCTCTAACAGTTAGAGTCGTTAAGTAACGACGTTAAGTACCACTTGCCATAAGTTGTCCTATCCCTGTTGTTCAGTAACACAGTGCATACCTCACCATTTGCCATAATTTGTTATATACCTAACAAGTCCACGATAATAGGTTAAGACCTATACTAACGATTTTGGGAAGCTAATAAATGTTTGTATATGAGATTTATCTCACCTCAGTCCCTGCCGTTGAGAATTTACGAGTCTGAAGTCACTTACCCCCCCGCCCTTTACTGCAAGTGGGACGTGACAGACATGTTCCTGTCCAACCTGCTCTGGGCAACCCTTCTTTGGCAGGGGGTGGGACTAGATGATCTCCAGAGGTCCCTTCCAACCCCTGCGAGCCTGGGATTCTGTCACACAGACCGTGAGCTCAGCTCAGCCACCCACGAAGGACTTGTCACATTGTTCTCCTTCCCAAACAGCAGAGGGCTTTGCAGAATTTTGCTTGAAAATCCAAAGCAACTTCTGGGCAAAATCCTGAAAGCAGTAATTTATGAAAAAAGGGCTGCATTTGCCCACCCACCGTTAGCCTCACCTGAGCATGGATGTGGCATTTTAAAAACTTAATCAAGGAAAATTAGTTTCTATGGCAACTAATGGCGCACTTAATAGATCAAGTGATGAGTGCTGTGTGTAAGAATGCTGCAAATTATGAACAGCAGTGATATATCAAATGCTACACAATCACCGCACAGATAAGTATGTGCAACAATGTGTTGGGGTGCTCAGAGCTTTCTGGATAACTAAGCGTGAGGCTAAGTTTTGGGGAACAACCATGTGCAAGTGTTTGTAATTCTCTTTTCAATAATTACTGTAGCCTTCCATTATTCTCCCCAAAGGCCTCACTGATACTGATTAACCCTCAACAAGCTTTGAACAAAGTTTCAAATGGAAGTGCAGCTACCTCTTTGAGTACTTGAGTTTCCCTTTCTCCACCTGTCTGTTACTTTAGGGAGAACTTTGCGACACGTGGTGGGAAGCCAGTGAGTAATCTGGAGTAAAGCCAGAGTAAACCTGAAGACACACATTCAAAGAGAAGCCCCGAAAGAGCAGAGTCATTTCAACGCGACTTGGAGCAGATCACACAGAGGCACACGCAAGTCATCAGCCTGCTACTGAACTACACCAATTGATCGAAAAGTTAAAAGCAATGCCTGGAAAGACAAAAAGGCATAAACGTGCGCTTTGGTGAAGCGCGCAGGAGTGCTGACATGAAAGAGGGGAAAAAAAAAAAGAAAACATTCATTCCTCCTCTCAGACACCCACCACGGGCAGCCTCAGGTGACGCAGGGCGCCATGGTGAGACTAAGCAGGCAGCAGAGCAGCCTGGCACCGCGGCGTGTGCACCCACACCAGCCCCACCAGCTTTGTTTCTTTAAAGCCACGAGCATACCCTCAGCAGAGGAAGCCCGTAAGCAGCACTTTCTCTTTGCCTTTTCCAATCCGCAAAGGAAGGAGGAGAAAATACAGGTCCCACCTAGTTTGGGCTGAGTCCCCATTGCTGCAATCCTCCTGCTACAGGCCCTCGTGCCCATGGGGAAGGAGGACAAAATAACAGCAAACCACCACACACAGATGGCAGAAGACTGGGCTAGCCCAGGGCAAGCCAACGGCACTCTCACACAGAAAGGCACACTTGCTCCTGGGGTCTCACCCCTGCCGTTTTCCCCAGGAAGAGTTTTTGGATCTACAAGCACTTCCTTGCACACGTTAACGTGCACACAAGTGCATACTTACATGTAGATGTGCCCTGGACACAAAACTTGGATACTCAGGAGCTACCTTGCAAAACTAAGGAGAAGGACACGTCTGCAACCTTCTGAGACAGATTGTTTTTCCTCTCTCATCATATCCCAGGGGAACTTGTAATACGGTAAAAAGGAAAACCAGATAGACACTGTGCTGGTAACAACAGTCCCACAGTGAAGGAGGCTGCAACGGAGCATCAGCAAGGCTTCTTCTCCTTGGGGATGGTCCATGGGACAGTGATGGCCGAGGAGAAAGGTGGTCAGTGCCTGAGGCGCTAGAGCATATAGAGGAGCCTTTGGAGACTCCCTGAAGACCATGTCCACTCACAGCAATGTACAGCAACGGTCTGAGGCTCACTCATAGACACCTCTCTAAGCCAGAGTCACTGCACTCCTTTTAGGCTGACAGAAAGGCCATGACTAGACAAACATGAGAAAAAGAGCTGATGTCCTCTACAGCCAGGCCAAGGGCTCGGCCAGGTCCTGATGAACCTTGCCCAGGCTCAGCTTCTGAAGCTGGCCCATCCTGTAGTGCTGCCATCTTCTCTAGCCCATCACTAGGTCTGGCACATGCTTGCCCACCATCTGGCTGAGGCTGTAAGAGGACCCAGAGGAGGAAAGTCAACAGGAGAGCTTCCTCTACAAACCATTAGACACTTGGCTTTCAAGCTGCCTCTCAATACTCATGGAGACCTACTGTGAGCTCAGAATCAGGAAAGAAGGTGAATGCAGCTAATTAGCCCCCAAAAGAAGAAAAAAATTCTTTGTTAAGTAGAGCACATGATTTTAAAGAAAGTTTAATTTTGGAGGTGTAATTAACTGTAGCTCCAAACCCCTAGATATTAAGGTGCTCAATTACCAAACTCAGCTCGCGAATCAGGAAGAGGACTTTCTGCTTTAGCTTTTGCACCCGCTCTTAAATGCCATTCCCAAAACTGAGGGCTTGCAGAAGGTACTTCCACAGGTTTGCTTTAAGGGCACTAAATAAAGCTTGTTACTAACATCAGCCTTATGTGTTGAATGACGTTTTTACTGGAGCACTGCTGCCTGGCTCCCATACCTCACTGAGCAGGAACAGCAGCAGACACTCCGTTAATGAACCAGCACAACGTTTGTGAAGACTGAAGCCCAAAATTCACCTTGCATCTCCATGCAATGGGGACCACACCTGTGTTTATGGGTGGAACTGGCAGTCTCTGCTTAGCTGTAATGCCACCACCTCTGGTGGCCAAAGCAATGGCAATTAGCAGAGACACAAGGCAGGAGAACAGCAAGTGCAGAGAACAGTTTGCTCTTGGCATCCCTGCAGAGATGCACCACTTTTCTGCTAAGATCCTAGTCCCTCTCCATGAATTACTGCTGTAGAAGCGTGGCACTTCTACTCCACAATACACCTAGCAGCCTTTATTTCCGGCAAGAATTCATGCGGCCAGGCTCTTTTCAGTGGTGCCCAGTGACAGGACAAGAGGTAATGGGCACAAATTTGAGCATAGGAAGTTCCACCTAAACATGAAGAGGGACTTCTTTCCTTTGAGGGTGGCAGAGCCCTGGCACAGGCTGCCCAGTGAGGCTGTGGGAGTCTCCAACTCTGGAGACATTCCAAACCCGCCTGGACGCGTTCCTGTGCAACCTGCTCTGGGTGACCCTGCTCTGGCAGGGGGTTGGACGAGATGATCTCCAGAGGTCCCTTCCAACCCTATGATTCTATGAATTCGTAACACTCCCTTTTCCAGTTGCTGCTGAAGTGTAAGGAGCAGCACAGGCCAGCAGTTGGCCAAGACTTGAGTTTATAGCAGAAAATAGGGGATGTACATATATCCCACACCCATAGTTTAAAAAAAACCAAAAACAAACAACAAAGCAGACTATGTCAATTCATTAATCCAAATGATCTGGTAAAACCTTGCAAAAAAAGGCTTCAAGGCAGCAGTAGCGGTGGTACTGCACACTATGTCTTTCAGTGGCCAGCATCACCTGGCAGTCATTACTGTAGCGTGACTTGGTTACTTGCTGTTACCGCCACAGTCGGAGAAATGAATATGATGTAGCCCCAAGAACCAAAAACACAATCACAGAATGGTTTGGGTTGGAAGGGACCTTAAAGACCATCCAGTGCCACCCCCTGCCCTGGGCAGGGACACCTCCCACCAGCCCAGGTTGCTCCAAGCCCCGTCCAGCCTGGCCTTGAACACCTCCAGGGATGGGGCAGCCACAGCTTCTCTGGGCAACCTGGGCCAGGGGCTCACCACCCTCTGGGTCAAAAATTTCTTCCTGAGATCAATCTAAATCTCCCCTCTTCCAGTCTGAAGCCATTACCCCTCATCCTATCGCTACATGCCCTTGTAAAAAGTCCCTCTCCAGCTTTCTTGTAGGTCCCCCTTCAGATCCTGAACAGCGGCTATGAGGTCTCCCCATCCCACCAGCAGCTCTGGAGACTGAAGACCTTTTTCAAGGCCATGGTCCAAGCCATGCCAGCATCTGCAAAGGCCACTTGGAAGGAAGGATGCAGGACGGACAGTCTCACCAGCTGACTCACAGCACACTTTCACCCCTTCATTTTCCCCTCAGTTAATGCATGTTTTCTGCCCACTCCTGATTTTGGGGGGGATTACAGCGAACACCAATGGCAGATTTTATAAATGCCTAGTGCAGGATTGCTGACTTCTTACAGCGTTTAGAACAAAAGGAGTTTCCATGTATGCCAATAATAATAGAAAAAGTTTGAGAAGCGCATGCAAGTTGAATAGCATTCTTAGAATAGATACGTAATTACATATTTTATAAACTCACTTCCCAGGGTCTGATAAAATATCATTTTGAAAATAATTTCCATAAAATTTGCAAACCAAATATGATAACCTTCTGTGCGAAAAACAGTAAAAAATTGAAGTACAGAAAATACTGGCAATTACCACAAAACGTGGATGGAAGTCTCCTGCAGAAAAAATAAAAATAAAAATGTATTTTCACCACTTCTATCTGCAAGGAGAATTGGAAGCATCCTGCCAGACACTTCCCCTCAAACCCATCTCATATTGAAGGCTGTCTGAACATGAGAATCCAACAACAATATATCGTCAAATTATTTTATAATTTCTGCATATGAAAAGGAAGGCTTCAAAATAAATGCCGTATCGCCACTGCCACTTGGTCACAACAGAAACACACTGCAGACCTCCTCCTAAAGAACCATCCCCATAAAGCAGAATGTATTCAAGAAGCAAAATAAATACAAATTTTACATTATCCATATTTAAAATACCTGAGAATAATTACTGGCAGGTAAGAGTAGTTCTCTGACAGCTGGAAACAGCGAGCGCCAGCTTGATGGTTCCATGCAAGTCTTGATCTCCTGCCTGACCCTGATCGGTACTTTTCCTCAACAGCCCCGTTGACACACAAAAACCTTGGTGAGATCCATGGAAGTCTTAGAATCACGGAATGGTTTGGGTTGGAAGGAACCTTAAAGATCACCCAGTGCCACCCCCTGCCCTGGGGGACCCTTCCACCAGCCCAGGTTGCTCCAAGCCCCGTCCAGCCTGGCCTTGAACACCTCCAGGGATGGGGCAGCCACAGCTTCTCTGGGCAACCTGGGCCTCACAGTCAAGAACTTCTTCCTAATATCTCATCTAAGAGAAACCAAATTTCATGGACAATGAGTCCAAGGAACTGCAGCTCCTACAGTGTTGCATGACAAACTTTAAACACAGCAAAAAAGCTACGGTGTCTTAGTCTTTTTTTTTTTTTTTTAAACTTTCTGGAGCACTAAATTTGAGTGGAAATTTAATAGGAAGGTGATAAAGAGGTTAATGTTCAAACACAGCGCTGCCAAGCCTCCTGTTTTGCACTGCAGAATCACCCATCTGAGACTACCAAAACTATCCCCCTGCTCTCAGGCAATTAATCTGCAAGAAATATTTCGAGTCTCAGAGAGCTGTAACATGAGAGTGAGCACGAGAGAGCAGACCGAGGTGCTGGCTGACAAAGAAAAAAAATCTATAAACAGGTAAAATGAAGAGAAATCAATTTTCCATCCTGAATCCCAGATGAGAAAATAGAGATTTTTATGAAAAAAGCAGCCATGTGGTTGCTTTCTTGATAAGATGTTTTGGTTGAACAGCTTGCTTTTTTTGATTCAGCAGCATCATAAGCTTTGTTACTGCTTGAGACAGCACCTTTCATAGCCGGTCCAAAGCGTTTCCTGACGGATAACAGCCCTGCTCGCTTTGAAGCTGCCTCAAGCCTCCAGGCAGGCAGGTTTGAGAGAGATCTTTGATTTCAGCTGCACCAAAACTCGCAGGCTGCTGGTCAGCTTTGCCGGAGCAGATAGAGGAGATGGTTTTGAGAAAGAAATATTCTCCAAGGAAGCCCTGGAAGTATCAGTCTACGTTTATCCTGCTCTTGTCTGCCTGCACGCAGATGTCCCACTTGCCTCCACCCGAACACATGGCCATGCCAAACTGCTGCATCCAGAGCCAGACGCTTTGGATCTCAAAAAGTTGTTAAATAAGCCTAGATTAGAAAAGTTTGGGAAGGCGGAATGAATCCAACAGTATTGACAGGTACTGAGGGACACGGACTTGTTTCAGAGAGGTGGCTAGAGAAGGCAGCCAGCCTGGGGCAGATCCCATCTCCCCCATGTTGAACATCGCCTTATGCCATAACAAATCCCCTAAAAAGCAGCAGTGTGTCCTTAAGGCAGGAGGTGCCCCCTCCATGTTACAGTCAGTACTACATTAAAACGTTATTATCAACCTTTGTGAATGAGGTCTGTGTCAAGCCAGACTCTCTCACTTGGCTCTTCCAATGAGGAGCCACCAGCATGTTCCTCGCATCTCCCCTGACCATGTTCCATGAGCCAGCAATGTCAGAGCGAAGAGGACGGCCCGCAATGGGAGAGAACGCAGTAGCAGGGCAATAAATACTTTTCATACACTGTTGAGGCGCTGAATTTTAAGCTTCATAACAGCAGCACTGATTTGAAAACAGCACTGCCCTCACTTGGAGGGGTTATCAAAACATCTAGACACTTGGCCCAGTTTGGGTTTTTCTTCCCTTTTATTTTTTTTAAGGACTTTTTTCGTTCTCCATCACCTGGCAAAAACTAGGCAGAGATCTCTTAATTTAAAAGAAAAATGGCTTGGTTGATACATGGCTTTAATGTGTGACTGCAGCTAAGAGAGTGCAACTGTGTGCAGTTAAGGTAGAGTTTTCTAAGACACAGCCCGACCTATGCCTTCACTGGAACAGCACAGGCTAAACTTCAACTTCTTTGTTCTTAACCCTTCTCACTAAATTGGGAACAGCTACGGAATAAAGGACAGAGAATCAGCACATCTCTCCTTCCTAGAGGAACATCACTCGTTTGCAGACTTGAGCTCTCCAGTGCATCCCATTTCCCCAGCGGCCAGCTGCACTTCACAGCTCCCGCGTGTCCCACGCCATTGCAGGAGGGAGGTCTTTAATTCACCAGCTTGCAAAGAAAAATCTGTGCGAGGTATTCTAGTGTTCAAAATCTCATACAAAACTGTGTAATACGTGGTTATCTCAGCTAATACAGACGCACCCTCAGCTCTCGGTACTCTGCAGAGCAAGACGAGGGGACACAGCAGAAGGCAAAGTGGCAGTGACAAAAGAGGGAAGAGAGAGCTGGCTCGGCTCAAAAAGCAAAGGAAAAGATGGAAAAGGAAAAGCAGAGAAGGGAGGGAATAAAGCATTGTGCTTGCACAGGTCTTGAAAGGTCCTGATCTAAAATAACCTGTTAACAGGGTACCATGGGCGAAGTTGAGGGAGCAACAGGGGGACACAGCAGGGCAGCAGGCACAGGCTGGCAAGTCTTTCGGCTTTGAATTTTCTGCTGTAAAATAGAGTTAGGCCTGGAAAAGGGTAGCTTCTTTCTATTTAACTTTTGTTTTCTGCAGGGCTGCAACGCTGTGGTTCTGACATCATCCAAGACCGAGAAGAGCGAGACTCCCCGAGCTCTCCTGTGCCCCTCTCCAGCTGTTCACTCTGGTGCATCGCGTCTGGTTTCAGCTGTCCCTGTCCCCATATTTGTTTTTCCTTCTACCAACCTCCATGGACCTCAAACACTCACATCAGGACCTCATGCTAAAGTACAATACAGACTCACTGATTTTAATAGCACGTTCCTAGACAGTCATTCAAAAAAAAAAAAGTCATAAACTTTTCTGTTGTTGTTGTTTTTTCTGCAACACCCCAATATCAAACCAACGTCCGGAACAATTCCACCCCCCAACTGAGATCCTGCTGCATTGATCTCCTCTCTACCACCCCACACCAGTCTAGTCCTTCGCAGAAGATGGAACCAACCCGCAGAGGCTCAGAGACAGAGAGGGCAGAGGGAAGGTGCGGTGACCAGCGGGCACGGCGGGGGCTCACCTGTGGCCGAGGATGGCCGGTGACCAGGCAGGTCAGCTCCAGCGTCTCGCCCTCGCGGATGGTGTAGACTCTCTCCGAGTAGCGTTCCTCCTCGATGTTGCAGGCCAGGCCCGAGTGCACGATCCGCACGGTGGGGGGGGCTGCAAGACCCAGAGAGAGAAACCAGGTGAGCATCGTCGCCCGCATTCCCCAGGGCTCGCTCAGACCCACCTCCGGGCATCCTCACCTACCCCTAGAGGGAAGACCCAGGCTGGACCTGAGCATTTTCACCACGGAGAATACTCCTGCACTTACTCAGCAGACGCATCCTCAGCGCCAGAAGAGATTTCCACGGTATTTATTAATACCCAGCAATCCCCTGAACGAAACCGCTGCAAGCTCATTTGCATTCCAGTTATGTTTGTTTCAGTTTCCAAATGAACTCTGCATTATTGTTCTTTTTTATTATATAGCTTTCTAAATGCATTATCACACTCATTATGCAAATGAGAAGCCTCAATTAAACCATTCAAATTAAGCAGGAGAAACAGTGCAACCGATGCCGCTTCCTTTCAAAGTCGATACCAAAATCCTGTTGCTGTCAGAGGGATCAGGATTTGGACCAGAGGTTTAAGTTCAAGCAGAACCCTTACTTTAATTTCCTCGTCTATGCAACCTGAAATACAGGATGTTATGCTGTTTTACATGTTGTACCTGTAGGAAAACTGCGATGTTGGTGCTAATACCGTAAGTACAAATTACAGCTCTGTTTCAGCAAGTCTCCAAAGCGTGCTCCTGGCTCTACAGCTTCCTTTATTTCTGAACCATAAGAAAGTTGAGTTATAGTCTGACTGCCAAATAAAGTAACATAAACTAAACAGCAGAAGAGATAAAAGGTAATTCTGGTGAGTTTTAAAGACCCAGTATTTCATCCACTCTGCTCAACAGCACGCTGCTCCTGTTCAGTAAAAGCGGATACGCCTTAAAATCCTAACCAAAGTCTTAAATCACAACCAGAAAGGAGAACAATTAGAGCTGAGCCCAACAGGACTCGAAGCCGTAGAGCTCCCGGCCCCGTTTCCCATGAGCAAGAGCCCCGTTCCACTGGGAAAGCATCCGTGTGTTCTCCCCACCTCCCTTGCACCAGCAACAACCACCCACCCAGGACCGCAGCTCCTTTTCCAGGCCTCCGTGCCGCACATCACCTCCCTCTCGCACCAGACTACTGGCGGTTTGATCAATTTGCAATTTTTCAGCTAACGCCCATGGGGGACTCCTGGGGTGCGTTGCTCTGGCACCCCTGCAGAGCCTCCCCATCGGCTTGCCGTTCCTGGTCCAACCCGCGCAGGGCTCCCAGCTGACACAGCCCTTGCGGCATCGAGTGCTGCGCAATGCCTAGACTTGATACAAACCTGTTAATAATCCACATTTCTGACCCTCGCTCGCCAAAGGCTGAAGAAAATGAGACTCAAGACAAGGACCCTGAACAGGACAGTGTCCGGTCAACTAAATGAACAGGAAGAGAATCATTATTTCAGGCTGTAATCACTAAGCCTGATATTCCCAGCTACCTTGCGCTGTCCCCGTCCATCTCAGTCTACTATATTTAGATCATTTTTCAGTGTGCTTGGCCTAGGTTAACCTCTTCAGCAAGCGTTTAGGAAATCAGTCCTCAGTGGAGCTTCTCTGCAGAGCATCAGTGGAGGCAGAAGAGCTCGTGCAGGGGATGGATGTCTCCTGCATCCATCACACACATCCTGGTGTGACACAGGGCTGGAAGACCAGCAGATCAGCAGAGACAACAGCTTGGTGGGGCCATTCAAGACAGGTCAAGAGGCCACAAGAGAAAAAAGCCTCCCCATCAGGCAGGGGTGGCCGAGCAGCTCCTCAAGCCACTGCACACCAACTTTTGGAGAGCCACCAGCTCGCCCTCTCCTCTCCTCCGCAGGCAGATCCTGCTTAGCAATGGTGAATCCAGGTTAAAGACCGATGCGTCCCTGCTCTTGGCAGTTTTGCACGGACAGCAAAAATTGCTCCCTAGCACCAGTTATTTCCAAGTACAGCACAACGACTGAACATACCCGCGATGCTCAGCCTACGGACACATTTAGTCAGACAAGTATCTCCTCAGGCCTCCCTACACAGGAGCTGCTTCAGATTTGCTTTCCTACTGCTCAGGAGAACTGTTTTACAGCCCCAGCACCCTCCCCACATGATTACACCACTGGCGCTTTGCAAGGCTAAAGATGCTATTTACTGCTTAGAAGAAACAAATGAAATCTATCCTTCCCTGGGTACCATCCGTCCAGGCTGCTCTTCCCATGGAGCTCGCTGTCCCTCCTGCAAGGACAGAGATGTCCTTGTCTGGGAGTCAGTCCCATGTGCCATGCTCTGACCTTAAAAGAAACCATTGATTCTGAATTATTTCATTATTATTTTTTTCTAAGTAGAAGAGCAGCACTAATGCTCGGTGTACTGCGGCTTTCCCTGTGCAAGGAGAGCTGCTCCCACTCAAGAGTTCGATGTCGTGGGACAGGGAGTGTCCTCCTTGTTCTGCCATGCACAGCCGCTGTACAACAGGGCTCTGGGCCACGGCTGGGGCTTTCATCATCTCCCCCAATGCAAATAATAAAATACTGAAATGCTAAAGCAGAGCCACGGAGCAGAAAGGTAAAATAAGGTTCAGCACAGATCGTGAGACTTCTGATAAAATTAGAAGAGTCAGCAACATTATACCAACATCCTGCTGCCTTTTAAATCCATATTACATTAATATTACATTTACATTCATATTATATTCATATAACTTCAAATTACATTTGAAGTGTCCTTCATTTTAGTGTCTGTGCCACCGCTCCATATCCATTAGGTTTGGGAAGGCAATACAGAAAAGAAAAAATACCCCCCTGTGTATTATTATGGCAAAAGAATACACTGCTTTAAAGGAGATCAAACGAATAAAGGAAAATAAAAAAAATCATACTTTTTAAAGTTTTAAAGTCTTATGGTTCAGAAGACATTGCATAATTATGAAATGTCACCTCCCTCTCTACTGCAGGAATACTCATTACAGCTGAAACACGCCTCCAAGGATTTAATACCAGACGAGACATTAAAGTAATACATACTTGGCATTTATTTTGTTTGTGGCATTTTGGAAGAATTTGTCCTGTGATTATACACAGTAAATATTGCATGAAAGAATCCATCACAGTGCTGTTCCCGGCAACGTGCAGACACGGCACAAGCAAAGGTAAGTGTCAGGTCAGAAGGAAAAGCCGTAGCCACAAACACAAGCACAACCCGCCCAGCTTCTGCTGCACAGGAGCCGCGCGGCGCCATGAGATTTCTTCTTTCAAATGAAAAATGGTGCCAGCCTGACCTTTCACCATATCTCGTTATATATTGACATTGCATAGGTCCCCTTTATTGACTGCTCTTTTCCAGCAATTTCAATTTATTTCCCTTCCCTGTCTGTCGCACGCACATACGCGCCTACATGAGCCATTGGCTTTCAACTTGCAACAAGTCCCCCAGGCAGTATAGACCTGGGGGGAAAAAAAGTCATAAAAATTTCCGTGAAGACAAAATTAGAAATGTCCAAAGCTGAATACATACGCAGGTATCTAGACATACTTCATAAAGAAAGACAAAGGACAAAGGAGGTGCCGTGATGAATGCTAGCTAAACTTCCAACGAAACATGCAGAATAAAATTTATTTTCTAAAGGCGTGCAGGAGTAAGTAGAAAAGAGTTGGGTTTTTTCCCCCAAACCAAGACGGTCACCCAGAAGCAGCAAATTAAAAAGTAACCAAGTGAGAACTTGTATAGCACTCAGAAAGGAGATGCTTCATGACTTACAGTACGTTTGTGGAGCTGTGGTACGAATAAGCGACCTTGGACAACTGAAGTGCTCCAGTCTGCCTTTCTGTTTAAAGTGCCGGAAACTCTCTTGACCTTAATCACAACATTTACAACAATTGCTATTTTTCTAAAAAAGCTCAACTGCTCTATCTTATTAATAAATGATCATTTCAGCTCTTAGACTATGTGATTGTGATTGCACTGTTTCCTAATTGCTCAAAACAGAAGACATGCAGAATCAACAAAGTATTTATTTACTATTTCTAAGTTAATCTCAAAAGTTTCCAGGGCATGAGATATTTGTTTACATGTGACTTTATGACACCATTAAATTAAAGACAGATTGAAGATCAAATGATTTTTTTGATAGGAGGGTTGAACCTCCACAAAAAACATCCTCAGCTTCCCACTCCTCCAGTGCCAGGTGGGAGGTGAAGCCTTTCTCCTCTTCCTCCTTTTGCACCTGTCCCCAGCCACTGCCATCTTTTGCTACGTATTGGTTCACCCTGGATCTGCACGCTTGGACTTGCATGCAGCAGACCAAGAACAACAAAGAAATGACACAAAACCTTTGCAACAGTTTGCTCTGGTGCTTCACCGGCACCAAACGGGGCCCCTACCAGCTTCAGATGGCCTCTAGCAGCTCACTGCAATTAGCAGGAGAGCAGAGTGCGCAGGCTCATGAGATGCAAGTGACCACATTATTACTCCAGATCGCTTTAAATAAGAAAGAAGTCCTTCAAAGAGACAAAGATCTCAGCCCATAATCATCTCTGAAGAGTTACCATGGCCTTTTCCCCCCATCCCTCTCTGAACTGGAGCATACCTACCATTCCAGCAGCAGATATCGACAGACAGCGACCATATGCCATAGATCATAAGTTTTTAATACTTGCCCAGCAGGAGGAACAATAAACAGCAGTGTAATGAGTGGTAAAGGGGAAAAAAGAAATAATAAATCTATCTGTTCCTAGAAACAGCATTATGGTTCCTCTAACTCAATAGATACTCTGCTGATAAGCTCTGTAGTGTCAGAATTAGGTCAGCCTGTGACAGCAGTGTTGGGAAGCGGCAGTGTGATTTAATTAGCTCGGTGCCTTCCCGTGTTAGTGCTATCAATCAAGGAGGCTTCCTGAGCTCCGGAAACGCAGTTTAAGTCACAGAGATATGGGCGAATACCAAGCAACGTGGCGAAAATCAGTCTCAAGAGGGGGAAAAAAGTTGACTTCATCCTTCTCTTGCTAGTCTGGTGGGTAAGGTCAGAGGAGGGTACACGTAGATGCCACCATGAGCATAAAGTGAAAGCAGGTAGGAAATATTTCATACTGATACACAGGAACCTTTTAAACTATAGACCTGTTCCTGCTATTACTTACTTATTGAGGCTACTGAAAGTAACACATGGCCATAATGTTATTTAAAAAATAATATCTAAAGAAAAGAAATACCAAAAATAAGATATTTAAGAGTTTTAGCCAAATGTAATAATTTAAAGAATTCCCACAAGACGACCCGTGCCTGCTCAGAAGCATTTTGCATGATATGGATTGAACCAGGAATGTCACAACTCATTTCCAACGGCCCTCATTAGGGCACGCCCCTTGCGCAGGGCACCACCACAAAACCTCTAGCCAAAGGCTTCCTGTATTAGATACTGGGCATTTGTCTCAGCCAGGACTTGAAGAATGTAATCAATACCTTGAATATGTATTTAATAAAAACTAGTCATATAACATTTCTCATTCCCCACTTCCCCCAAAGAATACTGCACTTTTGAAAAAATAAAAAAAAAAAAAGCTGGTCCAATAATAAATTTATTAGTGGGCTCAACATCACCTAACCTCCCCTGGAAAAGGAGGTCACAAATCCCACGTTACCTGCAGTGTTACCTACACACTGCATTGATGAGATTTATTGCCATAGGGCAGTGCCTTCAGCACGGCAACACCACTGAGATTCCTCGTCACTTCAGTTGCAATTAGTAGAATTAAGAGCTGATAGGAGCACGGGAAAACTTCATTCTGAGAGTTGCAAACTCATCTGGAATTACTTTAAATCTTCTTTTTCTAAAGAGATAAAGGGAGAGCTGATGAGTGAAGCAGGAGTAAACCCTCTGCTCTTGAACCTACGGTTGCTCATAGTGTTCCCGTCCCTTTCATGAGGGCCACGTGGCTAAGGCAGGAGGACACCGCAGCCATAGGCATACACAGTGGCCATTCACGACCAAGTAGAGGTCGGTCTGGAGAACCCTCAGCTCTCCAGGGAGTTCTGTGCACGCACAGGGCTTTGTCCTGCATGGAATCTGCTGCAGGATTGGCATAAGTGTTTTTTCCTGGAGGAGGAGAAGCTTTTTATTCATGACAAATACATTCTACATTTTTCCAGCAGAATCATTACGGGTCTCCTATTTCATATATATATATATGCATGTGTGTGTCTATATATATATATAAAATTTTTAATTACAGTTTAAGTAATCCTGCAAGTTCCACAAATCATGAAGGTCTCCTCATCCCTCAGATTAAAGAAAATAACTACGGAAGTTTTCACCGGCAAATAACTGTGGCCAGAGATAAGTGCATTTGGGAGGAACTGTAACGCTGAGGCGCTCTGTGCCCGGCAGCAGCCCCCAAGCAGATGGTTTCCAGTCTAACCGGTGCTGTCTCAGCCTGCAGTTATGGGAGCGCAAATGTAGAGCATCCTTTGCAAAAAGCTCTTTCGATGTGGATTCTCTATGGAACTCAGAGACAGAAATAGTTCCTAAAACCACGAGAACTTGGTTTCTAGTAAGCTCTAACCATTCAGCAACTCACTACTTATCCTTTCTCAGTGTTTATTTGTCCTTAGACATTTAACCTTCTTTGGTTAGCATTACAAAGCAAAGCTGCTCTCTTCATAAATGAACTGAAAAGACCCAGGGAAGACCCAAACCAACCCCTTTGGCATTTCAGTCTCTTCTCTGGCAGGACAGCCACCACGTCCACCCAGCTGGGAGAGCCCAGCTTTGAAAGACTTCTGTACATCCCAACCACCATACCTATTTCTGTACATAGGGGTTTAAGCCAGGCTCCCTCTTCTATACAGGGAATTAATTGATGTCAGAGCATTTTTGTTTTTCTTAAGGATTTTTAAGGATTGTCCTGGAACATCAGAGATACCATCACGCATCAAAGAAAACCCTTTTCCTGATGCATACGCATTTCTGGTACTAAGTCTGCCTCCTCCTCCCTCAGCTGAGCCACCAGAGAGACCTCGCTGCGATACCATCTCCGCTGCCATCTCCCCAGGAGCTAAGGGCGACCAATGCAAGCGCCGCTGCTGGGTCATGATTGTGCCTCCCTGCCAAGGCAAAGAATTAAGAATAATTTCCTCTACACTCTTGCAGGAATTTAGCTTCAGACTTACCTCTTGCTCTTTCTTCCACCCATCAAAAGGTCAGCTAATTCAATTCAAGGAGACGGACTGCTCTTCTCCACGCTGTCGGACGGCGAGTGTGCACATGCCCTGGTAAGATTTACAGATTTTGGCTGCCGAGTTACCCTCCCAAAAGAAATCTGAGGACAACACAGGCACCTCCACTTCAACCAGCGCCGCACACAGGACGGGACATACTCATGGCAACAGCCTCTCTCTTGACTTTGGAAATAAAACCTGAATTGCCTGGAGTATCGGCACCGAGAAAACGTTCCTCTGGTACAGGAATTCCAGGCGGGATTTCTGAGGAGGAGTTTCTTTGGTTTGTTTTTAAACAAGTAGCACGAAAGCCCTTGAGACACACTGCCTTGTAATTCCTGCTGCTGCTCAACACCCTTAAACTGGCAATTAAAACTTAGCACAGGAGTCACATTTTCCCATGCAACAGAAAACACGTATTCCATGCCTTCTCTATTAAAATAGTGGCCCCTGCAATTGGTACATCTAAATTTTCCAGCCTCTTATTCCAGCATGCTTAGAGAATGACACTTCTGTGATTTCCTAGTTAGTTCACAACATGCCAGGTTGATCCACCCTCTGCACACAACAAATACCGCATCCTTCCAGGATCACAGTGACGTGGGGGGGGATTGTAAAGAGAAGCGCAGAGGGAAACCTTCCTACACTGCATCTTTTCCCCCCCAAACTGCTCTTTAGGCAGTTTGCAACCTGCAGATTGCAGGCAGCGGGTTCAATGAATCTTCTAAAATAAGCAAAGAAATGATCTACAAGTGACTGGCTTAATTGAAGCAACGCTTTGTTGTTCCTGGCGTCACAAAACAGATGATGTTGCCAGACCTGTTTCAACAGTATTATAGTCTAGCAGTAAACATGGTTTACTTATTCAGCTGTTCTGAGCATGCAGTAATATGTTGACTTTCCCCTACCTGAAATGGTAGAGACGCATGAAAATCAAACACATTAAAAATCACCTCTACAAAATGAATCTGGAATTCTTAACCATTACTCCCATGCGCGCACTTTGACAAAAGGTCTTTCAGAAATGCATTTTTAACCAAGAAAAACTCTAGTAGCACAATTCATGACAAACAGTACTGTGGAGACGGATTCAAGTCCATATATGTAACGCTACAGAAATCAGCCACAGGTCCCTACACAAAATGGCAAAGGTCACGTCCTTCTTCGAAACCTGAAGATTCATTAAGCTGAGGCTGTGACAAATCACAGACGTGGGCAGAAGGAAATCAAGATCCATGGCAGGAGCTCTAGGCAGGCACCAGGCCTTGCCCAGGACCAACAATGTTCAGAGCAGGCCAACTGTGGACCTTCTTCCCACGGTCCATGTAGTTTTCCCTGTGCCACTGTAACAACCAAAGCTTCATTTGCTGCTAGTACCAGCTGGCAGAGAATTAGTCTGCCTCTACCTCCCATTCCCTCTACAGCCAAGGAAAGCAGCAAGTAAGGCAAGATCCATTAAGATTCACCCTGAGACGCAGAGATGCCCGGACCCATTAAACTGATAGTGCCACTATTACGCTACACCTTGCTCAAAGCCATGCCAAGGTCCACGTCATGGCACATCTGTAATAGGGCACTTGCTGATGAACCAATGGAGTGCAACCAAGAAGAAGATTGGGGCTGGCGTCCAATAAGAACATTATAATGCCTTTCCCCAGGCCCATGCTTTAACACAGCGCTAGGACGTAGTGAATCAAAAAATCACCGTCTGCTCCACAGACCTGTACGTACCTCCAGGATCCACAACGGGGTCAGCTGAGTTTAGGTGGAAAAGCTCCAAGCTCCAGCTTCCCTAGAGCTACCTAAGCCATTGGAGCCCAGCCCATCCTGGTTTGCCATCACGATGCACAGCTTGGCAGTGGCAACACTTGGAAGAGCGATACATAGCAATACATGCCCAGCTGGGTCACCTCCCCAGGAGGAGCATATCTGCACTCCACCACCTGCTGATGGGCCGTGGGCATCTCATTAGGGTAAGGATGGAAATATTTAAATGGTGCAGAGCACTGCATAGACTCAAATAAATTGGACCATGCTTTTATGGAAGCTGATGGGTGCCTCAACCACCAGCTGTGGAAGAAAAGACAACCCAGGAGGGCTGTCTAGAAGGAATCATAGATGCATTTAGGTTGGAAAAGACCCTTAAGATCACCAAGTCCAACCATTAACCTAACATAACGCTGTGGAAGATGCGATGGTTGGAGGCCAATCTTGGGCATAGCGGTCACAAAATGATAGTTTTCGATTCTTAGAGAAGCAAGGAAGTGGGGGTGAGTGCCAGGTGCAATATTTAACTTCTCATCAGCCTAGGTAAAAACAATAAAAAAAAAATACAGTTGATGAGGGTGTCCCAAAGCATGAGGAAGTGCTGTAGGTGCTACAAAACCCATGCGACTGCCAGAACAGGGATCACGTTGTCCTGAAAAAAAGCCTGTTCTTGCTTAGCTCTGCGATGAAAGTTTCACTAAATGCAGTACAGGCCTCAGAAAGAGATTCCTTTGAGCTCCCTGACTGAAAAAAAGACAGTTTAATATTAAAGAGGAAATTTAAAATACATAACCTTACATGAATGCAAATGAAAAAAACGCTGCTTTATAGTGTTAAGCAAGAATGAACAGCTTTTTAAACAGCAATTTGCATTTCTTGCGAGATAGCACAAATCTGTCCCAGTAAACAGCAACTATCAAGAATACAAGCCTCCTTTCAGGAAGAAAAATGATTTCTTGAATTAAAATTGTGTTTCCTCTACTTCAGTGTCTCACACCTAGTTTTCGCATCTTTGTTTTGAAACACGGGGTGTAGGAGTAACTGCTGAATGACTGGAATATGTTCCATTATATAAAGCTAGAAACTTCTTACACCAGATTTTATATATTCCAGGCACCATCAAACCTTGTGCAATTCCTTTTAGCTTCAGTAGGAAAAAGAGTAACACAGTTAACAAACAAACAACAAACACACAAAAATACAACTCAGACAGCAGAAGCGCCAAGAAAATGACTCATTTTTCTATTAGCTCCTGTACTCCAGGATTTTAATAGTGTTCCAGGCTCATACACCCCCAGCCCTGGTGGAATTTATAACATCTCTCCCTCAGTCAACCCCTGCCCTCTCACCTTTGCGATTCACTGATGTCTACTAGGAAGTAAGCTCACATTGGAATTTTTCTCCTGGAAGAAGTACTGTTAGGATGCTCCTTTGCATTCAACCATCTATTTCCACAAGACCCATGAGCTGAGAAGTCTTTGAGACTCCTCCATCAAGTGTGCTTCAAACTGACCCAACCCTTTGGACGTTAATTTGGACTGGGACTGACAGACCAACCAGCAAAAGCAGAAATCACCTCCCCATAGATCTCATTTCCTCAGGAAGCCCAGCTAATAGCTCCGTATTGATGCAGCATTGAATATATGACTTGCCTTCAGAGTTAAGTTAGCTATCAGCACTTCCGTGATTTATTTGAATGGGCGTCAATGAATGGTCAGCAAATCAATAAAAATTAATGATGAAAATTATTAAACTCCCACCTTGGCACTCAGGCAACATTAGGTTGGGTATTATTGTTTACATGATTTACCAGTCCCTTTTCAGCGGCTGACGACATCTCCAATTTTATTAACAGAGTGCAATTAGCCGTTAAGTTTCATTACAGAGTCACTCCTTTCGTGCAAAATTTGCGTCAGCTGGTTAAAGCATCGAGAGCGGGAAATGGATCTCATTTCTCCTGGCCAAAATTAATCACCGCCGCTCAGCCTCCCCGTACCCTGCGCAACCCTCGACTTCAGCAGCAGCGCACGCGCTCGAGGGGTGCCACATCTGATCCCCCTTTGAGTCAACCTGCAGTGACTTCCTGGGGGTTGGGACCGGCAGGTAGGAGCCCCCCAGCCATGGATCCGCTGTTTGGGCATTCGCAGATGAACGCAAGCAAAGTGTCACCAAGCAGAAGAGCTCTGCTCTGCTGTAGTCGCCGCACGATAAGCGCAGCATCGGGGCTCAGGCTCGAAGAATAAAACCAGGGAGACAAGTTAAGGGAAGAGATGAGCACGCTCCTTGCAGCTTCTCTCTTGTCAATAATACCCTCTGGCATGCTGGATATGTGGCTTTCCTGGATGCAACACACCTAAACACAGTCTCTCTCTCAATTTTTTCAACCTTCTACTGTGAAACCTTACCAAGAATTATTTCAATTCCTTGCAAAAGGCATTTGCGGGGCGGGGGCAGGGGGGGAAGTCTTATAAAAATTACTAGAAAGAGTTAATTTTTTTTTTTTAAACTCTTTTTGTTGTTTAGTAAAACACCACGACAAAGTCAAACACTTCCACCATTGTAAACTCTTGACACTTGGCTTTGCCCATTCCCACGCTTAAAGAACAAAGGCAGCAAGTTAAGAACTCCTCTTACAGCCGAGCTCAGCGCAGCAGCACAAGGCAAAACCATACCATTTGTGAACAGAGGGAAGCCAACAGCAGCCATCGCTGCAGAACTAATTTGCAAATCCTGCGAGTGGTCTGCTCTCTATTATCATTTCAATTCAGGTGAAAAAAGACGACATTTTTAGTTCCTATCACTTTGTTGTCTACTCACAGTACTGATGTCCCATAGCTGCAGCCCAAGCAGTGATGGATCCTATAAAGGGTGATCCAGAGTAACTATCCGCGCCTTCCAGGTGTGGGTTTCTTGAGAAAAAAATACATATCTGCCAGGCACGTTCTGTTTATTCTGTTTTCAAATCTTTCCACAGTTGCTCTGACAACAAGCGTAGATGCAGAACACATGAAAACAAAGGGAGATACAGGACGTAGGTCGCCAAAGGCTTTCTGAGGACAGGCTAACCCAGAGGCAGGGCTCAGCATTCAAGAAACACCAGCCAGAAGCCACTCCGTGTGCTCAGTTCCTCACGAGAAGGTAAGGCGGAGGATGAAGGCGAGAAGGGGAATTCTCCTGTAATCCTGCCCGGCTGCCTGTGGAACCCCCAGCAGCTCAGCTCTTCCCCGCTGCCTCCTCGGCCCTGCTGTGGTTGCCCTTGGTTGTTTGAAGATCACAAGCTTCCCTCGCCCCTCCACCCGGGAGCAAATCCACTCATCCCCGCAAAAAAGAAAAGGAACAGCAGAGAGAAAAAGAAACCAAAACAACTTTCTCAATTTTTCTTTCTTCATCAAAAGAGAAGTTTTGAATTGACTTTTAAATCCAAAACATGGTGATTAACCTCACACTTTGTCAGATTACTGATTTTTATTTTTTTCCCCCCTTCAAGAATCCCATAAAAATGTTTTTCGCTTTTTAATTGGAACTTAGAACATTTGCGACAGATGAGTAACGAGTACGTAGCATCTGCCTGCCTGGATTTTTGTGTAGGCACTGAGGCGCAGAGATAGAGCCCCCTCTGAGGACGCCAGCACTGCAATAGCCACAGGGGAAAACCAGAAGACCTTTTCAGCTCTCAATCCTGATCGCTGATCTTTCCACTAAAATACAGAAGATGCCCTTTTATATTTTGATATCAACATAGATATTATCAACACAAAATAATTTCCAGAACCAAGTACCAATTGGTATTTCCCTGCAGAACTTCCCAATGGCAACAGATTCTGGTGCCAGTCAAGATACTTCCAATCACAGCTCTCTCTTTCCATCTATTACAAACTATTCTCATGTGAACAAGGCCTTGGTTTGAAAAGCTTAACGCTTCTTTTTGCAAATTTCCCCAGGCAAAGCAACAAACTTCTGGTTGCAAAAGCAACTTCAACGCACAGGCGGTGGAAGAACTTCACACGAGAAGTCAGAAGCCACAGCAGATGAATTCTTGAGGGCTGAGCTTTGGGGACCGTACCCTCAGCTGGAGTAACTCAGCAGCATCTAAGCAACTTCACTAGCAGTACTTTGATTTCCAGCAGCTGACAATCTTGCCCTTATGCTCTTTCAGTGATCTCAGAAAACGAAATGCTTAAGAAATTAGAGATGAAGATGGAAAAAAGCGTAAGCAGATCTCTTCAAACTATTAGATTATTTGTTCTTTCAATGCACTCCTAATTAGCGTATCATAAGCTGTCCCCAATACATTTCTCAGCACAGCAAACTCTGTCAGATTATATGGACTCCTGGAATTTGAAATTCATTGGAAGAGCTAAAGATAGCCCTCAATAATGAAAATACGCACATATGCTTTAGAATGTTTGCAATAAAAATAATGACTGCATAAATTCTTCTTTCAACCTCAAAAAAAAAGAATATGGCTACCTAATATCCTCCTCATTATCTGGGTCCTCATAAATCACAAAACATTTTCATAGTTTTATATCTTAAATTATAGCTGATTCCCATAAGTGTCTGTTTATCAGTAAGATCAAGGTCCACAAGGCTTAACATCTCACCACACGTACACACAAGCACCCAATCGACACAGAGGAGGACCTAGGTGCAAAAATGGTTTAAGCTATTGCTCAAGAACATCGAAGGCTTTGATCAAAAGATATTAAACTGCAGTAAAAAATGGTACCATCAAAGGCAGCACTAATCCCCCTCTGCGTGAGCTGCTACCGTGGTGGCACAGTGGGGACATCCCAGGCCCCCCACACTTGAGCTGCAGCATCAGGGCTGCCCTGGATGGGGCAAGGTGGCCACCTGCACACAGAGCCTCTGGGCTGGGTGGCTCCTTGCACAGAAGGAGACACAGAGAGGAGAAAAAGCACCACGAGAGGGGGTTTTCTGCGTTTTGTTTCCCTCTGGAGCAACGCCAAGCATCTTTCTGAGGATGAAAGGGCTGGGACAGCTTGTGGCTACAGAGTACGGGAATGATCTTCAATGAAAACAGACTTCCATACCCCGACTCTTCTTTGGGAGCCAAGACCTTCCTGCACTGCAAGGCTGGGTGCCTCCACTCAACACCCAAGAAAACCTAAGAAAACAAGGTATTTTCCTCCACTCTTCTGCTAGAACTTGGCAAAACCAGACCTCTGTACTGACTGTGCAGCTCCACATCCTAAGTATTCGGCAGTTGGTTCTTCAATAACTGAACCCAAAATGGAAACAAACCAGCAGGGAAGGAAAAAGCAGCAGGTTGCCCTGTCTGCAGGATTAAAGTGCACTGCCCACACGTGCCATTTGTCCACCCCGATGGGCTGCAGCCCACCCCGTGTCACACACTGATGGAGGCTCAACTGTGCTGCTCTGGGCTAAGGGGAGCAGACCAACACAGAATCAATCATCTAGGTTGGAAGGGACCTTTCAGATCATCGAGTCCAACCATCAACCCAACACTGCCAAAACCAACATGAGCAAACTGTGCTCCTCTACAACATAAAACCAATTCGGGGGTTGCTGATCTAAGTAGAGAAGATGAAAATGTTCTTCTGACGAAGCGGGTGAGACCTGAAAAACCCCACCTTTTTGGTTTAATTTAAATGAGGTTTGCACTGAAAATATCCAGCTACATCAATATTTAACTGAGCAAAATTCTCCACCAGTATTAACAGCAAAAATCAAGCCAACTGCATTTTCCTCCTTTTAAGGAAAAAGTCCCTCGACAATTTTATTTGTACATAGACGGCAGGGGATGAAGGAACAGTTCAGAATTACTGTAAGGGTCAGACAATATACTATAAGCTATTTTAAATTACCTACTAATAAAGGACTTGCTCTTTTGTGATTTACAAGAGGAATAAACGCCAATGAAGTAAGACCGGCATAAACAGGAAGAAAATACAGCCCTATATATGTACCACAACCATCAGGATAAATTCTCCCTTTCCCTGCACAACTGCGTTTTTATCAGATTTCAGTAAAGTCTCATCGTACAATAATAGGATTAGGATATTCAGCTTCCTCCACCTCCTGCGGCCTCTCTTTGGGTGCCCCAGCTTCATTTAGATTATAAACTGCACAGCAAACTACTACTTTTTGCTGAGACTTTATAGACGAGATCCTTGCTCCTGCCTTTCACTAAGGCATGTTCCAGGCTCCTGACTGGGACATGCCACCTGAGAAGTGCACAAAGACCCTGATATCCTATGAGGACAGGCTGAGATAGTTGGGGGGGTTCAGCCTGGAGAAGAGAAGGCTCCGGGGAGACCTTCCAGCCCCTTCCAGTCCCTAAAGGGGCTCCAGGAAAGCTGGGGAGGGACTCTGGATCAGGGAGGGGAGCCATGTGACGAGGGGGAATGGTTTTAAACTGGAAGAGGGGAGATTTATATGTGATATCAGGAAGAAATTCTTTACTCTGAGGGTGGTGAGCGAGCCCCTGGCCCAGGTTGCCCGGAGGAGCTGTGGCTGCCCCATCCCTGGAGGTGTTCAGGGCCAGGTTGGACAAGGCTTGAAGCAACCTGGGCTGGTGGGAGGTGTCCCTGCCCAGGGCAGGGTGATTGGAATGAGATGGTCTTTAAGGTCCCTTCCAACCCAAATAATTTTGTGATTCTGTGGTATCTCCCTCCTGAGCCCTCCTCTCACCACCTAATACTGCAGAAATCCCTGCCTCTGCCTGTCCCACGGAGCATTCGCAGGATACAGGTACCTCCATTTCCACTCACACCACCCCATGGCAGCCCAGGAGTCCTTGCAAGAGGTAGCTGCAAGGTTCTCCAGTTACTAGAAGACAGTAGCAACTTGAAACTGAAGCCACGGAGGGCAGAGCAGGACGACGGATGATGCCACAGCGCCGTCTTGCTCTGCATCGCAGCCAGAGGTCAGTTAGGAACCACTCACTTGCCACGTGTTGAGAGAGGGGGAGAGGTGGAAGGGTGTAAAAATATCTAAACACCTGCCCAAACCAAAATGAAAAAGTGCCTCGCTTCCAGCCTGTGAGTTCTGGTTCACAGCTTTTATAAAACTTCTGTAAAAGCTCGGAAAAATGTTCCGTATTCTAACAAGACCATTAAGCAGGTGGAAGGAAGGAGAACGTGGGGAAGAGGCAGCGACTCTTAAGCTGCGTCAAGCACCTGTGTAGCCACAACCATGCTTAGACAGCTTATCTGAAATCAATTCTGAATCAATTAAGCTAAACCAAATGAAGTTATTCTGTAACTGAAAATAAAATAATTGTCCAGACTGACATCTGCTGTTGAAGAAAGCAACTCAATTTCAAGAAGATGTACTTCTGACACAGAAACTTCCTACATCATGTAACACTTGTGTTAGGAGTTATTTCCAAGCTCAAACAGGCAATACCCAGGAGGCTCAGATGATGACACCATCCAGACCCAAAGGGGTTGATGGAGCTGGCTCTGTGGCTCCACAGGAGCCCAAGCCTGGGGCTGCTGTTGGGCCAGATCCAGGGCTGCTTGTGCCAGCTAGCTGGCAGAATGGGCATGATGCAATGCCTCCGAACTGGCCAGAGAAACTGGCCAGCCATTGAGCTGCAGCTCGTTTGACAGCAGCTTCTGCTTGCCAGCCAAAGCGCTGAAGACAACCAGTGCTCATTTCGCCCAGCAGCCACCTCTGAAGGAATAGTCTCTCCATGAATTTTCACCCAGGGCATCTTCTCCACGATTTTCTATATTAAAAGGCAGTATTGATTTTCTAGGCAGTGCTGAACAGGTTAATATGATGAACAAATGTGATCCCAACATGTGTTTGCCTGTGTTTCTTCCCAGAAGAAAAACCTGCCTGACATTTACAATAAAGATGCCATTCAAAAAGCTCTCATAAAAGAGATCATCATCCATTGAACTATTAATGTCAATCCTTGAGCAACCCTGGGCTGGCGGGGGGGAGGCAGGGAGGATGCCCCAGCACAGTTCAGAGAAGATTTGCCCATACCAGGACAGCCTTGCTGCCTGGCGTGGGCAGCTACCTGCCAGAAAGCATCCACAACACATGGAGCATCTCGTCCTGCTCCCATCACCAGCAACACAAAGCCTCTGGGCTGGCCACTGCAGAGTCCACCAGCTGTGATGGTGAATGTTCACCCACCACCCAACAGGTTCCTCTCCATTTCCCTGTGACCATGTCCCACGCATCACAAGGAGCTACGCAAAGCTGGATGAGGACACAGTGCCTGCAGCCTCACAATGACGTGGAACAGCAGATTCATGAGCAAGTTGGGGCTTTTTGCTCCAAGCTGCAGGTCCTTTCCACGATGCTGGCTGTCAGCCTGGCCCTGCTGAGGAAGAAGAGGACAGGGCTCCCGGCTGCAGCACAGATGGTGCACCAAAACCTCACTACGTCCAGCTATATGGATATAAGTTAAGGTCCATCCCAAGGAGCACTTCAGCAGCAGGAGGACATAGGTCCCTCCCAGAGGGTGCTCTACCCTCTGCCTACCCACATGCCTGCCCCTGCACACAGAAGGTGGGGGACTTGAGAAAACACTCAGCAGAGAGATAACAGTCTTTCCATCCTTCCAGCGGTCACGAGATCAAAGCTTTGCAGAAGACAGAAGCCACATCTACATGGGTTTCTTTGGGTGTTTGTGGGTTATTTTTCTGCAAGCACCACAATGCGTTCAAGGCTGGAACCTGCTTTTATGGGAAAATGCCTCAAGACTTCAGCCAGAGCAGGACACAGATTTTCACAGCACAATTTAGTTCCCAGGCTACACAAATGTGCGAACATGGTGTCAACCTACAGCTTGTTCCTATGCTGTGAAGTTCTCCCACTCCTGCCTTTCCTCGTTCCATCTCTCTGCGTGTATTGACGCCAAAGAACAATTTGCAATACACGACATAAGACGCAAGCATGGAATCCTTCAGGACTAGAATCATAAATATTAGGTGTTAATACAGAACCCCCCCCGAGATGCTCAAATCCACTGTTTCTGCTGATACTTATTAGTAGCAGAAATCCATACTTTCTCTTTTTTGTTAACATAACCAAGCATGTATTTGAGCCCAGTTCTCTTTACTGCAGCACTTCAGCAATGTTTTACACCCTCTCATCCCTCGCCCTGCAATGCCACTGTGCGGAGCCTGCTCTCTGGCCGACCCTGTTTTCCCACGCCTCCGCTCCTCACCTTCACAATTCATCCAGGCGTATGCTTTTGTGCTTCCCAGCAGTACTTCAGCCACCGTAACTGCTGCTGAGTGTCAGGTGTGGAAGGTCTCTCTTCCGGCAGCCTTAATAAGACAAGAGCTATTTATGAAGCAATTCTGCATATCTGGAACCTGCTTGTGCCCCATCTTCCCTGCCAGCTCAGACACCTAAATGTTTACAGTCACTGTTGAAATCTACTGAACTTATCTCCTCCTTAAAAACAGAGCTCCAAAAATCTGAACAGTATAAGTGCCAGCAAATACATATTTCATAAGATGACGCACTAAGATGTACAGCTTTATGTGGGCAAGATCAGTCTAGAAGGATTTTTGCCCGGATATTTTGGTATGGGCTGAAGCCAAATGGCACAAAATCCCTTTGAGCTGCATAACTTTAGACCATTACTGTCTCTGAGGATGAGTTAAGCAAACTTTCAAGAGAGCAACTTTCTGCATGCACGGGAGAACTGCCATCTGGCTGTCACCCACCATCTCCACCAGCTTTGACCACAGCCAAAGTCAATGGCAGAACTTCCCTTTCCGTATTGCCAGTCCTCTCAGCTCTGCAAGCCAAAGCACCCACACAGCCCAGAGCCACAAGGCATGGAAGTTGAGCCAAGAGAGGTTTAAGATGGAGATGAGGAAAAATTTCTTCACCAAAAGGGTTGTTAAGCCTTGTAACAGGCTGCCCAGGGAAGCAGTGGAGTCGCCATCCCTGGAGGTATTTAAAAGCCGGGCAGACGTGGGGCTGAGGGACATGGGGTAGTGGGGGTTTTGGTAGTGTTAGTTTGATGGTTGGACTCCATGGTCCCTGTCAACCTAGACGATTCTATGATTCTGTGTGTCTCAGCTGAAGAGCGTGCTTGAGCTAGGGGTAATTCTGTGTGTGGCTCCCCAGGGGTCCCGCAGATCACCGATGAGACCGCGTGGGCCACGCTCTGCTCTACACGGACTTTGTCCCCCCGGCTCACGCTTCCCTTCCTCCTTTCAACGCAGCATCAATACCCGACTGCTTGCCCATCTTTAAATGACTGTGGCCCACATAATATTTACTAAAATAGGGTAAACCAGAAGCCCCAATGTCACTTGCTTATTCCGCATCGCTTTGAACATTAAAAAGGAAAGATAAAATACATGGTTTGATATCAGAATAATGTTAAACTAATGCAGACATGCATACCAATAAATATTTGAAGTCTTTAGAAAGTTAAAAGAAAAGCCTTGATCTAAATTGCCCGCTCCACGCTCACGTTACATGGACTGGGAGCCTCACACCCTACGCTGCAATGCTCATTGCATAAAGTAGCAAGGAAGATAATTAGTAGTTGTTGGCAATGTTACAGTTCATTAGGAATATAAACCCAACAGTCGCTCTGTGTGCTCATTATTTAAGCATCCATAATACAACCATTACCAAGATACACACTGGGTGGGACTGAGCTTTGACCAGCCTCAGCACAGCAGGTCAGAAGTTCCCATGAGCTTGGCCATGAACGCACGGAAAAGCAAGTTTTGAGTAAGTGGATGAGGATGCTCACAACAACTCCGTTCAGTCAGGGTACAGGAACGGAGCGCAGGCGAGAGCTGCAAATGCGAATGACTGAAATCATCTACTTCAGATGCTGAACACCCTGCACGCTCAAGGAGAAATGAATTAACAAAATTAATCTGCAAATAATTTCAAATAAACAGACTTGTGATGACCGAAAGCTGTTTACACACAATTAGCAATCAGAAAAAAAAAAAAAAAAAAAAAAAAGAAGAGCAAGCAGAACAGCTCTCATTAACTTCAATAGGCTCTAGATCAGGCCTTGTGAATGAGTTGGTTATTACAAAGTTAACAGAAAGAATTATTCACCCAACTCCATTTGCGCTTTTAGACAACACACTGATAACCCTCTCTCAGCGATCATTAGAAGCGTGGGAGTTACAGTGGGGCCTCAGAGCCTCCAAGAGCTTCACCGGCCCCTCTTCTTGCAGCACCACAGAGCAGACTGCTGCTCACCGCCGTGCCTTCCCTCGATCCCTCCACGTGTTCTCCATCCGCACTCAAACCGCGCTCAACCATACCCAGCCTCGCCAGGGAGGCTCCACCCACGCAAAGCTTCGGGTACTCCAGAGTCAAACCAAAACTTGGACTATTATCTGCTGCGATTTTCATCCAGCGACTTAGGGTAAATTCAGGAAAAAAAAAAGTAATCAGCTTTTGAATGAAAGAGCGTAAGAATAATGAATGGAGCCTTTAGTCGTTTCTGTTAAAGCTGTCGCAAACAAAGTGTGCTCCTTAGTCAAATCACCTGCCACTGAGACACAAAGTGACATCTCTGAATGAGAGCTCAGCTGGAGTTTATTAGCCAATAACAGCTAAAATGAGGCTGAGGAATACGAATCCAACTGAGCTTTCTTGCTCTTAATTTACTTTGTCAGAAGCCAGTCACAATGAGAAAATGGAGGCGGAGAGCCTTCAACCAGCCTCGCTCTCCTGAGGGCACCACCATGAGCCCCTCCATCCACCCGCTGGTGGGGACCTGTGTGCAGAAGCCAGGCTTTCCTAACCCAGGAGGCATCATCCTTACTTCAAGCTGGCTTTGAGGGAGGCCTGCCAATAAAACAGCACGGAAAATTTCTTTTTTTTTTTTTTTTTCCTTCTCAGAGAAACACATTGCCTTCAACACGAAGATAAGTGTTGGGATTCTTCCAAGACAAAAAGTTGACATGCAACCAAAATCCACAAATTATAATGTTTCTTAACATTAGGAAATTTCTTTTTAAGCAAATCTTGACACAAAATATTTCTTTCCCCTAAATGAGTAACTTTTTGTTCACTAAAGAACGCAGTTGGTTTGCAAAGGGCAAGCTCATCTTATCAAAATTTCAAAGTGATATAATACTTTTAATTCCTCACATAGCTCCACATTGATACATAGGCTGTAGGAACTGGCATGGGGTGGGCAAGGTGCCATCAAACAGCGCAGAATTACCGACCTATCTCAATATTTTCTTTGTGGCAATCTAGTTGCTCAAAGATGGCAGAAGGTGCTGCGTGCTTTTGAAACGTTATCGCACACACAGTTATTTGATTCCCCTCTTCCCAGGGGAGACAGATTTACTTGCTCGATTTTCAGACCACCACCCCGGACCTGTAATACCCTTTTCTCCTGTTTCTTTCTGCAACACGTTTTCTGAACTCCATTCCGCTTTGGCTCACTTTATTTTAGGTCCGGTTGCCTGGTTTCAATAATCCTAAAGCTAACACAAGTGTCATGAGATATTGATTGAAAGGGATTTTAATCCAACTGCTGCGAATTTTTTGGTCCCTTTAACAATGCGACGACACACTTAGGAGTCTCCATTGTTTGCAGAAAGCACAACCAAACTAAAACCACAGACTCTATCAGAGGTCAACAAGGACACGTGCTTGCCCTTCCCACCAGGATAGACACCTTTGAATCCAGAATGACCTATATAAAGGCTATAAAACAGGTCCTAAATATACATATTATGATAAAACAAAAAGAGACACAATATCAGCATGACCAGCAGGCTTAATTCCGTGCTGCTGACAAACACTTGTCACCTTGGGCCAAGTGTGGTATCTTCAGTTGGATGCTCAAGAAAAGGGACAGCCCATCTTAAAAGGCTGACTGCTTGAGCTTGTTGAGCTACCAAAGCAACCGTCAGGCAGGGATATGATTTCTGCCTACAAATCCATGCAGGAGATGTGTACTGAAAGGAATCTCCTCTACGGTATAAGAACAAACTACAACCAACTGGTTGGAAATTACCTTTGGATGTAAATGGCAAGGTTTCTACTCATCATAGAAGGTCCTGGAATATCCAGGGCACAAGAGAGAAGCATAACAACATTCAGGTTGAAGTTTCATCAGTTTAAGAAATTAATTATATGAGAGCGTATAACCTGCAATAACAAGTCACAGAAACTGGTAACTCAAAACAACCACTGCGGGCCCATGTTTCTCCCCGAGTTACGTATTATTGACCACAGTGTGTCCTGCAAAGCAGCTTTCCAGGCTGCTCCTTCCTCCCTAGTGCATACACAGAGACCTGCCAGGGACTGACAGCCTTCCTGAAGGATTCATTCTCCCACCTGGCACTGACTCCAGCACCTGGCTCACGCTTCCTTGGAGTCTCTCCCAACGTGCCTCCAGGTTACCCTAAATCAGATTTTCTGTTGTTGATCTAATGGTCTTATTATCCGTCATGGCAAGTTGAAATGTATTTTGTCGCCCTTCCAAAGGTAATTTTTATTCAACAGCAAAATTTACATCTCTTTAAAGAAGTAAAGGAATAAAAGGAAAAAACATCTAAGATGGCTGATTGCATTCAGTTGGCAGGACAGAAGAGAAACACTGTTTTGACTTTTATGAACTGTCATTCCTGATTTCTTTTTCCCTCCTCATACATAAAACTTTCATTTTCCAAGTGCAACTTTCGCTCCAACACCAAAGCTGTACCCTGCTGTGCAATTACTTAACGGAGTTTAATCCCACTTCTCAACATAATCCAAACAAAACATGCCTATGTACATCTAGAAACCTTGGAGATAATTTACCCCGGTGATCTTTCATGAAAAAAGATGAGAATGTTCCCTAAGATATCACTGAAACGTAAATACAAATTAATCACCAAGATGTTTGTTTGTATGCTTAGACATATCATATACAATTAATTTATCTTTAAGAATTACTGAGCCAGGCTCTCTCGGCATAAATCAGGAGCGATTCCATTGACTTACAGTCTACTCCCTGCACAGCGTGAGGCTTTGTACTTACACGTTGGTATAAGACGCGATATTTCCTTTACTGTAGAGGTACATAATCAAGATTTGAGGTTGCAGTATCAATTTTTAATGTAGTCACAGGGTAATGACTCGCAATATTTAGTCATTCTGGCTTTACTATTTCTTGTGGTGTTTTTGTGATTTATTAGATGAATATTATTTTTATGTATGTCTCATCATGTAGCATCAAATTAACGGGAGAAAAACCTATTGAGGGCATCCTATTAAACACAAAGGTGCCACCCTGACTCGGGAAGGCTCAGCATTGGAGGTTTCCAGGAGCTGGCAGATGACAGCCAGCGAGCATCCCTGCCTGCCTGCCCCGCCTTCTGCATTCCCACCACATCCGTCGCCTCCTTTTCTGTGTGTCTTCAAAACCGTGACAGTCCCTGGTCACACCAGTGGCTGACAAGTAGATTTGTTATCCCACGGCCCGCAAAGTCTCTGGACCAGCGATCTCACCAAGGAGCCCAGCGAGGGCTCCGCAGGCCCCGGACCTCGCCGTGCTCTGATGACAGCGGGGTCTACCAGGGGCTGTTGGCTACTTGCTGCGTTGGTGGCCCACCACCGCACCAGGGTGTGGGATCACATCGTGGAGGGAAATTTGTGATAAATGCCTGGAATTAGATTTGTTTGTAGCATGTGGAGGGTGAGTTAGAGAGTTACAATTACTACTTCCAATGGATAAAATATATATACATACAATAATGCAGTCCAAGACCAGACTTCTGCCTGAGACAAGCCTCAGCATTAGCTAGCAAGCCTCCCGTGTGCCAGTTTCTGCCCCGTGGCACGCAGCAATGCTCTGCTAGCAGCATATCCAGCCACCACTGAGTTCCCACCCCACTGGGATCCAACCTCCATTTACTCTTCAGCCTGCTAGGGACAACTGCCAGCATAAATTTAGAAAAAAGCTGCAAATTCCTTCTCCGGGGATTTGCTGCGTTGCTCTGCCACCACCTCCAGCCTCAGAAGGGGGCACTGCTCCCATTTAAATAGCACAGCGCTGGAAAGGTACCACTTCTAATGGGATTACCCATTTCAGCCCATTTCAAGTAACGAGGAGTAATTATAAAATATTATTGACAACTGAGCAACTTCCAGATCATCAGCTTAGCCTAAGAACATTTCTCAAGCTGAACAGTTTAAATTAAACAGGACTGAAAGGCTGAATATTTTACTTCATTTTTTTAAACAGTTCCCCCAACATCTGCCCAGGTATTCAAATAGCTGAGGTTTATCAGAGATGGCCTGCTTTTGCTTTTTCCACACAAGAATATTTGGATGAAGCACGTGTGTGTTAACCATTTGGGGTTTGAAGTCAATGGGAGGTTGTTTGATATAATTAAGTTATGGATCTGATTTTTTTTTTTTTTAAACTTTATGTGTTTGTGTGTTTTAAAGCATTTGCAGCTTCTGTAACTCTTCTTGCAGGGTGCAACCTGCAAATAGCTCTTCCATCCTGTTCCAGACCTGTGAGCGACTTATCCTTTCAAGCAGCATTTGTAAGTATTCCCCATCCTTCCCACCAACAGCCATCGAAAACGCTTTCTGCTCTCCAATACAGCAGGATACTCGTTTCATCGTTTCTAAAGCCGAAGACTTGGGGAGCCAGAGCAATCGCATGGGTCCGCGGGTCCAGGACAGCGTGCAGGGCTTCCGCCGCTCTCCATGGCCATCCAGGCAATGAGCTCCTGCCAAAGCCACCACTGCTGCTCCCTCCCCTTGCCAAGGCCATCCCGCTCTGTCCCAGGGACCTGGTGCTCGCGCTAGCATCCCCAGGCTGCCCGCTGTCACACAGCCCTGCAGGGTGGCAAGTTTCCTGGCCCCCAAAACAGCTGGCTAATATCAATGTGTCAGAAGAGCTTAGTGTTATTGTGGGCACAGACGGGCAGCTCCAGACAAATGGACTTTTTCCAGCTCCCACGAACTAAAGCAGCCATTAGTGTCTTTTTTATGATGAAGTCTGCTCGATGCCTATTTCTGGGGCTCACTTTGCGTTTTTTCCTTGCTTGTTCCCCAGCCTGCTATCCACTTCCGTAGAGCTCCAACCAGTCTTGCTCACCGCCGCTATTTTTGCCAAAAGAGCTTATTCTTACAACAGCCTCGGATGCTGATCCCTACCTCCTGCACGCCTGCCTCTGGGTACATCAACAAAAAGCCCAAGATCCTCACTACTACCTATTTAAATGCTAATGTTCACCCTCTTATTTTACAGACACCACAGCAGGTGGGATAAAAAGGATCTAACAGGGATAAAAAGGACTATCCCAAGATATACCCCAAATTCTCGTAACAGCTGACGAACGTGAGAATCCTATCTGATACGCCACCTGTAACACCACCTAAAATCAGCGTAGCCTGGATCAAAGAAAGCGTTAAGTGAACTAAACGTAAGGCTGTTCTTTTTATTAAATATAAAACATAAAATATAAACATCTATCCATATTAAAAACAAATCATAGAATAGTTTGGGTTGGAAGGGACCCTCAAAGATCATCTCGTTCCAACCCCCCTGCCCTGGGCAGGGACACCTCCCACTAGACCAGGTTGCTCCAAGCCCCATAAAAACATTAACACTCTAACGACTAAGCACTGGGCAAGGCAAACCCCTGATAAAAATAATCTTCCATACTTTTTTGCCCAGAGTCAAAAATCCATATGCATATTATCTTATTTTGTGGATCTAGCGAAGACACATAACTTGCTCCTTCAGCAATTTCAGTGTCAGGAGAGCCAAAGCAGCCCCCCAGTTTCTGCAGAGGGCAGGAGGACATGAAGCTGGCACACACTTTGCTGGTCCATCCTTTGATGCCGAAATCTGTGCTTGTTCAAGTTCCCACTACACATTTCCCCATGAAGCATCACGGGCAGGTGGTGAGCAGCGAAGACGACACACCACGGTGGTGTAATGCTCCCTTACCCACCCCTGCTGTTACTCACGTGCCGAGTCGCACGGGGGCTCACTGAGGGTTGGACAGGGCAGGGAAGTGACGGAGGAAGAAGGAAGGGCTTTGCTTTTGTGCGGCCACAAAGAACAAATTGTCCGTGCAACCTCCTCAGGAAAGCCATTGATGTTGGCTGGAGAGGCAGCTGCTCACCCATCTTTGCAATGCAGGAAAGGTCTTGGGCTGGAGCCATGGAAACATGTGACAGTGGGAAAATCCGAGCAGAGGAAATAAAGACAAGTCTGTTTCCAATGATCCACCAGAAACAGCTTAATAAGGAGGTCGCTGTTCCTCCAAGGAGTCAGACCATCGCTTCAGGAAGCTGTGATGGGGGGCTGATGGCAGCAGGGTGAAAGGGGGCCCAGGAGACACTTCTGTTCCTCATGGCTGGGAAGGTGGCCCTGGTTACATCCACAGACCCCAGGGCCAGTGAAGGAAAGGGCAGCCTTGAGGAAGAAGCACCTTCAGTGGTGGCGTCTTCCATTTCTTCTGCCGGGTTTCAAGGAATTCTCATACAGAGCTGGCCTTGTTTACTGTACATTAAATGAGTACTAGCTACTCCTCTACTAATATGTTTTTCTTCTGCTAGAAGAACACAGAAAGCCTTTTAAACATGCTACTGTAAGAAACTGAAGAAACAACAGTTCTGCAGGTAATGGGATGCCTATTTGTGAAGTCCCATATTCAGGTCAAAATACCAGTATGTAATAAGCCTGCACTTAAACACATGGATAACAGCATTATTTGAAGGGAAGAGATATTATAGATACGACTGAAAATGGAAATATTAGAGGAAACGCACTGCTGCTCATTTACTTTTCCTAAGATCTTAGGGAAAAAAAAAAAAAACCAACTTATATTCCAAAGACAGGCTTGTGGCACCTAATAACGACTTAAAACAAAGCCTCGACAGCACATCCATTTCCAGATCAAGGAATCCAGAGATTTGGAATTCCTTCCCTGGAAGTTTTTAATCCGCCCACAACTTTTGTTTTTGCACTGCTGTTTACTGGCCAGTTTTAACCATTCAGCCTGGGCAGAGCAACAACAGCACCTACTAGTCATGACCAAAGAGTCAGATACCTCTAAAAGAGCCTCCAGGGTTGGGGTGACTTGCTCATCTTCTCCCCAGCCCTGCATAGCCATATCGAGGAGAGAAATCATGCACTTTCAGTCTCTAAAACCCATACACATGGAGCATCTCCAAGTTCGCCAACCCACCTTAGCTCTCTATTGTGTCAAAACTCATTTTAATAATTCTAACAACCAAACCAGCGTGGAAACGACTGGGCTGGTGCTGTCCTCACCACCAAAGCATAGGGACATGCCACCACCACCCCAGCCCTCCTCCTGCTGCCGTGGCCTAGCGCTGGGAGCTCACCTTCAGTTAGCCCCTTGCTATGAAACCCAGATCTTTTTGCAAGAGGCTTCACCCTCCCAGACCTCCCCCACGACTCACCTCCCCCGTACATGGCCTAGACTCACCATCTCTACCTCTATTTGCTATTTTTACAAAATCTAGTTTCCCCACACTTTTCAGACCGCAGCATGCAAGTAGCCTGTCTTCATCACCATGTACTCAAATTTGTTTCCAGACCGTCGTATGGACTCGGTAATTGGTAGTGAATTCAGTCACCTGCACCCTTTGCCACCCCATTAGCACCAATTCCCAACCAGCGACCATTCCCCATGTACGACTCGGAGCTGCCAGTTCTCAAGCCGTCCTGTATGTCAGGTTTTGATAGGCTGCAGGGATCACTTTTTAATTAGAGTGATATTTAGTTCTAGGTCAAATGGCTTCCAATAATCTAAGTTCAGTGTCTCGGTGAATTTAGCTTTGCCAGTTAAGCTTGCAACCTCGCAGGAGGAGGAAATTAGGTCTGCGTGACAAGACCGCTTTTTCACGGCCTGGTAAATGCCATGGATAATGCTCCTAACCTGTTCATCTTCCCCAACCGAATGCCATGCCAGACCTACGTATGCAAACAATCTTTGATTTCACCTTCAAAAATTATCATTTTCCACGAAACATGGTTCTATCAAGAAGTTACTAGCAATGCTTAGTAAAGAAATACCTGCAGAATGAAAGCACAGCAAAAAGCAAGTCCATGTAGAGAAAACAGAGTCATTATCGTGCTGCCTCAAACAACGGATTTATGGAAATACTTTTGTTCTATGCTAAAAAATGCCAAGATGTTCCCTTTTGCACAGTCCCATTCCATAGTCACAGTCCTGCAGCAGGAATAGCTAGGGTTTTTTACAGGAAGAATTTCAGTATTGGAAAATTCATCTAAACACAGGATTTTTTTTGCCCGGTTTAGTATTTTCATTGTTAAAACCACATGCCCTACTTCTACCTCAAGCTGTAAGCAGCGGTCAGAGCAGAGATCTTTGCTGCTGCAGCAGAGGACTCCGCTTGAAGCGGTGCTCGTTGGCTGCGACTCTTCTGATGAACGCGCCACAGGGAGAGATGGTGACATACTTTGCAATAGAGCCAGAGGGTAAGTTGGGATGGCGAGGGTTTGTGTACATTCAAACAGACCTACAGAGAGGCCAGAGCACAGCTTTAGAAAAACGGGACACTAGTTTGTCAGGAAAAAAAATAAAAATATAGTTAACTGAATAAAGTCCATAAAACAAGAGCACGGTTGAGATTCATAGAATCGCCTAGGTTGGACGGGACCTTTCAGATCATCGAGTCCAACCATCAACCTACCTCTGACAAAAACCATCACTAAAGCATATCTCTAAGCACTGTGTCTACCCTTTTTTTAAATCCCTCCAGGGATGGCGACTCCACCACTGCCTTGGGCAGCCTGTTCCAATGCTTGGCAACCCTTTTGGTGGAGAAATTTTTCCTAATATCCATCCTAAACCTCCCCTGGCGCAACTTGAGGCCGTTTTGTCTTGTCCCATCGCCTGTTCCTTGGGAGAAGAGCCCGACTCCCCCTGGCTACCCCCTCCTTTCAGGGAGCTGTAGAGAGCGATAAGGTCTCCCCTCAGCCTCCTCTTCTCCAGGATGAACACCCCCAGCTCCCTCAGCCGCTCCTCACAAGACTTGTGCTCCAGACCCTTCACCAGCTCCGTTGCCCTTCTCTGGACATGCTCCAGCACCTCAATTATGACGAATACACAAGCGGCACACAACGAATGACTGTGCAACGCTAAAACCGCTCACATGCTGAAAGATAAAGCAACGTATTCCACATCGCATACAAATAAAGGGATATAAGCTTGAGAAAACAAAACAAGAAAAAATGCAGCATAGCTAAAAAGCTATGCAGGGAGAGCGGCGGCAAACAAATTTGGGCAACCCAAGCTCAAGAGCCCTTCCAGCCACGACCCCATCGGACAGACCCTGCCAGGCAGGCACGCACCAGGGAAACGCTTCTCTGTCTTTTCTGCCAGCCCTGTGAGCAGTAGGTATTACTTTCCGTAGCTCCGAAGCATTCCATCCAGCCACAAAAACTCTTCAGAAATCTTATCTGCCCTCCAAGAAGAACTAAAAAAAAAAACCTAACCACCCAGCAGTTCTCTAAACAGCGGTTCAAAACCAGAAGTATTTTTGCATTTCTGCACCGATATGAGCTCACGCTCTATTTTATGCATAAACAACGTGTGTGAGTATTTATAGATATGCTCACAGCCAAGGAACTAGATTATTTTAATGGTTATGCACCATCAGAAGACAGTATTTCAAAACCAGGCCATTTCCAACAAAAACTGAGACAGTTTGGACCTACCAATGTTCAGGACAAAGCCCGAAGCATCGACCACTCTTGCTCTCTCCAGAGGGAATGACCTGGGATCGATACCTTAAATATCAGGCATTGCTGTTTTCTGAAATTACTCATTTCCTTAAAAAAAAAAAAAAAAAAAACAAAACACTGATTGCAGTAAATTATCCCATGGGAAAAAACACGCAGGCACCTTCATGTCATTATTCAAACGGCTATAAGAAAAAATATCTTCCTAATACTCCTGAAGTCAAGCTCTATGAATCAAAACACACTGTAGTTTACGGGGGGGGGGGGGAGAAAAAAAAAACGTGGCTTGCAGCAGGATTTCTAGGATTACAATTTGAGGATTTTGTTAACAGCAGCACTGCACATAACTGCTGACAGTTTTTTGAGGGCTGAAGACATTAAGTGGTAGCTCGCAGGTACTCCTTCAAAAGACAGCGTCTTACTGGAACAGGACATGTGGGCTCCAAAACTTGTAATTTCACAGGGAGCAAATTTCATATAAAATGAACTTAAATTTATTTTTTTTTTGCTGAGTTGTTTGCTTTATAAAACCCTTCATACTACAGCAAAAATAACACACGGGGAAAATATTGCTTATATTTTCCTTGCTGCTGCTGCTGCTTAAGTACTTGCTGCCTAAAAACCAAGTCAGACTCTGCTTCTTTTTATTCTCCCATTGACATCCGTTAACCATTTCTTATGTGTTTTCTCTAATGCACATACTATTTACAGGCTACATATACCCTGTAAAAAAAAGTCTAGTAGCCTGTCGTGACCAAAAATTTCATGCCTGGAGCCAGACAAAGGTGTGCTCGTCATTTTTAACATCGAACCCATGGTCTGAGAGCGTTATTACACGTGTCAAGGGTTGCATGAGAACATGAGATAGCTGCACAACAGCAAATATTGCCATCCGGTGTGTTAATGGCGGAAAGAACCTCCTCTACTCATCATACCTCTTAATGAGAGAAGGCAAAACTCCTCAGCAGGTAAAAAAAAAAAAATGAAAGCAAACATTTTTAGCTTTTCTCCATCCCACGCGTCTGTCACATAATTACACATAATCCTCCTAGGATTTGAAGCACAGTACAATAGAGGAAGGACTTTAGATTATAAATACCTGAGGTGAAATAATGACACTGAGAGAAGTGGGTCAAATTTAATCTGTGGATTAAATTATCAGCGCTGGAAAATGATTTTCTCCAAAAAACATCCACAGAAACCATCTTTTCTAATCAGCATTCGTGAGAAACTGAAGGGTAAACAAAACATTTAGGGATTTCAACTATTAATGCTCTTTCTCGGTAGATTAATAATTGTAGAAAATTATCGGCCTGCTATTTCAGATGATCCCAGAGACTTGGCTTGGAGAGGAAAAAACAAATTTCTTTCACAGCTTGTCTTCAGCTCCTGAAGCAGGGAGGTTCGCACTCCTACTCGGGAGAGAGGCAGAGACTGTGCAGAGGAGGGACAAACATGCGGCCACGCTGGATTTCCTAACCTTTCCTAGCCAAACCCAGGATTGTCTCTATTCCTTAAATCCTACGAGCCCACAACAGACCATCCCAGATGCGCGTGATTAAGTACACATTGATACAACAAATTGCTGAATTCTGTGCTAATTAAACATCCTACATGCCTCCGCAGTTAATTGCCAGAGGCTTCTTATAATCAATCACCGCTCACCACAGCGAGTTACCCCTGGAGCATCCCTCACCAGCAGCTGCTTTCGGGGAAGGCACCCTGGACATTCTGGGAGGGCTCAGCAGCCTCCTCTGCCCCACATCCCCATCGCACCTTGGCTTGCCCCACCATTTCTTGACCCTCTCCTCCCTGACCAACTTCCCTGGCCATTGCGGGATGCCCCAGGGCCAGCTCCTGACCCAGCCTTGGCAACCCACCACCAGCCAAGGTTGCCCTGCACCGCCCTGTCCCTGGCCACAGCTTTGGTGCCACCACTCACTGTAACAGCTCAGATGGCTTCCCACCATCTCTGCTCCTTACTGCCTTGCCAACTGTGCTATTAGATTTATCTTAACGCTCAGAAGTTCTGAACAGCATCAGTAGATGCCACTGGCATAACTCATACTCTTAAAATGGCTTCCCCCCACCCCCCCCGGCCTTTCCATGAAAATGAGGAACTCTTTCCTCCCTCTAATACATGCAGACACACCTCAAGAGCAACACCCTCATCCACGGGCACTGCATAAATCTGCTCCTCACAGGAGAAAAACCAGAGAAATAGAGCAAAGGGTCCTGCTGCTCTCATCTGAGCTGCCCACTGCATTGGGAATACACTGCCTGGGAATTCAGCAAAGGGGAAACAGCGAGGAGGAACACAGACTGGATACACTGGTTGGTGCCGGGAAATCTCCTGGTTGGTACAACTATGGAAAAGTTATCCAAATATGAAAATTCTATTAACAACACTGGCATAAGGAAAAAACAAGGTGTCACACACAACCTTGTCTCCTGGATGTCACTCACTGAGCCAACAGCTACAGGAAGCCTTTGGCATAAACTCATCAACAAGATGGTTTGTATTCCACTGGGAGTCCAGGCTGCAGCTCGGGACCACTGTTACCATCCACTACGATGCGCACTCTTCAAACACCCTTGGGGACAGTTCTCACCAGGGATAAGCTCATAGATCTTACCATTTCCAGAGAGGTGGGGACTTTCAAGTCAACAGATGCAGAGAGAGAGAACACACCACAAAAGCAAACCATGATGCCCTAATGGTCAGCGTATCGCCCCGATTCCCAGCTTGCCATCAGCTACTGAATTAATGGCCAAATCTGATTTTACTTTGGTTTTGTGTGTGTTTTTCTTCTGTAGTATCATCACAGCAGTAAGGATGGCTCCAGACCACCAAACAAAGGCTGTAGTCACAGCTAACGTTTTGGGGTTTTTTTTTATTTCAGAAGCTGAGAGCGCCAGGCGTCCTAACAAGCAATCTTCAGGTCCAAAAGGGAAGGAGCAGACTTGAAATGAAGCCCAGGCTGGAAACCATCCCTCTGAACCTAAAGTTCACGTTGACCCATTGGAGATGATAGTGTGCTTAGCCTTGTTTGCAGCGATCACGGAAATCCTCTGGGAATTAGAAGTTTCAGTGGACATTTGCACAAGATACTTTTGGGAAGGGAGCTGGAGGAGGGCAGGGAGGCAAGTGTGCATTTGTAGGGAGGCATTTCAGGAGGCAGACATGGGGTGCGGGAATCTCAGGGTGGTGCGAGACCAGCAGCCCTGGCAAAGAACAGGATGGCAGCAGAGATGGACCATGGGGAGATGGGCCACCCTCCAGCTCTTGGCTGCTCAGTAGCTAGGTGAGGTGATTGTGGACCATCCTCTTGGAGATACAGATCTGGATGACACCTCAATTGCATTCACTCTTCTAAGCAAGGTTTGGCTGTTACCCACAATGTCTATGTCTAGCATCACCCAAACGATCACCTATCAGAGAGAAAACCAAGCTACCACATCAGGCTGAAACATCTGCTCATGATTTGTTCCTGCAGCTCCTCCTAACCCTGAATAACGCACCAAGGCTTTTTCTTTTCTCACTGCCTCAGCAATGTTCTTGAATTTCCTTCCGTGTTCCCTCGTTCTCCTTCTCTATGTAGCCCTCCAAACACAAAAACTTCCCCTTAATTTTTTTTTTTTTTTGGTGCCTTTCCAGTTTCTGGTAAACAGAACTAAAGCCGCTCAGACCTGTGTAAGTAACACACAACCACGAGGAAAAGTCAACGCCTGTTTTCCACCCTTGTCTCATCAAAATAGTAATGAAAAGCAGCACACGACGTCCCCTATTTTTAGCTCTGCTCTGCAGGTACGGTTTCCAGGAAGACTTATGCACCTTGACACCCCAAAGGGCCTGCGGGGCACTCATCTCAGAAATTATTATTTCACTTCAAATGCCTCGGATGAGGAGAAGTACATATGAAAAGCAGGCCCTTTTTTCCCCCTCTGAGGCAGCATTTAAGCAGACAGACAGCACAGCTGAGGTCACGGGAAAAAAAAAAGAAGCAGAGAGATGTTCCCACTCAAGTCACCCTTTCAGATTCAGACAACTAAAACATAGGCCTCCTTAAAGACACCAATTAATTTCAAACATAATGAAGCATTATCTCCTTATAGCATTTCAGCAATTTCATTCGCTGGTAGAGAAGATTTAATGATACTGTAACTCTTGCAGCATTTTATGCCATCACACTTGTTTGTAACGCACAACGTGCCATTATCCTGGAACTGGGCTAAACTACCCTGGGAATAGTTTAAAAATCTAGTTCTTAGTTTTGAAAAGATATTTTTACAGCATCTCTCTGCACCAGTGGTTTGACATCAGATCTGCATCTGGCTCATGTCTGGCTTCGCTTTCCCGAAATGAAAAGAAAAATACATATTTCAGAAGCAGAAAGCCCATCAGGCTCTCCTGGGGACAAGTTAGTCTCTCGGCTACCTAAATTGGGGCCCAACTTTCTAAGCATTCACGTGCAAGCATAAACGTTCATGAATTATGAGATTATTCAATGTCTCACCCAAGACGCTTTCTCTATGTCACAAACAAAAGTAACAGGATAGAAGTGCCACAGAAATTCAATTCCTCAGCAGGAAGCTCAGAAGAACCACTCAAGAAGATGGAAGATGGACACTGTAGGGTCCCCAGAGGACAGCTCTGCCTGAGCTGGACCTCAAAAGGCTTTGCCACCACCCTTTCAAGACCAGGCTGCAGTAACGCTTCTAGAAAGACACCTTCAGGACTGGCTGGTGGTCCATCATATCTACATCTATAGATGCTTAACTAGGGTGGCTCGTTTTGCGGACTGATTTTAGGCAGTCCTGACCACATATGCTCAAAGTCAGGCTTGCTTTGACAGGCAGTAGTGAATGCTAAAAAAAAAAAAAACAACCCACACCTAAGAAGTTGCTATTTTCCTGTAAAAATACGAGGTTGTGCATTGAAAGGAAGGAGCAAAGTGAGAAGAGAAATAATTAAGGACCGGAATGGACACTAGGTAACATCTGTTTGGAGCATCACAATACCTCGTGGAGCTCTCCTACATTTCAGGAATGATTTTTAATTACTTCGCTCAAGCCACGGTTAATTGTGCATTTCACACGTGTGCCTTTAAAACATTTGGCCATTATTACATTTTTATGAAGTTCAGCCCTGACTTAAATTCACACAGACATATTAAAAACCCAGCAGCGCCACAGACGCAATAAACCAGATGCTGAGTAAAGCCAAAAGGTAAGTGAAAAAGATAACATCATTACAGGCTTACATAACACTTTATTTATGGACCTTATTCTCAAAATACTGTTAATTTTACTGCACGTAAAATGACAAAAAGAAGTTACGGCTGCTGTGGCAGGGTTTTGTGTGCCGTTTGCTCCGGCGCTGGTTTTTGTGCAGTGAGAAGTACCCCGTTCCCCAGGGTGAGCCCCAGCTGCACCTTCTCCTGCTCAGGGGTGACACGTCCCACCCCAGCTGAGACCCCAGACAGAGGACCTGGCTGCACAACACCATGAGAAGCTTCCCAGAGAAGAGTCAACCCCAGTTTTCATTGAAAACTTCACGTGGGGCTTCACAACCCTCAAGTTTTTGGAGACAAACAAGCAAGTCATCTTGCACATGACAAAAGTCATTTGCTTCTAGAAGTTCATAAAGACTTGTGCCTGTTTATGAGGTTTTTTTGTTTGTTTGTTTGATTTGTTGATTTATTTTTAATAACACGGAAAGATGAAATCTCTGAAATAAGCCCAAATAATCTGCAGCACACCTTCGTACAGAGGAGGTGACATTATTGGTATTACAGCAGAAGAATCTGGATACAGAGAACAAATTTACCTGAGCACCGGACTATAGGATTATCCTGTGATAAGTCAAACTATATTGATCCTAAAAAAAAAGCTGTGAACAAATAAGCCTTGAAAGCAATAAAGCCCTTCCCTCAACAGCGCCCAAACATAACCTGCGAGGAATTGGGAGCAATCTCCTCACGCTCGAAGAAGCCGCCTCTGCTTCACCGTCCCACCTGCAATTTAGAATCATAGAATCGTTTTGGTTGGAAGAGACCTTTAAGATCATCGAGTCCAACCATTACTCCCAAACCCACCACTACCCCACGTCCCTCAGCACCGCATCTGCCTGGCTTTTAAATACCTCCAGGGATGGCGACTCCACCACTGCCCTGGGCAGCCTCTTCCAATGCTTGACAACCCTTTTGGTGGAGAAATTTTTCCTAATATCCATCCTAAACCTCCCCTGGCGCAACTTGAGGCCGTTTCGTCTTGTCCCATCGCCTGTTCCTTGGGAGAAGAGACCGACCCCCCCTGGCTACCCTCTCCTTTCAGGGAGCTGTAGAGAGCGAGAAGGTCTCCCCTCAGCCTCCTCTTCTCCAGGCTGAACACCCCCAGCTCCCTCAGCCACTCCTCACAAGACTTGTGCTCCAGACCCCTCACGAACTCCGTTTCTGTTCTCTGAACCAGCTGGATAAAAAAAAAAAACAAAAACACCCCACTCATCTGCTGCTTCCCATGTTCAGCATTAAGGTAATCTTCTGATCTCCAGAGAGCAAAGTATCCAGTGTATTCTCACTTGTATGCCAGAACTCGGGAGGAATCTTATTCTCCCAGCTAATCCTACCAGGAGCAGTGCCCGAGCCAGATGCCAAAGCACTGAACACGCCGTTGCTCCGCTGCAAGGCGAAACCCGGGATGCCCGAACCGCCTTTCCCTTTATCCAAGGCTGCATTTTTAAGTCGTCAAAAATGTGGCCCTCTGGCCACATCACCTCTCACAAGACCGATCACAAATCTTCAACCACGGATTTTCGGCAGTAACTTCTCACTTCGACATTTCTTTCAAATTCTTTACAAAAAAAAAAAAGATATTGAAAGAAGATCCTGGATTTTGAGCTATCTTTATATGAACTAGAGTACTTTACACAGCACGGACATGAAATATTTTCAAGGCAGTGCGATGCTGATGTGTTTCTCTATTGCTTTACGCTCCTTACGGCTTGGCTTTGTCTGTGATGCCAGGTAATTTCTGTCTCACTGGGCACACCGAAGCCAACTGTTAGCTCCACTTCCAAATTTAAACGCCTCCAGAATAGTCACCTTTGCCAAACAGAAAACCAGAAAATTTGGAGGTCATAACCTGTCTCCAACCAGAAGCTACCGCTGAGCAGGGCCCCCTGCAAACCAAGATGTATTTTGGAAAGAGGGGAGGAAACAGCACTGAAAGGAGATTGAACTAAGGCAAAATTGAGGACAACATTCTCACTTTCTTCTCCTAGATCTTACGACTGCTGTATCTGGCACAGGCTACCACCTGCCTTTAATTGCTTTATCCTGCACACTGAAGCAGTCTGATATTACACCTGCAATTACTTGAAAGACTTAAGAACCACACAAAGATCATAAAACATCAGGGACTTCAGGGCACGCTGTAAATCTGCGCTCAGATGCGAGGAGCCGCAGCGATGAGAGTTTTAACACCACCATCCCCCGAGCCGAAGGAAGACTCTGTTGTTCTTCTTCTCTAGGGAAAAGACTTGATCCCAAGTGCAGACCTCCCCCCTGCTGCAGGAATACCGCAGCCATAGCGCCGCTCTGTCATCCCCGCACTCACAATGCCTTTTAAATGGTGGGGGAAACACGCAAGCTGCAGCTTAACTGCTCTTAATTCTGTTTTCTTACAAGGCAAATGGAATGATCAGCTACCCAAAACCTCACAGTTTCACACTTTCCAAGGGGCTTGAATTCGCACAACATTATTATTTTTTTTGACATATTATTTTACTTGCTGGCATGCAGTACACGTGTTTTCATCTACTTTTAATTGCTTATTTCCATCTCCTAATTTAATTTGTACCACTATCCAAGATTTTTTTTAAAACCACTCTTTTTTTTGTGTTCATGCAGCTTTGGCAACCCATTTGGCATGGATATAGGCTTTGTTTCTTTATGCTGATATCTTCTTTGTGGCAGCTATTCCAATAGAGTCTCTCAGTGGGACACATTCCAAAACATAATGAAAGTGCTTCCCAGCTTGGGTGGCAGTATATGTATTAGGATGGAAGAAGGCCAAGAAGGTAGATGGAAATAAAGGGGACTACATAGCTCTAGTCCTTTCCTTTCCACTGAAGTGTGGATAAACCACTGAATTACAGAATGGTTGGGGACAGAGGCTCCTCTAGAGATCATCTGGCCCAACGCCACTGCTCCAAGGAGGCCAGCTAGAGCAGGTTCCTCCCGGGAACAGTCGGGTTTTGACTGTTCCCAAGGATGAAGACTCCACAACCTCCCTGGGGCAACCTGACAGGAACATGGAAGGTTTCTGGCATCCCGGCTACTAATGGTCTTCCCACCCCAAAGTCCACATGTTCTCAACCTACAGGCTCACGAATACGAGCTGAAGTACTGAAGTTGACAATACACCACAAGAACGCAACCACCTACCTAACCGACCGTCTGCAGCCACACTTTAACACCACTCAGCAACCTCTGTTTTCATTAAAAGGTCTGTGAAGCCTTGGAGAAAACTAAGAAACAAACTTTACCAGCTGATATTTTCCTGAGCAGAAATGCTTTCTCAGGAAGGCTTTTTTCAGTGACAGAATAACACAGTCATCTCTCTTCCTGGCCACCCTCTTTTTGCTTTAGTCTGTCATCCAAATAAAATATGCCCAAGATTTTTTTTTTTTCATTTTTATTCTTAAGATTCACTTAGCTCACTTCTGCCATGAAAACACATCCTGCCTTGTGCAGCCCAGCTCAAATTCAATTTACACTTATGCTGAAATGCCAGCCATGTGTGGCTGAGGCATTTGGTCTGTACTTCATTCTATTTCCCACCTTAAAGCCCTTACATGACTAGTAAAGTAGCCTCAAAACCAGAGAACTACAACATTCCTGCAATTTACGGTTATTTGGTGCTTCATAATGCCCTCAAACATAAATCAGCCATAAGAAAGGGGCCGGCAGAAGGGGTGGTGAGCCTCTCGTGGTATAAGAGGATTCTGGTAGGGTGGATGAAGGTGAGGAATTCATCACTAGGATCATGACTCAGAGGTTGCTGCCTCAGTTGTACGTTTTCAGTCAATGTTTAAATATGAAAAGTCAATGGCCACGTTCTTGTTCAGCATTTCCAGCTCAGGTCCAGACCATCTTGGGTGACGTCCCACATCAGATGCAGTAGGAGTAGGGTGAGGTACAGTTCTCAGGGTGCTGTAGGTCCCTATTCCCCAGGCAATGGTACACGTCAGCACGAAAACGGGCTGCGGCAAAAAAGGAGGACCCACAGCCTGGCTGATATGCTTGCCAGCTGTGGAGAACGTGTTCCTGGTCTACCTGCTCTAGCACAAGTCATTTACGGGAGCTGCTGTTTGCTACGGGTTTAAGCCTATGTAAGAGTCTCCAGAGGAGACTGTAGTGCTCAGTGCAGGCAGTTTCTGCAATCCTCCAGTCAACCCTAAGCTCATCGAGGAATACATAAATCTGCAAAAGCATAAGACAGTGGGCGAATGAGAAGCCAGATGGTCAGAGGTGCAGAGTACGTGGCAGTCAGTCCCACTGACTTCAATCAGGGCTTCTCCGAAAACTAATTTCTTCATTTTCACCCTCCTCAGGAGGAAGAGACAAGCATAGTGGGGGAGGTGCAAGGGTTGCACGTGTTCTGCATAGAAGATTGAGTCATACTGTGCAAAACCCCCACATTCAGCTAATACAGGGGAACTCAGGACCTGTCCGTAGGACCAGGACCAGCCGAGGACCATACCTGCTGCAGTTACCATCCCTTGCTCACTCACCATACCATACCCCTCAGCTTCTCCCAAGGTCTTGAACAAAGCAGCTACAAGCTCCAGCTCATCTTACTTCGAACACGAGATGACATATAAACCTCTACAAAAGCCACAAAATCTTTGGCCATCTGAAGTGATGGGCACAAATGACCCAGGCATGATCTGGCATGGTGAACTGCCCCCAGCCCTTCCTTTGCCGAGCTGCCAGCATACGTGTATAATCGTATTTTCTCTATGCTGTTCCTAGTACAGCCCTCTCAGCACTTTCTCAAAGCAATAAATTATAGACCACAGCCTTTTCCTCTGTAAGAAAAACCTCTACAGGCAAAAGTGGGAACACGAAGGCTGGTGTTGACCTTTCCATTCATGTTTTATCTCCACGGGCACACCAGATCCCTTGTATTCTTTTAAACAGAGCTCCAATAAGCAAAGCGCTATGTAAAAATGAGACCACTTCCCATGAGGCTTTATTAGTGTGCCCCCAAAACCTCCAGGCAACTTAAGCTGCAGTGACCTCTACTGCAAATAAAGCAGAAGTCCTGAGAGCGTTTGGAACGGTGTTGTCAAAGAGAAGCAGCAGTCTGGAAATTGCTGCAAGCGATGGAACAGCACAGCAGGGAGCAATTGGTGGTTTAGGAAAAGTATCTGCGATGCTTTCTGGTTAGCTAATCACACCTTGGGCTAGTGCCGGTAGGCTGCCGGCCAGCACCAACCTGCTGCACGCTCACGACGCTTTCAGGTGTGATTTCACCGGGGGCTGGCTCGGCTGGGAGAGGGAAGGATGCTGGTCAGGCACCAGGGACCACCACCCACCATCCTGCCACAACCAGCTTCTTCCCAGATACCAATTTGCAAAGCAGCAGGGTTACAGCCACTTCCCGGTGTGGAAGAAAGCAGGTTGATTAAGCAGGACTTTAAAAGTCATAGAAGGGTTAGGTAACCTGGAAGCATCACCTTGAAACTCCTTTGGGAGCGATGGGGATGATTACTCTGGGTGACCCTGCTTTAGCAGGGGGTTGGACCAGGTGATCTCTAGGGGTCCCTTCCAACCCCCACCAGTCTGTGATTCTAAACCTGTTGCTACAGCCAGTTAATAACACAGGAGGCAAAATACCCCATTATTCCCCCCCCCCCAACACCTTCAGCCCATCTCCTCCTAACTTTAATATCCTATTCCCAGGCACAGCAGAATGAGACTAATTTACGGGCTAATTCAAGCAGAGGAGCAGGCGAGGCTGGAGTAGACTGCGTAAGAGGTACAGACAGAAGTAAGTCTACCCTACAGCAGAGATTAAAGCTAATACCAGAAGATGTTATTTTGAACTAACGGACTCTGAGCTGTGTATTAGCAGTAGGTAACCGGGAGGTATAAATGTACCTCCTGGAGGTCAGGTTTTCATGGACTGACTTACACATGGAAGGCTTTGGAAGTGCAGTCTGTTTTCTCCGGTAAGGTAAACCCTTTCCTCCCAGGAATAAGCCAGTTCTCGTCAAAAGACAATATACATTTCCTCTTTCACTGATGTTTTGGGTTGTTTGGGGTTTTTTTCCTTCATTTTATGCCAGTGGAACGTTATAGTTTTTCAGAGAAAAACTAAGGCGTAAAAAACTACAGTCACACTGATAAATGGGAATATAGACAAGTTTTCCAGCTAAAGAGAATCTGAGGATATATAATAGGGACAGAATTATTATTTACATTCAAATATACAAGCAGTAGCACAGCATCCCTTTCCCGGGCAAAGGAAGAGCTGACACACAGTACCTCTCTGGCTGCATGGCTTCATCCAGCACAATTTAGGCCTTCTGGATAGAAACGCTGGAGCTGGAGAGAGCAGATGCCTCTCTCCACCATGCATACAAGATAAATGCAAGTATCCAAATATAAAGGGAATAGGAATAAAAGATGTTGGAACCTCGCTGTCCTGGCTCCAACTCTTAATACAAAGTCTATTCCCAACGCATAACCTCTTCTGTCCATCTTAAAAGTCCACAGCTGTTTTTCACCCCACTGCTACTACTGAAAAATTGTTCCAGAGCTTCACTGTCCCCATGACCATAAATCTCCTTCTTAATTGCAGCCTCAAATGTCTTCTCGCTTTGTTTTATATTGATTTGCTCTTGCGCAAGTGCTGTTCTCTGGCTTTGATATCTAAACAACCACTTTGTGCCCTCTCTGCTAAGAGCACTGGATCCCTTCTCAGCTCACAATTTGCCAAGCTAAAGCAGCCAAACCCACAGGACAGAAAGGCTTTCCAGCTCCTGGCTCTTCCAGGCCAGGAACTGAGCATTTGGCATTGAGCAAGGGCAGATGTTAGTTGAAATACGTAGGTGGAAAACAGACCAGATTTAGTGGAAGAGCAGATACATCTCACTGCAGGTGGCCCTACCGCTGGCTAAACCACATTCACCACACTCAGATTCCCCAGTACAAGTAGGTTTTGTGAATTCAGGCTGGAGAACGAGGTAGAAGACTCATTAGGAATATTGCAGGGCGGTAAGAAAAAGTTAAGTTAATAGGAAGTGATCTGTGGGGCCTCGGACTTCATCCAGTTACCCACAGTGCAGAATTATGACTAGTGCAGGGAAGTAGGACTAGGAAGTAGTGATATTCTAGTTTTTTGTGATGCATGAGCACAGAAACATATAAAAGAAAGGCTGTGCACGCACAGAAAGATCTGTAGTCCAATCAGATGTAAATATATGCAGGTCAGGTGGGTGCAGATGCCACAGAGGTAGTACTAGCCTTGCTCCCACATACACGTGCCACTAACTGCTGAGCATGGTGGACCTTCACAGCCACGTGGGCTTGGCTGACATCGTGATGCTGTTCGATTAGCCCGAGCATTTTTTTCCATCACCGCTTTAAAAGAAAAGAAAACACTTAGAGACAAGACTGGGCCAAGTTTTCCACCTACAAGTCACCCACGTAGCACTGGGCAGCCACGAGGCATCTCGGTCATCCCGGCTGCGTGCCCACCACGGCAGCCCCGAGCCAGCTATCTGCCGATGACAATCTCTCTTCGGGAAGGCTGCCGGCAGGTGTATGATAACGAGAGGTATCTGCGATGATCACACTGTTTCCCACATGGGCAAACTTTAATAATGACTGATAAGCTTTTCATTGAGTGTGTCCTTTTTCGTGCTGTTCGGAGCTTCAGCAAATTTCTACATTAGCACATACATTAGCTTACTCCCCAGAAAGACAAGAGACTTAAATAAGCACAGAAAGCTCTAACCCTGCTATGAATAACAAATAGATGGTTTCATTTTTCCCCCCAGTATGTCTGCAAGGCGAGACTGGAGCTTTGTTCACTTTTCGGAGGACAAGGATGTAAATGACAGTGTCACCTCCAATCCTCCACAGACCTCAGCCCCGAATGCCAAATCTTTCTACAGCTTTAACTTCCCGGGTGTCACAACAGCCACATCTAGGTTGCAGTCCTTCATCTTCATGTCACCGAACAGCTATTTTTCAGAAGACAAAAGCATACTTTACGGAGAAACAACACTGCAAGACCGAGATTTCTGTCTCTGATAAAGAAATACCCTTTCGTGCCTGTAAGGAAGCAGCACAGAGGGGGGTTCACACTGAATATTACTGATATGCTATGGTGCTCTGTTTTCTCCAGAGTAGTATCCAATTTAGACAGAAGCAAAGAAAAGTCACCACTGTTTTTACTGAGGAAAAAAAAGCTTCAGAGATTTTGCTATTGTGCTGCAATTGGGGCTGCAGAACAGAAGCTTTCATTGAAAAAAATGATTGCAGAGACAGTATTACTACCTAAATCAAGGAACAATTTTGCCTTCCCATCCGCATCCTTGTGGACAAAAATAAAGGAGGGATCGCACCAGCTCACTCAGCACCCAGCGCTGGGGGTCTGTCACCACTGAAGATGCTGCTTGGAGAAGGATGGCTGCCGCTCCTACACGTGATCTTCACTCCTAAGTGGTGTTACCAGGTCAGCTCTGCCGTCCTCCCCTCTGTTCCCCCCCTTCTAGTACTGCATTTTGGGGGGATCCCGCCCTGATCATGCCTATCACACCTCTGGGTCCGTCCTCTGTGACAGCACATGTTCCCCCCATCGCCAAGCTCCCACCCTCTTCTTCAGCCCTACAACCTGCTGCTGTTGTCCTCAGCCAAACTCCCCCAAGGTGACAATCCTCCCCTTATGTCCCTGTGTCCTGTCTACCTTTGCTTCAAAGAAGACAGACCGTGGAGGGTGGATGCAGAGAGACAGCAGCTCACTAAGAGCCTTAGCTCTTAATTTTAAGCGTTCTTTAGATCCCCCCGCGCACAACGCCTCTGCTAACCCAGCCTCATAGAGTTTTAGGCCAAGTTTTAATTATTTCTTTTCTTTCCCACAGCTATACCACCACAATGATGCCATCTGACAGTGATAGCATTTTTGTAGAGATAACAGAGGCTGCAGATATCCAAGCCATGCCACACAGCTTCCCACAGAGGTGCTGTACAACCTTGGTGCCCTGCCTCAGGTCTGGGGCAGGAATTCACATTCAGCTGCACTTTCATACTGTCGCACCTAAAAAAGCCCACCATGTGTCATTACTTTAAGAGCTTTACCCTTCATCTTTTTCCTTAACATGGACTAATTCATCAACCAACCTTCCCTTCACCTTCATCTACCTTGTCTCAAGACCTACATCAACACCACCTAGGAGGATGAGGCTGCCCAGGCGTCCCAACTAGTGCTTTGGAAACCCAGATGACCCTGGGCTGAGAGGTCTTTCCACCAAGTCTCTTCTACTCTGAGCATCTACCATGACTTTGGAAGTGACAGTGTGGCTGCAACTTGCTCATAATATGGGACACGTGGGTGGAGGCTACTGCCAGGTCGGCTCACCTGAGCAAGGGTCCGGATCTCTGGGCTCCCCAGAAAGTCCTCCTGGCTTTGGACATACTCGTGGTTGCTCAGCAGGAGCAGGATCCTGAACATGGTGACTTTAAGCTGAAGCACACTAAAAGCATCTCACAGAATGGTGAGGGTTGGAAGGGACCTCTGGAGATCACCTCGTCCAACCCCCTGCCAGAGCAGGGTCACCCAGAGCAGGTGGCATGGGAACGCGTCCAGGTGGGTTTGGAATGTCTCCAGAGATGGAGACTCCACCACCTCTCTGGGCAGCCTCTTCCAGGGCTCTGCCACCCTCAAAGGAAAGAAGTTCCTCCTCATGTTCATGATTTCAGTATCAATTCACTAATGGTACTACCTGGGTCTTGAATTTGCCAGAACTCAGACAAAAATCCTGGAGGCAGACAGAGGACCTGGATACCTGACAGATCCTATTTTTAAGAGGCACTGACAAGTTGCTACATTTAAAAACTGACCTACTTTAGTGGCTGTTTCATATTGAATTTTTCCCCCTTCAGGATGCCAGCTATTCTTCTTTTGCTTTTTCCTCCAAAAAGCATTTTTTTTGTACTTTGAAATACATATAAATATATAAAAAAAAAAGACATGCCACTCCAATTATGGCAGTTTTCCTGCCGGGTTAAGTGCAAGATATCAAGTATTTTTGTGAAATACAGCCCAGAAAAATACCAGAAAGATATACACAAACGGTTTCCACTGGCAAGTCTCTCATTTCGCACACAAGCATTTACATATTAAATAACCACAGAGCTTCATGACAGGCAGCATTCCTATGGATAGTTTAAGAGAGGAGATATTCCCAAGCACTTACAACAACGCGGCAATCACAAGCTACCCCAATGCATAAATACGCAGAGAAATAAAGGGGATCATAGAATCACAGAATCATTTAGGTTGGAAAAGACCCTTGGGATCATCAAGTCCAACCATCATCTCCACTCTACAATATCGATTCATGTGTGATATCGATTCATCTGTTGGGATACCAGGTAACCCAACTGACCAGAAGTTCGGAGCGTTTCCTCAACACCACTGGTTCGCTGCAACTACCAGGATCTACATCAGTCTAACTGGAATGGAATGGGAAGGACTGGTTATCCCCCTTCCACTAACGACACCGGCTGAGGATGAACCAACCTACTGACAGTAGTAATTGTGTCTGCGGTAAAACAGAGATTGTACATATATCTATTTACTGTTAATAAACATAGTTTCCTTAAACTGAAAACTAACTTCTGTTGAAGTGGCCTACGTGCCTTTTGCCATGAAACAGAGAAACCAGAAGGATCGTTGGAAATATTTCTCCCCGAAACTTGGGCTCAGCCTAGCACTACCTGAATTTGAGTGTCTCCCTCCTATGCAGGCACCCGGATCACAAGCGTTTGTTTAAACTTGCACCATCGCCACGTTTTACAGCCCAAAAGTCCTTTTCCCCACAGAGAAGACAACCTCAGGCCAACACAGCACTTATTTTGTTGCTAAACGAGCTCAACAAAACATGGCAGCAGGCAGTCTCTCTACAGCCGTCAGGGAGCCCAGGAGCAGGCGCAGACTGCAATTTCTCACCAAGCAGTTCTCCAGCATTTCCTGTTGGACCCCAACTTGCCCAAGGCTCTTGGAAAGGCATCTTTTAAAAATTCATAATAATATATGATTAATAACATAATTTCTAGTCTTGCTGGATTTTACCCAAAAGCATGTTTCCTCTGTTCTTACACTGAAGACAAACCGCATCCCTGTGCGCCCGCAATGACGACTCCATGCGCAATTATTCAAGGAGAGTTTGCTCTGTTCAGTCGATGCCTTCGCGAGAGGAAATTGGTTCGAGCCAGTTTTCCCCGCTTTGGCCCAAAGCGCAACGCTTCAAAGAGTGTCAGCATATTGTTTCCATAGGCGGCTGCACTCATTAAAAAGAAAAACCACCTGTGGAAGCACCTTCCTGACTCTTCCACCTCTGGAGCACCCTGGATGAGAGCTTCAGGTTTTCCCGCAGCAATAGAAGGGTTTTGGCTAAACCCTTGTACCTGCAACAAGCAGCAAAACAACTTGCTAGGCTCTCATTAAGGACAATATGGCTTAATTAAAACTGAGAAGGAGATCAATTGCGTTGATATTTGGAGAAGTGTTTCCTTTAGAGATATGATTGCGCATTTCTATCAACAAAGCTCATCTAAGAAGCTTTCTACCTCCTTCAACCAAATGAAAAATCACAAGTTGCCCCTGCTGAGCATGTCTGGATCCGCATACCTGCGTTCAACGGCTTTCTTGTAAATGCAGTAGCCAGGCTTAGGAGAGCAAGCAGGCACCATGGATCTGCAGGGAGGCAGATCCTCACATTCCGGGAGAGAAAAATCACACCCTTCGACCAGGCACTTCGATAATTCAGTGAGGGACACCACTAGCAAACCACAGAAGCAGAGATGCAGGGAAAAAGCAGATATATTCTACAGGAGCGGAGGCAGGAATGAGAAGCAGTGGGGTTTGGGTTTTTGGTTTGGTTTTTTTTTCAGATTTATTTTCTCATTATTAGCTGTGGGTAATGGTCAGCCTAAGGCAACGAGGTGCAGGAACACACGGAGCCCGGCTCCGTGCTCGAAGGCAGCTCCATCCCGCTTTAAGGCTTATCAAAACATTGCTCAGATCATCAATTACAGTTTCATTTTGAGAGAGAAAACCATGCTAATGAAAAATGAGGAACAAGAACAACAACGAGAAAGAGAAGGGAGCAGAGGAACAAATAGATTTGTAATGGTCTTCCAGAGACATTAATTAAAGAATGAACGCTCTCGCAGGTATGCAGCAGATATACTGCAGTTTTCATAGCGTTTCAAGTGCAGGAGTTTCAGTGAGCTGCTATGTTATTATTCTTTAGGTCCAGGTACTTGAAGCCTTGGTAGAAACAATAATTAAAAGCAAAGTAGAAAATTATCTGGAATGTGTAATTAGACAAATTTGAGACGGGCAGAGCGCGGGCACCGGGCAAAGTGGGTGCAGATACCTCCCCGGCTCCGCCAGCCTCTGGCAGGTGTTGCCCCACGCAGGAAGCCCACTGCTTCCATGCTGCTCGGCTTATCTCTTGGGGGTACATCTTGTAGGGCCTCCAAGACACAGACCACTTTTCTCATCCTCTCTCCATCCAGCACAGAGGAGCAGAAACACAACCAGAATAGAAACGTATAATAAAAAAAAAAAAAAGAGAAGGAAGCAGCCTGTGGGCAGCCTACAGTAATCCCAAAAGTTTCCGAGCAGCAGCCCACTGTGTCAGATCCCCTGTCGGTCCCTTTTGGCATTCACTAGACTATTAATCTACCTGAAGAGGGGGTCAGCACGCCCCGAGCCGGGCTGGAGCAGCTCAGACACATCTCAAGCTCCAACACAACCAGTTACCGTTCATAAGGAGCTGCCACATGTGAGCTGATCCATCACAGCAAACCTCTTCTGGGCTTGGCAGGGACTTGTTAAGCCACAGTAACATGGGTCACAAGGCTTATTTCACAAGCTGTCCCGAGGCTTGCTTGCTCACAGACTGAATTCACATCTGAGCTTTGGTCAGTCTTCGCTCAGATTCATCAAAAAATACATCTATCAAAAAAATAACACCATTTATTCACTTTTAAGAAATAATTTCTTATTCCAAACCAAGCACACTATGAGCATTAGATGCTGAGCGTTGTGCAAGAACTAGGTTTTTCCTGCTTGCTGTGGATGACTACCACGATAATCTTCAATTCCATGCCCACATGCTCCTCTCCCACAAGCACTCACACTCATTCAGCAAAGGAAAACTTACTCAGGATTTCTCCACGTTCCCTTCACGCGCCTGTGCCCCAGCTGGTATTTCCACTCCATGCCCACATTTTCGACGATGCAGAGATGTTCATATCCTTGTGGGGGGTTTTCATAAGGTGGTCTCACTGTAGTTGATTAAAGCTGAAGTTTTAAAGGTAAAGGTGCATGTACTTACCTAGATGAGTCCAAGTAACTATTTTTTCTACTGAAATCAATAAAGATTGGACAACTACATGCTTCTGAAAATCCCTTCTGTGCCTGTAGGCATCTCCTTTGAGCCCAAATCCAGACATTCAGATTCAAGAGGGACAGGGAACTGCTGGAGAGGGTGCAGCAGAGAGCTACTAAGATGATTAGGGGACTGGAACACCTCTCTTATGAAGAAAGGCTGAGGGATTTGGGTCTCTTCAGCCTGGAAAAAAGACGGCTGATAAGTACTTAAAGGGTGGGTGTCAGGAGGATGGGGCCAGGCTCTTTTCAGTGGTGCCCAGGGACAGGACAAGAGGTAATGGGCACAAACTTAAGCATAGGAAGTTCCACCTAAACATGAGGAGGAACTTCTTTCCTTCGAGGGCGGCAGAGCCCTGGCACAGGCTGCCCAGAGAGGTGGTGGAGTCTCCTTTTCTGGAGACATTCCAAACCCGCCTGGACACGTTCCTGTGCGGCCTGCTCTGGGTGACCCTGCTCTGGCAGGGGGGTTGGACTAGATGATCTCCAGAGGTCCCTTCCAATCCTATGATTCTACGAAAGCAGTAAGCCTTGTTCCAAATACCCTTGGCTCTGGCAAAAATACCCAGGGGAGTGTGTGGGTCTCTACATGGGGCTAAAAACCCCAGCACCCTCAGCACGCAGCTGCCCAGCTGCTCAAGATGATGAGCAGCTAGTCATCATGCCTTATCAGCTAGCCCTCATCCTCTAAACACCTCCCAGCTTCTTCTCAGGTCCTCCCCACCCTACTCATTGATGCATTGAGCATGACTTTCATGACACCACTTCTCTTTGGTTTTGAATTAGAAAAAGCTCTCCTAAGTCTCCACTGATCACATATTTAGATTTTCAGGTGCTTGTAATTTGGTCAAATATGAGCATCTTTTACAAGAAAAGCATGTGCTTCCATTAACTACCAAGGCACTGCTCTACAGTATGAAGATGCCAGAGCTGCCTCAGCGAAATGGCTCTAAGAATATCTTTAAGATGAGCAAAACGACATCATTTTCCTTACTCTCATTTTGTCAAATGGCTGAAACATTCCCAGAAACCTAAAGGGAAAATTGAAGCCTGAAGAGCTGAAAATGTCACTCAGTTATACGCTATCAAAACTCAGATGTGATAACGGGATGTATCAGGTAAATTCAACCACCTGTGCCATTGTAAACCAGTCAAGCAATCAGCCCGCGGTTCAAGCGATGACAGGGCAGTTTTCTGTGGAACTGCTCTGGTTTATCCTGCCGAGGAGTCTGGGAGCCAAACCAGCGATCTCTGCTGGATCATTGTGCGTAACGGCATTTCATCCACCTGGTGGATATCCTCATTCAATCCCAGCTGCCATTTTTCAGAAGACACATAAAGATAAAATAGAAGGTCATCTGCATGGCTTTGTATCCAACCGCCACACAAGCAGTCACAATATATTATACTTAAAAATGGCAGCCATGGGCTTTTCTCCCAGAAGTGTCCTTGATCTACAGATAATGCCTTCCTGAAAGACCATATCTGGGTCTTAACAAACAGTACTCCAGCATGTTGACTGTATATCAGGCTTCTAGCAGCCCCACGCAGTCTGGACAGTGCACTTCATCCTCTTTATGAAGCTCACTTGGGTGGCTCCCAGGCACACTCACACAGACCTCAACACAGCCTTGTACATCAAACTGGCACAAGCATTTGGGTTTCTGTGCTTCAACTGTCTCCAGCTGACACAGGGGGTCCATTCACAGGGCACATACAAAAATAGTCATTTTTTAGCCAAAAATGGGTAGGACCTGCTTTCAGGACGTGCATGGGAATAAGAGTCCATCTCAGAAGAGTTCCCGGCAGGGGAAGACACAGCTTGCAAGGGCGCCTACAAGAAAGGGACTTTTTACAAGGGCATGTAGTGACAGGATGAGGGGCAATGGCTCCAAACTGGAAGTGGGGAGATTTAGATGAGATCTGAGATAGAAATTCTTGGCTGTGAGGGTGGTGAGCCCCTGGCCCAGGTTGCCCAGAGAAGCTGTGGCTGCCCCATTCCTGGAGGTGTTCAAGGCCAGGTTGGATGGGGCTTGGAGCAACCTGGTCTGGTGGGAGGTGTCCCTGCCCAGGGCAGGGGGTGGCACTGGGTGGTCTTTAAGGTCCCTTCCAACCCAAACTATTTCCATTCTTGAGTGTTTCACTCCTTTTGAAAGTGCATGGGGGAGACCGCCACACACCGAGCATCACCTGCCTTAGGTGCCTACACACAAAGCCTAGGCTCTCCACATCAGCGCTAGCAGGTACACACCTCCCATGGACCTAGAGCACTCAATGCATGCCTAATTTAAGGGCCTAAATACTTCTTTCTCCATCAACTTTATAGAAAGCATAAACTCCAGGCCCAGACATCAAAATCTGAAACAAGCATGGTATCTAAAGCGCACTTTCCATATTTTTTTTAAACGGCAACGCTAGAGAAACCTCCCAGAACCTGGGCTAAGAAGGGACACCACAGGGAGAGCTTCAGCAATGCCAGGGACTGCCTGGGCACTGCAAAAGCCTTGCTCTTCCCTCGGGTCAGAGAAGAATTTACTTGTACTACTGCATCAAGTAGACACTTTGACCTCCTCATTTCTTTGGACAGAGAAATGACTTGACTTTCAAATAAATTCATCACATCTGAGAAGCGTGAGGCTTCTGTTCTCAAAGTCCTCACATTATGTGTGCCCCTTTTTCAGGAAAGTGTGCCCACTCCGTACACGCCAACAAAATCTTTCTCCATGACTAATTTTCAAGTTGAACTGTCTTGATAAATAGACTGACTCACTGCAGAATTTAACTATGCATTAGGTCCTATTAGTGAATTAGGCCCTTTTGTTTTGCTCCAGAGTGCTGTCAAGAGCTGTAACAGCTTTCCTGATTAATGGAGAAGGAAGAAAAGTTATTTCAAAGACAAGGGCAGATTGGAATTTTCTTTCTTTTTTGGTAACTTTAGAAAGATGGAGTATTCCATCAGTAAAAGCAGCAGAAGATGCCACAGGCATCTGTGTTGGCCTGACCCGTGCTGTGGATGCAGGGCAGAGGGTGGGTGGGACACTTCTGCTATCTGCTCTCCATCCACCCCATTCCTTGAGCTTTGATTGATATTGTGTGAGCTCTGGCACAGGATCCCTGGTAGATTCTGACAAATGACTCGTGCCTCCCCTTGCCCCGAGCCTGCCTGTCCGTACCCACAGGATAGATCACTTTGCAAAGTGACCAAAAAGGGTTTATTGGTGTTACATGAATGACCCAGGTCTGATTATCTTGGAGTTATTAGCTCCCAAGGACACACCTGAGTATCTTTTACCACATTTCTGCTTTTCAATACCACATGGGATTTATATTTGCTTGCAAACCCACACCATAACATATATCACCTTACAGCGCTTATTTTTGCAGTGGAGGTTGTTACAAAGCAAGAGCATACTTTAGTGATTGCACAAAATGGCTAGTTTCACAATATGACGATAGCATTGATCTTCAGGGCTCTCTGTATTGAAGGAACTCCATTAGCTATGTCAATGGCTTCTTTGTCTTGCTTTATTTTTAGTGTTTCCTCCATTGATCAGATACCGATTGGACAAGGGTTATGCATCTGGGGCTTTTCTTTGAGAAAGGAAGGGATTCTGAACGTAAGTCTTAAACCTCAGAACATGACCATATTGTATTGTGAAGCATATATCTCCCCAGGCATCTGTCTCTCCCTCCCTACTGATGTGCTGGAGAAGAAGGGGATGAAACTCAAAACCACGACATACAGCCAAAGCTAAACTGTTTTCCCTGGGGAGGTCCCACATGAGGCCCAAACCCAGACTCCAAAGGGACTAAATCCATCCTGAACAAGGGAGTCCCATACCCCAAGAGAAAAGGGTGGAATGTCTTCTTTTATTTCAAACATGTGCAGTAGAAGTAACGGACAAGGGACAAAAGTGCAGAGAGGTAGACAAAAGGCACCAAGGGGATCTCAGTGCTACAAGTCTTTTCTCTCCAAATTTGCTTTGCAGCGTTTGCTCCTGTTTATTAATAACCTGCTTGTGAGATGTTGCTAGGGACACTGCTCCTCACAACAGCTTTCCCTTCTCAGCCGTGGTGGACCAGCCTACTGATGCAGCAGGAACACCAGCCACGTGCTGAAGCGCCAGAGACCTTCAGCCATGTCACATGCCAGTTTCCACACGACATCTGAGCAGTACTTGGGCTTTTCGGCCTTATGAAACCCACTGGAGTATCTTTCCAGAGCCCCTGGTTGAGATGGTTGGGCATCAACTCTGAAGGTCTCAGCATAACCTTATCTGTGGTTGGTTTTGTCCATTTGCACATTTACCACTTCTAGCCTTTTGCCTAAATTGCTCTTTTTCCTATCACATATTCACACAGTGATTTATTTATAGACATCAGACAGATCTTCCATGCCTAATAATCACAGGCTCTAATTCAGAAATCCCTCATCTCCCACTTTGCAAATCCTAGTCTAAAGGCCCACAGACAGAATCAAAAGCCTTCATAATGGTCTGCTGGTGATTCGTATTTAAAAGAAAAAACACACTCAAAAGTCCAAAAACATGTCTGTGTTTTCCTTCTCCCATTTCAGGAAAAACATCTTTTTTTTTTTTCTATACAGGCTGCTGCCTATCCACATTCTGCCAGTCTGTTTTGTGTTAAGTCTAACCTGTGTCTTTTCATTCACATTTAAAGTGCCAGGCACAGCTCCGCTGCTACATAAATAACAAATAACAACAGCGTGACAAAATAAGGCAGTTTAAGAAATGCAGCTGACAGGTTTTTCTCCCCTGACATTTTTACTATGAATTTCTTCGCCTTTGTCATTTGACTCAATGGCATTGCAAACTACCTTAACTGTAATTACTCTTTAGTTTCTATTAAGATATAAGCCTGATGCCTCACCAGGATAATACCTGGGAGAGGGGGCGGGAAGGCAGGAAAGCCAGAGGGAAGGCTTTCAGAGCCAGAGTGGTTTCTTGTAGGTGGCTGTAACAGTGACAAACAAATAGGAACAGCAGAGTAATGAGTCAGAAAAAGGAATTCAATTTCTTAGTCCTGCAATAGAAAGGTACGTGATAAATAGAAGGGAAAAGAAAAGACAAACAGGATGTAGTTATGCCCGGAGGATGTGGTTATAGACAGGCAACCTGGGACCTTCCAGTCTAAAACCTTCAGGCACTTAATGAAGCGACTGGATTTCTGGGTCCAGCTCCAGCACAGTTCCCCAGTGACAACATCTCGCTTTTGTAAACCTGTCCCGACTCAGGTCCAAAAGTACTAAACGCATTTAAGATACCTCACTCCAAGCACTGGGAAAACCCTCCCTCTCACCAACTATCACAGTCATTCATTATAAATCCCAGACTGCCCAGAAATCCCCTGTCCAGACAGAATTATTGCCAACAGCGCATCTCAGTTGTCTGGAAGCGTGCCACACGAAGAAGTGGGTGTGATAGGAGAGTCCCGGGCATTTACGCGCATAGCGTTTATTTATTATGTTTTATCTGAAAGGAAGGTAAATGCTCGGTTGATTTAACACAAGGGAGATGCATTAAGGCACTGGAGCTCTGCCATTACAGAGCAGGAAAGGTTTGGTCATGAGAAACGGTCCTGTACTTCTCAGCTTGGAGAGAGGAACGAAGATACAGTCCATCAACCCACACAGCACCTGTTGAGGGCAGCCATTCAGACCGAATAAACCGAACCCAAAGCAACGCTCAGCGGAAGGTGATGAAGGGAAACACGCTGAGGCTGCAGCGCCTCAGGAGACCGTGTATTTTTGGTGCATATTACCTGGAAACGTTCCTACATACCCGTCAGCCCTCCAGGTTTCAGGTAAGTTATTCCTGATGTACTTCAATCAGAAAGCGGTCTTTCTGCTTCCAGGATTTGACCTGAAACTGCTTATTTTTAAACCTACATCATTTTCACAACTCCAGTTTTCAGATTCCTATTTGCCATCTCCTTCTTCAAGTGGACAAAGATCATTTTGGCTTAGAGCACTGCTCGGACAAAAAGAAGGATTTAAGGGGGGTAACAGTAACCCACCAGCACCACAAAAGCATCAAGCATCATTCTTTGCAGAGCTTGCTGGAAAGTTCCCAGCCTCCCACAAGGCACCCAACTACTACTGTCAGTACCATAACTTACATCCTGAGATGTCCCATCATAAGACAAACACGGACCTTGTGACTTCTGACAAATTCCGCCTCCCTCAGACGTATATTTTAATGGGTCTGGCTCCTTGAGTAAAGAATAGTCTCCTTCATTCTCCCCCCAGTCAGGAACATCTTTTGTTAGTGTTCTAAAACCACAAATGGAATTCAGACCTTGACTGAGGGTCAAGTGGAGAGCAAGCAAACATCCATCACATCTCACTGACTGTGATAATGGATGACTTCCAGAAAATAGCACCCAACGTTTTGTAAATTTTGTAGAAATATGGTATTTCCATGCACACTTGTTACACTTAACCCTTGTCCCATGATGAGGTATATCTCTGTTTATCCCACCATCTATTCTTAGACCAACAGGTAAAACATAAGTCAAAATGACCAGCAAGACAACAACCCATTAGCTTATGAAACTGCTGGCCAAAGCTCCCTATTCCACTTTTTATTAGCTGTTTAGCAGCAAGCATCACATCCCAGCCTCCGGTTTCAATGCCCTGTCTTGTTCTCAACAAGGGTTTTTCTGTAGATAGTCACTCCTCTGCATCGGGCTGTGTTTCCTGCTTGTTGCAATTCCCGTTCTCCGCCTCTGCAAGACTTTTGCCCCAGGGCACTATTGCAGTAAGCGCCTTAGTGTTAAGTGCCGCACACCCTGGTCCCAGCCTGGATTAGCCCTGTCCCCCTTGGACACAGCTGTATGCATGCCACGCGTTGGAGTGAAAGGCGTAGATGTCATTTCTGAGAGGTCCTCAGTCAACTTTGGACTCTGAGGTCAGCTGGTGGGCAAACTTGGTTTGCAGCAGAAGTTATCAAAGGTGGCAAGGGATGGTAAAAAGAGTCTGCATGGGACTCATCCCACTTAATTCTAGCCATCCAAAATGCAGGGTCTAACCCAACTAGGAGCCTACTCCTATAACCAGCACAGAAAGAGGAGCAATGCCAGGGGATGATTCATCCCACCAGTTTTAAGTAGGATCACTCCCCCTGTTCAGGTCAGACTCCATCATCCACCGAATGACCAAGTGAACAGAAGCAGGTCAGGATCCATGGTGGAACATTTACCTAAAGGTGTTCAAGGCCAGGTTGGACGGGGCTTGGAGCAACCTGGGCTGGTGGGAGGTGTCCCTGCCCAGGGCAGGGGGTGGAACTAGGTGATCTTTAAGGTCCTTTCAACCCAAACCACTCTGTGATTCTACAAACAACTATCTGGTTCACTGATACATGGACGTTCCTCATCATATCACCTGCAATTACCAGCAAACCCAGGGTTCATGAGCCAAGCTGCCAAGCAGACTGTCCCATCGCGGGCCAGGAAACCCCAAAACAACCTACTGCCCTGGATGCCAGGGGAGCATGGGGTGTATGATACTCTAAAATTGTCTTTGGAGTACACTGGCAAAAGGAGGGTTCCTTTCCCTCCTGCTGTCCTCTCCCAAACCTCTTTGCTTCTCGTCTGAGCAGCCTTTTTTTCCTCTTGCTTGCCTTGTATCTCACTGAGCAAAGAGTTAACTTCTGCGCTCAGACAGACTCTCCTTTGTGCTCACCAGTAACATTATCATCGTGCAGCCTGTATTCATACCAGACACAACCAACAAAGGTCTTCATCTGGGGACTGTGCGCGAAATGAAAGATCACGCTCTTTGAATAGCTCTTTGTGACACAAACAAATGGAAGACGAGGCGAGCGAACACGCAGCCCTGACTCCTGCAACAGTGCCGGGTGAGGATGGCCTTTCTCCCAGCGATTTCCACCTCCCAGCAGGCAGACTTGTCCAGCAGGCAGGGATGCCGTGATTATCGCAGCCCTGGCACCTACTGCCCAGTCCCATCAGAAATCACCGAATCCAGCGCTAATGGGATTAGCGGCACTAGGAGACTAGTAGACTGGCATGGAAAGTAATGCTCCCCTTCCTTGCGTTTTAAAAGTGCGCCTAATACCCAGGTACTGGTAATCCTGCAGACTCAAGGAGATGTGGTTGTGAGGACTAACTGAGGACCTGTAAGTAATATCCTCCGTATTGCACCACCCAAGAAAGCCACGTAGTTATTGCTTCACACAGACTTTGCCCCCTGCACAATTTCACTGTTAGTTGGATGTTCCTCCTTATCTAAGGAGCCACCAAAGCGTGCTACGAATAAAAAAAAAAGTCAATCAGCTTTGGGTCAGCCTTCCTGCACTCCAGTCCCCACCCCAGGGTAAAGGAACCCGACGGCGATGGCTGCAGAAAGCTTCATACCCTTAAGAGTGAGCTTGCTTCACAGTGGCTTTGGAAGAGCCAGACTCCTGACCTCTTTTACATCTCCCTTAGCCAGGTGCAGCACTTTTAATCACAGAAAAAGCGTTGTTGCTTCCTACAAATGCCACGCTATCGATTTTACTGATGTTCGTGGGATTTACTTTGATAGAAGCCAGAGCAAGGATTGTTCTCCTTGTGCAGAAAACAATTTACTTTGCCATCCAAAGCATTTATGAGGTTTCTGCAACCTTATTTAGGATATGTGTATTTAACATTTCTCCTTCACATAAATTTTTTTTTGATCTCGTGAATAAGCTCCCTTGTCATTCTGTAGTTGATCCTGAGTTTAAATTGCAATTTTTTGTTTTGCTCTGTTTTCCATTCTTAGCATTAGAAACCAAGATTTCTATTCTGCCCATACCAGCACATCACATAGACATGTATTAAAAGTAAAATGCCCGGCACAACCAGAGGGCCATGTATGTAATAAATGATAGCGAAGCCATGGGGATGCTGCTGGTAGAATAACTGACATTAGGGAGCAAATACAGAATCACAGAATGCTTTGGGTTGGAAGGGACCTTAAAGATCACCCAGTGCCACCCCCTGCCCTGGGCAGGGACACCTCCCACCAGCCCAGGTTGCTCCAAGCCCCGTTCAGCCTGGCCTTGAACCCCTCCAGGGATGGGGCAGCCACAGCTTCCCTGGGCAACCTGCGCCAGAGGCTCACCACCCTCAGAACAAAGAATTTGTAAAGCATATATTTGTAAAGAATATGGTTTTATTAGCTAATTATTTCAAGATTTAAGAGTGTTCTGCGAAGGACTGAAAGAAGGATGTTGAGGAGAGCAGAAACCCCTGTTTACGTGTTACTCTGCAACAGTATACGTGCAACAAAGAAAAAAAGTGTTTTAACAGTGAGAGGAGAGCACGGTGCCCCAGGATAAATGCCGTGCTCCCTCCCACACCTTTCCTGGTGGCAGCCCCAGCTCTCCCAGCAGCAGACGGGCTCCTCCACCCCATGGGATTGACCTTCACGCCAAGGCCACCAGCGGTGAATGTGCCGATTGTGCGGGGCACGGAAGGCTGGAGGAGCGGCTCCAATGGGCTCCCACCGCCCCGGCTCTGCTCCTGGCTCACAAAAGCAGCACAGTAGCTCAGCAAAGCTGCAACGCAAACAGCACAAGAAAGCCGTGTTTTGTTCCGCCGGAGAGCCGGGATTGGGATTACTCATGGGCATCTGAATGCTCGTTACGCTCATTTGAATATCGTGGGGGAAAGAAAAAAAGTTTCCGATTCCACATTTTGCAGGGAAGTAACAGCTGCAGCTAAAGGGAGATGCAGACGGGCATTTTTGCAGCAAATATTTTCATTCCTGCCCCAGAGGGACCAGGGCAGAGCAGGGAGGCTCTGAGCAGCCCCACGGCGTGGGAGGAAAGCCATTAAACTGCTCAGACAGCGGAGGGCATCGCTAATTAACAACTGCATCTTGAATGGCGAAGTGGGAGAGCAGAGCAGCAGATAAATCAGTACAGACACTCGGTCTGGCTGCCAGGTCAACACAGAAACAACAAAAAAAACAGCAAGAAGCTTGCAAATTCCTTTAAAATAGGGAACCGGAACCAGGAAATAACATACAAAAGCTTAAATAAGCCTTGTAATCAGAACTGCAGTAATTCAAATTGCCAGCGGTATGCCCTGTCCTAAAGCAAGAGGCCACCGGCGGCTCTCGCACCCTCCCTCGCAGGCTCCAGAAACATTCAGGTCTTGGGAATATCTACCAAGCCTAGATTTTGCCACAGTAAATTCATAAAAACTGGGTGACAGCCAAAACATTCAAAATAAAGACCTCAGCGCTGTTTGGCAAAGGCAGCACCGCTCCTCGTGTGGTCAAAATGGCAGCATTGCCTTTCAAAGCCAGCAATTTTGTCAGATCCTGTTTTCTCAGCGATCACTATGGCGGCAGCAAATGCAGCCTCACACCCATAAAAAAATATCACTGAAGTGCCGATAGTCAAACAGAGATGGATTTTACAGTTTTAAGTGATCTAAAAATAGCAGCATCTTCCACATGTCATCCAGAAAACCAGCTCCTCACTGGCATAAACCAACTAACTTCTGCAAAGACCATCTTTAGAGCAACCCAGAGGAAGAACGACCCGAGTTATTCATCAGAAAATGTTCTGCTTCGTGTTTTCTCCAGGTGGAGTTTCAGTCGTCCGGAGGCTGTAGGTTCGGCTCCATGGGATGAGGTGGAGGTAAGGTGAGGAGGTTCCCAGGGCCAGCGCCTCAGCTCTTGCTGACACCCCAGGGAACAAAACACACGGCCAAGGGGCAAAGCATGAAATATTGCAATGGTTACTCCGCAGAGCGAAGTAGAACAGGAACCTTTAAGGGGAGGAAAAACACTCCACTGAAGAATTTTTAAATTAAAGTAGCTGTAGCAACAATACAGCACTCACCAGTAAGATGGGTATGAGGGGGGCACGGCTCCAATGGCCGGCTGATGGGAAGAGCAATGGCTGTTGGTGCACTCGCCCCCCCACCAACACCCACACGCAGCAGGTGACACCACCATCCCATCTGGACACTGTACTTAATGCCAACAGGGAATTTTGTCCAACTGTTCTTATCTGAATTCTTCATAGAATGGTTTGGGTTGGAAGGGACCTTAAAGACCACCCAGTGCCACCCCCTGCCCTGGGCAGGGACACCTCCCACCAGCCCAGGTTGCTCCAAGCCCCGTCCAACCTGGCCTTGAACACCTCCAGGGATGGGGCAGCCACAGCTTCTCTGGGCAACCTAGGCCAGGGGCTCACCACCCTCACATCTAACCTAAATCTCCCCTCTTCCAGTGTAAAACGGTTCCCCCTCACCCCATGGCTCCCCTCCCTGCTCCAGAGTCCCTCCCCAGATTTCCTGGAGCCCCTTTAGGGACTGGAAGGGGCTGGAAGGTCTCCCTGGAGCCTTCTCTTCTCCAGGCTGAACCCCCCCAGCTCTCTCAGCCTGTCCTCACAGCAGAGGGGCTCCAGCCCTCCCAGCATCTCCAGGGCCTCCTCTGGCCCCACTCCAGCAGGTCCATGAGATAACAATTCTTGGTTTTAAGTGTACAAGTGCAGCTGTTTGGGTTTTCAGGATACAACAGTGAAAAGATGCATATTTTTGCTGGTTACAGTGTGCACAGAGCTGTTGCCTTGGGTACAGGGTGCTGTATCTCAGCCTGCACCCTGCATTCACAGAAGTGGTCCCGTACAAAAAGGCTTGCAGAGCACTGGCAGCAAAAGCTTATTTTTCCATTAGAAACAAGGGCAAATTGTTATTCTTTTTGCATTTTTTTTTTTCTTTTTAAGGTATAAAAGCTCACCTGATGATAGAGTAACATCTCATACCAGGAAACTGAAATTAAGAAAGCCACGGAAGGTAGATATTATGGGATCCCACAAAAACTTAGTTTGCACTCTCTTCCCATCCCCTTGCCTCCCGCACATGCAGACCACTGCCAAAATATTGTATTGGGTTTATGACTACTTCAGATTACTGGTGGCACCTAATGACATCCAAGTCTATAGACAACTGAGGGCAAGTACCTCACTATCCCTTGCAATATCACTCAATGAAATCCAAAACTTTGGGCTGTTCTTTCATGGGAAATGTATTTTATCCCCTTAAACAAAGCTTGTTCAGTGCAAAGTGCCAAAAGGGGATGCTACAAGAAGGAACAGAAAGAAGAGAGGAAACAACTCATGCCATTATAGGAATTAAGAGTGAATACAACTGGGAGGTTTTGGGGCAGGCAGACTTTCCGTGCCCTTCACACCCCAGACCCTGAGCCCAGTGACAGCAGTTATTTGTCCCTGTGTACCAGAAAGCTCTTAAAGCCGAGAGAAATAAGTAGTTTTTTTCCTTCTGAGGCCTCTTCAGGAGAAGATTTACAAGTACCACCACAGCTCAGATCTCGATGAAGCATGGCAGCTGAGGCCAAAACTAATCCAATCCCAAATAATGCTTAATAAATCAGTTAAAAACGCAGCCTCGCATCCTTAGATGCGGAGAGCAGATCTCTCGGTCCCATCCTGGGGAAGGAGATGCCCCACAGGCACCCCGTGGCAGCCAGGGCACTGGCAACCTGAGCCCACCGCAGACAGCACTTGTAACAAGTCCCCCATGGTCTCGGGTGGTGAAAAGATAAATGCAACGGTGGGAAGTCTTCCCGGCAGCATTGCCATCCTGCAGGATGCTGCTCTGGAACCAGTTTACCCTGCTAGAGCAAACACAGTCCCTGCAAGCACCTGCATCCTACAGCTCGAGAGCCTGGCAGCCCGCCCTTTAATAGTGCTGACTCCAGAAAACCGTAATTTGGCTTTTCAGAGTTGTTTATAAAGGCAACACAGATTAATCACCACAGTCTCCATACCTGGAAAGTTTCAAGCCTTTAGACTTCAAGCCTTACGCAAACAAAATTGCGCTTTGGGGCCTCTAGATGCGCACACACGGAGATCTACGTAAGCTGAGACCATATCCATCAGATCAGGATCTCGTTAATTGTTTTCAAAGGAGGCTATATAGCAACACATACAGATTTAGTGGTTTGGGTTGGTTTTTTTTTGTATCAGGCACAACACAAACACAGCAACCTCTCTGCAAAACAGGAGACAGGAGGACAGTGGGAAGAGGTCTCCTGCACACAGTCCCACCTACTCAGCATTTCCCTTCCCACCTGGTGGTGCTTCCACGTTCAGCAGTTTTCAGTGGTCCTCAAGTTCCGATTTCATTTAAAAAAGTTACAGGTGGCTTTTAATCAGGTACCAACAACAATGCACCAGTCCTGAACCGATGAGAAACGGATGTTTTGTTTGTCCTACCCAGAAATTGTTTCTTATAAAGTCCTTTCTATTCAATTACCAGCTTATATTACTTGGGAGTGCTCAAAGCTACAAGGTCAGCAGCCTGCAATGATTCCTTTGCATCTGCATCCCATTCCTAACTGTTCCTCAACATCCACATAGGTATAAGGGCATCTCTGAGCCATCTTCACTAACAAACTTCTGGCCTCCCTGATTGCTGCCACACTCCCCAACACTCTCTTCCCCGGGAAGATGCTCAAGGCTGGTTTCAGTTGTGCCGCAACATCCATATTCCTGTCTAGTGCGTGTTTGCCATCACTGGGTTTCACACTGCGCCTCAAGCTAGCCCCTGCCATAAATAGGCTTCTTCTCCCCCAACCCCCCTCCCCCCCCGCCCCCTCAAAGGCACAAAATCTAGCACAAAGGGTGCTGCTGACTCCGCTCCATCAGCCTGCACCTCGCTCCCACCTTACTGCAGGATCCCACCCTCCCCCCCACCCGTGGGTGCCAGGCAGGCGCTGGTCCAGCCTGGGCAGACCCATGGCAGCTGAGGATGCTCCAGCCATCAGGGTGGCAACCGCTGCTCCCCCGGGCACACGGTCACTTCAGGGGCCGTCTTCCGGGTGCTAATCAGTCTAAATGACAATAATTCTGGTTACCACACAGAACTGAGTGCTCTCCAGTGTGGTACTAGAAGACAATGTGCCCAAGATGCGGGGCTGAGGGCAGCAGTGCCCCACTGCCCGACCCTACCCATAGGCACAGGCATGCAGGAACTTCACCCCCTGCTGCACAGCACTCAAGAAAGCCCAAAATGTCTGGCATGGTCAGGGAGACAAGTTAATGGTGTCTTTTCCACACAGAGAGGAGGCAAGCTGTAGTGAGCAGCTCTCCCAGGGAAGCCTACAATCCCATCCCGGAGCCAGCTCCCAGATCCAGCCCGCTTTCCCCAGCCCCATCCTGCAGTACCGGGAAAGATGGCTAAAGCCAACATCCATTTCCAAGGTCCAGCAAAATCATCCCGGGTGACCCTAACCCCTTCAGCCCACGGTGAAAGCACTTCCACACGTTCCTTAGCGCCCTTGAACCCGTACAAGCACTTTCTTCCACACCACACTGACTGTAAATAACACTCTGGAAGCACCAGACTCACATTTAACTTCATTTTTGGGGGGCCAAAGACAATGTTGGAGAGTCTCCTGCCACGGGGCCACCCAGGTCTAGGAAACCACAGCCCAGATACCAATGCAACATGGTTAAACCTAAAGAAACAGTGATGAAAAGCAAATAAAAAGGTTCGGGCTGCAAGAATATGATGCTATGCAGCAGAATATTTGTTTACTAATATAGCATCATCTCAACCTCAAAATGTTTTTAAAGTAAACTTAGTCATATATATGACTGTCTGGGTTACATTCTGCTGTACAGGAGCGCCGTGGCTCAAATTGCAGAGACATCGCAGTTGCTACGGTAACTTTTTTTTTTTGCAAATACATCCTGGGCCACTATGATAAATTCAGCACTTTTAAGATATTAATTACTCCAGGAAAGAAGCAATTTTCCGATGGAAATACCAAGTTCCAGGCTTTATGGTGCAGATTATTGTACATGTAATACACCGCTTTTATAATCAATCACATTTTCCAAAGTGGGTCATAAAGGTCAAGCAGCAGTATCTCCACACATAATTAATATTTGTTTTGGTATAGCACAACTGGCTGCTTGGTTATTAAAGTTTGTTATTATCGGTTAACCTTGGCATACAGCTTCTTTAACACATAACTAGTGGCTTCTTTAATTTAATAATTGTATTAAAATAGAAACTGTGTCAACCGCAGATTAACTTTGAGAGCCTCGATGGGCTAAAAATAATGAACTAATCTACATTTACCAAAAGAACAGATTTCAGATGATTATTACCCTTTTCAGGATGCAGGGGTGGGGGGGAAGTTTGATCCTCAATGTCTAACTTTAAATGCGATGAATTTGCACTTAACCCGAGGCCTGCAGGCAACAAGACTGGAGTATCCAAACTCAATCTACCAAAACTGTGCCGAAGGGCTGGAGTTCCTGCAAACGCCATCGGAGCAGCGAGGTGATGTGACAGGCAAGGGCAAAGTTTGCCATGTCCAAGCCTCTAACGTGGCTTTTGAAAGGCTGAAGTCGGACATTTGCTGAAGGAAGTGCTTCAAGTTGCAGAACAATCAAATGATTTACACCCTTGAGACCGGCCAGGTAACTCCAATTATCTCACAATGAGCCTTGCCGGGAGAACACCAGCTGAAAGCCAGTGGGCAAGCTGGTGGGGACATGCAGGGTCCTCTGCACTCGACTGGCACCTTATATTTCTGAGTTTCCATGCACAGAGAAGCTGTTGAACAATTACCTGCACCTACAGAGGACTCAAGCTCAGAGGACCGAGTTGAGGAAGCCACACGTGGCAGGATGCGGTACATGCGAATATCATATCAATACAAGCCATCTCCCCTGCCTCCCATGGCCACCACCAGGAACGCAGCTGTCCTACTATGAAAAGACTCACTACACCATCATTAGTCTGATAGAGGAGCAATAACGTATATTGCTGAGCTGGTAAAAGGCTCCTTTCTACTAATAAAAGTAGAAATTAGCAACACCCAGATGAGCAATTACCCATTTAGGTACTCAAACAGTGGTATCACAGACTGATAGAATGGTTTGAGTTGGAAGGAACGTTAAAGATTATCTAGTTCCAACCCTCCTGCCACGGCCAGGGATACCTCCCACTATAAGATGTCTGTAAAAACAGTCCTGAAAAAGGGTAAAAACCAGAAAGATCAACATCTATTTCTCACTCAATAGTAAGTCCTGAGTGCAAGAGGGAAACCGCTCCATGCTCGAGACATCCCCTTGCTGGGACAGGGAGCGCCTCCAGCCCGCTGACAGCTTTGATGCTTTCCATAACACGGCACTGGTACGCAGAGAGGGTGACCGAGATGGGGTCACAGTCCATGGAGATTCACCCCTTTGTCTCCCGACACGCAAGCCTGGCCGGCAGTAGGGGAAGCTCTGCTGTGCACTTCCAGACATCGCATCTGCCGGAGCACTTTAAAGCACAAAACCACTTGTCAGCCTTCCCCTGAACCCTCCCTTCCTCTGCAGCTCTTACGGCATCTCGCATACAGTAACTGCTCCAGCTGCTTCTCGTGAAACAGGGAAAACTATTTCACACGCGTTCTGGGATGACAGGGATGCTGCAGGCTGAGACATTGGGATTGAACCCATGCCTGTGGCTTCCACACTATGACCAACGCTCATTTAAGAGGTCCCATTAACTATAATGCTCCTAAGGAGAGGGAATTATACGGCTATCCTTTCCGGTGGAGGTGGCAGCTACAAAAACAGCTTTGCCAAGATCCCTCAAGGCACTGCCTTGGACTTGAAGGTCTTCTAGGCCAAGCTTAAACACACAGCACACAAACCTTTGGGTAACCAGCACTGACAGCAGTTGCGTAAAGCCATATGCATGCAGACACACCACTTTGTATACCTAGCTCCTGTTTCAGCCCCCAACTTTGAGTCAACACAACATAGGACCTCATCCCCAGCTGTGATCTGGGATCAGCGCCAGCTGGCTTCTCTTCAGCAGAGCCCCAGGTGACTCCCAGGGAGCTGGGACATACTCTGCTCCTCCTGCAGCCTAGCCAGGAACAGCCACGCACACCTGCACGGCCCTCAAAATCTGTGAGCCACTTGCAAAGGAGGCAGAGTCCTAGAAATAGTTTTCTGCCTTAGCTTCCAAGACAAGACCGCTAGCCCTGCAACAAATCCGCAGCAAACAAGGCAGCTCGGTGGCACCATGAGGAACAGAAGTGCTGGCAACCCGTGGCTTTCCCAGTTGAATTTCAATAGGGAAGCGGTGGGGTGCCAATCTTCAACCAGGCAGCACTGAAAAGCTTCACCTGAAAAAGCACTCTGGGAGAATCATCTCACCTCAAACATTTGCCCTGTTTCAGGGTTGAGAGAAATGAGTTATATGCCAAGGCTTGACAAATTTAACCCAAAACATATCTTCCCCAGACACCTAGGCTGGGGTGTCAGGTACAAAAATACTCAGCTCCAGCAGTCCCCTCGCTCGCTTGCCACCTCCAGAGCTGCTCTTCACCCTCACACCTTCTCCAGCTCAAAGGTGCAAGGCAAATGTCTACTGCTTATCCTGGGCTGCACTTAATCAAACTCTTGCTATCAGCTTTCTAAATGAGAAATATTCCTGATGTAGTGCTTTTTATGGCATTGTTGTAGCAGGACAGATGGGCATTAGGGACAACGGGATTGATTATTCCTTCCGGGGACCGCTCTGGTGCTAAACCTGATGGCTCAACTTTCCAAACCCTGTCTGGCTCACCATACAGGGAGCCACACAGTGCGGAAAAATCCAAGAAAACGCATTAAAGTGTCACAAAAGACAATATTCCTTCCTTTGCTGTCAACAGCCCCAAACACTCAGGCTGGAGGTGGCTCCGCCCAGGCATGGTCAGTCAAGGCTTGGGTCAACCTTTGATGTCAATGAAATGTTATCCAGAGAGACAACCTAGGTATAATAATTTTATAAGTCTCGGAGAAGGCGACTCTAGGCTCTGTGTGCCCGTACGCAATTGCATACACGAGGTCTTGCTGCCAAGAGGTAACTGGTGAGACAGTCTGTGGGACGGCGAGACAGACAGACTGGCCCCTGAAAATCTCTGCTGAATTCCGGTAGTTAAAAATAAAATACATGAGCTCTGGTGCCCGTCCAGCATCCCACCAGGCCTGATACACTGCTGCAGCATCAGCCAACTAACGCCACGTCTCACCTCAGCCCTTTTCACAGAAACATGGAATCGTTGAGATTGAAAAGGACCTTTCAGATCATTGAGTCCAACCATCAACCCAACACTGCCAAACCCACCACTACCCCATGTCCCTCAGCACCGCCTCTGCCTGGCTTTTAGATACCTCCAGGGATGGTGACTCCACCACTGCCCTGGGCAGCCTGTTCCAACGCTCGACAACCCTTTTGGTGGAGAAATTTTTCCTAATATCCATCCTAAACCTCCCCTGGCACAACTTGAGGCCATTTTCTCTTGTCCTGTCGCCTGTTCCTTGGGAGATGAGAGCGACCCCCCCCTCACTACAACCTCCTTTCAGGAAGCTGTAGAGAGCAAGAAGGTTTTGCCTTGTCTGGTAAAAAACTCCTCCATTTCTTTATTTTTTTGAGAAATTTTTGCATATAATTCCCTTTACATCTTCATTGGGGTGTGTTTTCCCCCCTCTTTAGTAATACTATTTTCACATCTGACTAAATCCTATGCAGACTCCTCAAAGGATGGTTCTTTGATCTGTTAATAACTTTTATAGCTTTTTTTATTTTTGGTTAGAAGAGCTGCTGCTTCTGACAGTGATTCAGCAAACTGCTCTGGCTCTGTTGCAGGAGAGCACACGAGCAGCTTTAGCCAGACTGGGCACCCGCTCAATACCAGGACTTCCTAAACTGGGACACGAAGCTGATCATTGCTGATGTAGAATATTGAAAAGCCTTTCAAAAATATTCCCCTTATCCATCTGTCTCCATTTGATCATAGCCATCACTGGTAATTTGTGATCGGTTAACTAAATTAATCGCTCTCTAGAAAGCTGGGGGAGGCAAAGCCCTCGGACACCTGCACCTCTGCTTTCCCTTGCTGAAGTATCTGCCAATGGTAGATGCTACAGATGGGGAACCTGCCTCCCATGGCCAGACCAGGTCTCCTTTTTTTCAGCCTCCAGCTCTTGATCTCTTTTAACCTCAAGACCAATTGCCCTTCTGTTTTAAAACAGGTTCAGTAGAAATATTTAAGCTATACTGTATCCTGCTTGTGGAGGAGGTTGCTTCTCCAAGTCCCTAAGAAGACTTAGGATGACTAGCTATTTTATTAAGGTCTTCATAAGCCACACGGGGGGTGGGGGGGGAAAATCAGGCTGCTTCAGAGACTCCCAGGCAGTTTGCTTGCAAATAGATCTAACCGTACAGAGGTAAGACGCTTGTAAGTAGTCAACAGAAGTTGTTCCTACAGATGCAGAAGTGGCCATATAGGACAGTGTTTCTGTACACAGTTAAGATAGTTGGGAGATGTTTCACACACAGTTTACAACAGCTGATAGCAGCGGATCCAGGGGCTGGAGCAGGACCATGGGTGGGTGCAAGAACTGAGTGGAACAACATTTTGGGGAGGGTCACCCGCTCCCGCTGCTGCAAAGAGCCTCCTGTCACCCCCCTGACAGAAACTGCCCATCCCGTTCAGTAGACTGATGCCCCACTCCTGCACTACGCTATACCACAATCCCGATAAATTAGTTTTCTTACTTTACTCGCCACCCACGAGTGCGTGTGCAGCACGTATCGGACAAGAGGACAGGACCAGCCCCAGCACTGGCTGCTCACCAACAGGCACTGCCTTTTCACACACTGCACAGCACGGGGTTTCTAGATGCTTTGTACCACACTTCCCAGCAAGAGCAGCTCATTGCTGGGGTCCCCCAGCTCCTGTCCCCAACACAGCAGCCTGGGAACACCAAGGTGGCTCCAGCTGGGGCTAATAAAGCAGCACATCACAACTTTTCTCCATCCCACATCTGTATTTGCATGAAAGACAACAAAATACCTTTTGCATTTAAAGCCCACTTTTCGAAACCTGCAAGGAAAAGCCATGCAGGCAGGAGAGCAGAGCCAAGTCAAGAACTCCAACACTGCTCACTTTGGACTAAGAGCAGAGCTTTTTCTTAGTATTTCACACTGTTTCAAGGACTCCAAACCCTCCTGGAAGACCAACGCAATTTTCTGTTTGTTTTAAGATACGGAGCATATCAGAAGGGATCACAATCTGCCCCATGCGATGTCAGTCAAAACTCTTTCAGGTTAACAGAGCTTTCCCTGAAGATTTATTCTGCCCTCGCCAGCAAGACAGGCAACAGCCTCCGGGGCACAGCAGCACACTGCCGGGGAAGATAAGCCATCAGCACACTGCAGGGCCACCAGCACCGCTCTGCAGAAGCCCATGCCCAGCTTTTACTTCTTGCTATAGCGCTAAAGTTCCCCTTTCTTCCTTTTTCTCCCCACAAAATAAAAAAAAAAAATCTGTTGGAGCACATCGACTGATGGGGACCCGTCACACCTCCCTAAGCCACAAGGTGAATGAAAACACCAGATAATTTGACCAGAAAGATGCAAAGCTGCCAAAGCCTTATCCCCTGGCCCTCCTCCTACCACAGTGAGCCCTGTTCAAGACCCGCTGCCCTCAAGACCATGCCGTGGCAGCCCTGAGATGTGCACATTGCCAAAATACACGCAACACTTGCCCAGAGACATGGATGTCATTCCCCCCCCCCCCCACCCCCGTACAGCAGTGGATTGTCCTAGAGGTCTTTGTTAGTCCCGAGGCAGCTTCTTCTGGTGGTTAAAGCTGGTCTCTGGATTCAAAAGATTTGTTGTTCAAGCAGGACGGCAAGGAGACAGATGGATGCATGGAGAGCGGGCCAACTGCCTCGCTGAGCCAGGCAAGAGAGAGGCAGTGGCTTAATATAGGCTCCATCTGCCAGGCCATGTCGCCAAAAAGGAGAACAGGTAGGAAAGCATGTAAGCAAGCTCTTCCCTAGATGTACATGACCATATTTCCCCACATATCATTAGGGCTTACACAGGCAACATCCTCTTTACACAGATGGTGGGTCAGGCTGCCTCCACAGCGGTGGGCAGAAGTCTCCACCATGCTGAAAGAGCAATGGCTGCAGCCCTCTCTGGTCACTGGAGCAAAGCAGATGCTCTGCTCCAGACGCTGGACACGTCCTTGGAGTGGACCACCTCTGCCCAATGCCCTACTGCCAACGTGAGGCCTCCTGAGTCACCCTGCCACTGTGGCATCTCCTGATGCTTCCCACCCACAGCAGCCCCAGAGCTGCCTGTTCCCCCTCCTCCACTCCAGGAGGTGTAAGGTGGCTTCTTCAGACTTCGGCACCCACTTCTTAGAAGCCAAAATTAGGACCAGGTTCCCTCATAGGTGTCAGGAGAGCTTTACATGACCCAAAAGTTACAAGAGCTGCATCACCTCCTTGGTGAAGCTTTTCCTGCTGTAAATTTTACTGAGATGCTAAAAGACTCTCAAATTCAAGTAAGCCCAACATTTTGCATCAGGGTTGAAAATGATGCTTTAACACATATGGGAGGCTATCTCAGAGACCCCCTCCAGGGGAACATCCCCCATCTCAGAAATCATGGCCAAACTCCACTATTTAAAACTCATCTTTCTCCTGTGTTTGTTTTCAAAACATCAACTTGGGTGGAATTAAGTGCTGGGTTAGCAAAAGCCTCATAAAAGGCTCATGACTAATGTAGGCACTCATGCTGGTGTCACCTACTTGTCATCACTTTAAGGTAATTTAGCAAGCTGATGGCTTTGCATAAAGAACTAATGACATTATTTTAATCTGTAAAAAATCAGGCACAGGAAAATAAGCTTTTGGCATCATACTATGGAATTAAATTAATGTACAAGGTCTGCACGGTGCCATTGCTGAGCTGAAATAGTCCTTTTTGGATGCACAGTTTTAAGCATTCAAGTATTACTAACACACTTGGAAATTTGAAGCGAATAAGCATTTAGGTTTTCCTTTGCTTAAGAAAGGATTTCTTTGTGCTGCACAGTAGGAGCTCGCTGGGGCCGACCCAAGGGTAGATGCAGACAGCAGAGCAAGCCCTCCCCCGCAGGGCTCACAAACTCAATGCTGACACAAGTCCCCATGGGACGATCCCCCCACCTTGGCCTGGCCGTGCCTGGGTCTCAGCTACGCTCACAGCTTTTGGTGAGCTGCCTTGTAAGCCACCAAGGAAGAGAGAACGCCACATAAACACACGAATAAATTCCAACCAGCTTGTACAGAGCTAACCCCAACACTTTTGCGATCGCAGGGAAAAGCTTTAGGAGGAAACAAAAAGAGACCCCAGCCCCAAAGAGCTTGCGTCAGAAATCAAACTCCTCCAAAGCCTTTGGAGAAAGGAAATTAACTGTCTAATTCTCCTCCTTAGTATTGTACCATAATTTATTCATGAAATAAATACTATTGCACCCAAAGCGAAACATGAACTGTATATAAAGGAGGAATTTCTGCCCATCATTCTTGCACATCTTGCTCGGTGCCGCATCCCGGCTCCCCGCATGCTCCTGCAGCTACAGCAAAGTGACCTGTTGGCTGTCGGCACTGCCAGGCTATCACACGCAACACAGTTTATTCACATTGGCTTATTTGCAAGCCTTTCCCTTTTCTATTTTTTTTTTTTTTTTTACAGCTTCCTCGCAGTGAAAGCCTAGGTAACACTTATAAAAGACGCTATTACAAGTGCGCTGTGACTGTTCAGCTTAATTCTCATTTGGTTCTTACCCCCTCATTTCTGCTGCATTGCTCCGAGGTATTAATGGGCTTGTCCCCACAGCAGAGCTCCGCTCCCTGCCTGGCACACACTGATATCCCCAGGACAGGCCTGGAGTAGTTCATCCCAAGTATCCACGTCTTAGCGCAAATCTGTAGCACAGGAAGGGACTGAAGGCAAAATTGCCCAGTTCAAAGTGCTTGTTCTAACCCTGGAGAACTTTATTATAATGTTATGTACCTAAGGGTTTGTTTTTTTTTTTTTTTTTACATTTGAAAATATAAACAGCAAGAGCTAATACAGACTGTATCTTGTGTTTCCATAGATCTTAGAGCAAGTTCTTTGAGGATTTTTTTTATTTTGTTATTTAATTTTTTTTAAACCAATGTAAAACACACACTTTTTGCCTACAAGACAAAGCAATTTCTGGCAGGCCGTATTCTCAAGGAAAAACTTCATCACACAGACCAGGAAAAAAAAAATATCAATAACCCAATAAAGAGGTCTTTAAAGTTTAATGGACTACTCCCAGCACGTGTTTTGGAGCGGTGAGAAGTCCAATGTAGCAAAGCAAAATTTAATCTGAAATTAAAAGAAAACAAATTGCGATTTATTGTAACTGAAAACATGCATCGAACTGCCCAGCTCAGGGAGAGCTGACCCAAGAGCAGACTGGCACAGCACCAGGTTACTAATCACCACAATAAAGTGGTTGGATGTTTTTACATCTCCTCAAGTATTTTGGAGCAAGCCTAACTCTTGGATGCCCTTTCTTGGCTCAACATCAAACTGGCCACAGCCTGGCATGGAAAACTGCCTCTGCAATGACTTTGCAAACAAAAAAACGACCAAAAAAAAAAAATGCAAGGCGGCCTGTCCCTTTTCCAAGGGGATTCTGGCTCCATGACTGACGTCCCGACACATTGAAAAGCATCTTTTGGGTGTAGAAAAGGCATTGTGGGATCCCCCAGCCCTGGTGCAAATGCACAGAGGTTAAACACAGCAAGGGAAAAGTACAACTGGAGAAAAGAGGAGTCTTCAAATGTGTGAAAACGGGAAGGAAAATTAAAAGGGGACAGCAGATAGCGTGTGAGAGCAAAGAAAACAGCAGGAAGACCCCCCAGGAGAGAAAGAGATGACCTTTGATATCAAGCTTCTTCATCTGTTGCCATAAAGAGCTACCAGAATAGCTGGGGCTTGCTTCTATTTGCTGTCACAGCCCAGATCCACAGAAGCAAATCAAAAGCAGGTTTGGTTTTCTCAGCAAAAGAGAAAAATTGTGGTAAAAACAGTTTCAGGCAAAATGAAGCGTTCTCAGCAGTCCCAGACTGAATCTCTGTTTTGTTTCATTCCTGGGACTGCTCTGAAAATAAAAGCTCATTTTGACATGAAAAATTAATGTGTTCCCCCTTCGAAATGGAAATAAAAATTTCACTTTTAATTGCTACATTATTAGCTTTCTCTTGCTCTTTGCTGAAAGAAATCTGAATACATGAGCAATTTGTTTTGCTTCTCATGCTGAAAGCTTCTTGTAAGAAATAGTTCATTTTAAAAAATTCCTCATCTGTCATTAAACTACATGATTCGTGTCAGAAACATGCAAAAGAATTTGCTTGTGCCTTGGAGAGTCGTACTAAAATTAAATAATTGTTGTGAACTTCTGAGGTCAAATTGCTGGGAATTATATAGTTTTTATTCCGTTGCCAGTCGTACACCTGCTGGTGCAGTTGAGGTTCATCAAGGAACCCAAAGGCAAGCCCCCTGCCCCGGCTCAGCAGCACGGGGTGTCAGGGGGACGGCGACGGAGTTAAACCTCCCGTTAAATGTTGCCGAACACAATTGTTCTGCTAGAAGGGGAGGAAAAGAGACAAGACTTTTCTGGGGTAGTTTCATGGGCAGAGCATCCAATTTTTGAGAAGCACTCAACTACCCTGTGGGCACCCCACGATGAAGCCAAGTCTCCACAGGTGCTCAGAGCTAGAGGAGACCCAGGAAGAGCTAGAAGAGTTTTGAAAGCACAAGGGAGAGTGGCGACTGCCTCATTAGCTGTAGCCATGCCTGCTATGCCAAGCATCAGTGTGTATAATAAAAGGCACAGGCCGGAAAGAAACAAATTAGGATGCGCAAGAACAGCAGTTTTCTTGGGTATCGGGGAGTGCCACTGTATTAATCTTGACTTGTGCACACCACACATACAGAACTCTGCAAAATAAATCCCTTTGACATCAGCAGTTTTCGGCGAGCTGTGGCTGCTTCGTGTCCAGTTCAGGCCCCAGCACGGCTGCCGTCGCACAGACTGGTAGTCGTCCCCAGCCAGAAAAGGAAATTAAATTGAAAAATGTGTTAAGTTCTTGTTAAGGATTTAACTGCATTGACAAAAGCAAGGCAGCTCAGGTTCAGGGTTGCTTTTCTGTCCCTAAATCCCCTGTTCAGCTGCATACTGCATCCAAGCGCATCTCCTGCCATGCCCGGAGGCGAAGGCTGAGCAGAGCACAGCACAGTTACCTCCGGACTTCTTTGTTTTTTTCCCAGTTTAGTTAGCCCTACAACATTGTTGTGATGTTGATTCCCTAGTTTCTCACTTGTCTTCTGCTCCCGAGTGTCACAAACTGTTTATTTTCCCCTTTTTTGCTATAAAAGCTGCCATAATAACGTTGCTACAGCTTGCGGAGCTCCTTCTGTCAGCATTTGGATGTGGGCAGCAAGAGCAAGCGAGCTGGAGGCCAGCTCCCACGCGCCCAAAGAGGGAGGCTCTTCCCCCAAAACAATCCAGATTCCTCCCCCCCTTTTTTTTTTCCTAATAATAAAGCTACATTCTCACACAGCTCCCTAAAGTCCATGCCACCAACACGCCCAGCAGCACTCCTCCAAAAAGGTCTTCTGTGACCTTCTGAAGTGGCCCTGTTCAGCCAGTTCCTCCCAACCCTCTTTCTTGACTTTTGTCTTCACCAGACTCAGTTGGTTCCCCACCCCCCCCATAAGAAAAAGCATGGACAAATAAAAAAATTACAGATCTCTCTTTGGGCAGCTGTCAGAAAATGTGAAAGAAGAGCAAGGCACACCTTAAGGATCTTCTCTCTAGCATTCAGGAGCACTTTCTGTCACCGTGATGACCCCGACCCCAATTGCGGTTGTCACTGCTCCTCCTCCAAACCGGGACTCAGCATGTGGCCGGGGTGGAGAGGAGGCCTTCCACCACCCTCACGCCAACAGGCAACAAATCCCAGCCCCTACGCAAACTTTTTGCACTTGCAGAGACTCGAAATGCAACATATTCCCCCCAAAACAACAACAGCGCCGTCTACAGCGAGCAATGCTGCCAGTAAGCAGGAGGAGGGACCAGCACTGGAAGATGGCTTGGGGGCCAGGAGCTGCGTTTCTGGTTTGCCAGCTGAGCAAACACGCTCTGCCCATGAAAAATGAAGAAGCTTCAAGATTTCCAGAGGGGTAAGAAAAAAAGAAAAAAAAAATTTAAATTGGGCAAAGAGAGGCTTTGTTTGCAAATTTGTTAGGCTTTCGGCTTTTTTAGATGCTAAAGAGAGACAGGTTCAGAAGTAAAACCTCGTTTCAGAGTGGCAAAGTCAAAATGTTTCCATTAGGAAATGACAGAATGGAATAATCCATAAAACAGGTTTCCTTTTTCAGGGTTACTTTTTAAAAATCAGCTGAGGAGCTCAGGATGAATTCTTAAATTATTCAAAGCACATTGATTGAAATATTCCACCTCGCCCACCTCCTGACATGCTTAAAGCTACACGTGTAAACAGTGAGCTGCAGCCGGACTCTTACCTGATTTGGAATCATAGAATCTTCCCAGTTGGAAAGGACCTTTGAGATCATCGAGTCCAACCATACAATTCATGAAAACATTCACATTTCATGAAAATATCAACCCAAAAGGTGCAGGAGGAGCCTGAGCCCGGGCTGGGGAAGGGCAGGACCAGTCCCAGGGAGATTCATCAGCTGGTGCCTCCTTCAGAGCATGGGGCGCACGTCAAAATTGCACCTTAATAGCAATGGGTAAAAAACCAGCTGGATAGCCAGGCCCAGAGAGCAGTGGTGAACTGAGTTCAATCCAGTTGGCTGCTGGTCACAAGTGGTGCTCCCCAGGGCTCAGCATCGGGGCTGGTTCTGTTTAATATCTTTATCAACGACCTGGACAAGGGGATGGAGTGCCCCCTCAGCAAGTTTGCAGGTGACACCAAGTTGGGCGAGAGCATTAATCTTAAGGGTAGGAAGGTTCTACAGAGGGATCCGGACAGAAATGGCCTCAAGTTGTGCCAGGGAAGGTTTAGGATGGATATTAGGAAAAATTTCTTCACCAAAAGGGTTACCAAGCACTGGAAGAGGCTGCCCAGGGAAGTGGTGGAGTCACCATCCCCAGAGGTATTTAAAAGACCTCTAGATGTGGCACTTACAGACATGGTTTAGTGGGACTTGGCAGTGGTAGGTTAACGGTTGGACTCCGTCTTAAAGGTCCTTTCCAACCTAAATGGTTCTCAGATTTTATCTCACCAAACGTGAAGAAATTGGCCATCTTCAAGCTGGTCAAAGAAATAAAGAAGAATATGTTTCACCACACTTTTTTTAACACATTCCAATTTATTTTGGCCCCAGGCTGCACACATACATGAATTTCTAAGTCAAGATTTGAAAGGGAAATAATTTTTATAGCAATGCCAATGAAAGATCTAACAGTAACATCTAACAGTAACTTAAATTTTCTATGACTGCAGCAGAGCTATTTCAAGGGTAACTGAGGAACCTAATCAGGAATGAATGAGTCCCAGGCTGTCTTAAGTAGAAGGCATTTAGTAAAGAAAACAGCCCTAACTAGAGCTGCAATATGTTTTCCTTCATTTACATCCCAAGAGTCTCTCTTGCTCACCAGTGGACCCACTCCAGAGCAGAATAGCTGCTGGAAGCACTAACAAACAGATGTCATTCACACAAAGCTCTGGCTGGGAGAAGTGGTGGCCACGAACTTGAGATCTCCCAGCTCCCACTACCTCGCACTGTTAGAAGAAAAGGGGAAGAATGGCCTGTCCAATTCCCATTACATCAGTTTTGGGTAGGAAAAATTATATTGCTGCACCTAAACCAAACATGTTAACTACAAGAGAGTCTAATCCAAAATCCAAATTCGGGCCAGAGTCCATGACCCTAGATGAAATCTGAGATTAAAGGATGTCCACATCGTTTTCTTTCCCTGTCTCCAATCCAAAACTTTGTTTTGCCACAGAGGTTTGTCTTACACAGCTTCTCCTTCTGTCTGCCCTTTGAGAAGGGGACACCTTTCTCCCTCTTTATTTCTGGGGACTGCAAGGAAAGCAAATTACTCATTTTGCAACACTGCACCTCTATAATAGTTTCGGTAACAGCTTATGGTTACAACCCTCCCAGGTATTGCTGTACTTGCACAGAGAGGACATAGACTCCTTTAGGAGTTGCACCTGCAGAAAATACTATAGACAACAGGAACCCACTCCTTCCCCCTCCCCAGCCATCCCACAGGACTCTGGGGCACCTCAGTCTCACCTGCAGATCTAAGCTGACAGACTAAGGCATCAGCAACCTGATTGAGTCCACATGATTATGTGGATCTTCTGCTCTTCCCAGTGCCACCTCCTGTTATGCTGAAGGAAGGACCTGGGGGGAGATGGATTGCCCATATCCCATTCCTTCCACAAGGACTACTCAAAAATACATCATTGACTGCTATCATTGAGTAGATTTGCTTCTCCTGGAGATACATTATGGCACTGGCACAGGCTGCCCAGAGAGGTGGCGGAGTCTCCATCTCTGGAGACATTCCAAACCCGCTTGGACAAGTTCCTGTGCAACCTGCTCTGGGTGACCCTGCTCTGGCAGGGGGTTGGACTAGATCTCCACAGGTCCCTTCCAACCCCCACCATTCTGTGATTCTGGACTTACACATCTAGAGGTTACCAGCTGAAATCTAAGACCTTTGACATTTATCTAATAGTAATACTTAACATCTAGTACTTGTCTAGGACATGCAGAACTCCATGAGACATGAGTCTCAGTCTTCCAACCTCTCTTGCCATTCCGGTATATTCCAGCTGAAATAAACCACAAACTGCTCTAATGATTTTCTCACATTCTTCCAATCCAACAGTACATCCTCATTTCCACTTTTCTTCAAAGAAAGGATCCTGGTGTCATCTACCATAAGGGAAAAATCAACACGAGGACCCAGAGCAGAGCGAATTCACAACCAGGGCACTCACAATCCATCAGCGCAGCTCAGATATCAGCAAATAATCTTCAAACATCAACAAATATTTTCCTAGTGTGAGTCTGCTGACTACTTGTCAGACTGAGAGAACATCAAAGCTCAACTGCAATTCATTTGGAACAGGACTTAGAGTACACGCTGAGAGAGCCTAGAAAGGGTGTATATATATATGTGTGTGTGTAGGCCTGTACATATAAAAATAATATCTATATATAAAAAAGCATGCCTGCTGAAAACATGCCTGCAGCTGCATTTTATAGATAACAGAATCTGACTGAAATGTGGGAGTCAAACAGCCATTAAAATCAAGCGAAGTCAAGTAAAAAAATACCCGGCAGATGCGTAAGGAAATTACAACATGGAAACACATCCCTCAGAGGATGATGATGGGTGAAATTGTTGCAGGTAAAAACGCAGACACTCTTCGTGTGCTTTTTTTAGCCCTGTATATAATCCCCAAAAAAAAGAGAAGAAAAAGCAATCCAAGGTAACAACAAAAATGTGACTGAGCAGCTCAGGGGAGAACCGCAGTTATGGGCTACTGATATCATTATGACACTTTTTCCAATCAACTTCACAAACGAGATGCACATTATCACTGCAATTAAACCACTTTTCTATATTTCACTCAAACCATTTTTTCCACAACGTATATGTGCTATGGGGATGTCTGAGTGCACACTCAGTTAAAAAAAATAACCACACACATAATCACCATCAGCAATTATCAGAGTATCATCATCTTCTTCCAAGTCCCATTAACAATGTGCTAGTTGCTGCTTACACAACACACCCAGACCTACAATTTGGAAGTGGAAGGGTCTAAAACCTATCAATTCGATGAGTTTTGTGGTAGTTCGGTACGCACATACCCTGATGGGCAACGCTCAAATGGTCTCAGCTCCCAGGAACTGCTGGGGACGTGAACGGTGTTCAGGTTTCTAGAGGAGTCACTCTCTTGCTTTCCTCAAGAGTTTCTTGGAAAACCCTATTCATTTGCCTTGACCAATTGTGTCAGAAATAAAACCTTTTAACTAAAAATAGCTGGGCTGGACTACTTGCTAATTTTAGAGGTTGCATTTGTGGAGACATAATAAAAAGATCAGCAAGCAGCACAAATGTGCTTCACTCATGCTAATAACCGAGTAGAACATTACACAGAATGACAACCATAAAATCATCCAACTACCTTTCTGTATCTAGCACACAACCTGCTCTCCAGATAACATACATATTCACTTACAGCTCAAAATATCCATTTTATGCATGGCCTTTGCATGAAAATTAAAGTCTTAATTTGTCAACATTACAGGAATTTTTCATTACTTGATCCAAACAGTATATTTCTAGCAAATGTTCCCCTTGCGGTACATCTAGGGCCAGCTGCAGAGGATGCTGTGTTATGATGCTGCAGAAGCCACCAGCTGAAATGATTCCCACCCCATCCATTTTATGGGCAGAGGACAGTCCTCCCATCTTCTGCACCTGCTCTCAGCCATCTCACATGCTTTCTGTGTTGACCAAAACTCTGCAGTGAAAACCCGGCCCTGGTGAGTCCTTCCATCGGAAGGTTTTGTTGCTGAATTCAGCTGAGCTGATCTACAGGTTCACCAGGTATGCTGAAAATCTGTCTTAAGGGACTGGACAGCCACTAGTCTGTATTTTCTGATCATCCCCAAGTGCTGAATGCTTTATTTAAAACATCAGGAGAGAGGATTTCTAGTGGGATGTTGTGAAGTGCTCCAGGCACATCTCCCAGAGACGTGGTTCACCAGGGCAAGGTCGGCACTAACTGGGAGCCCCATTGGCCCATCTTCAGCAAAGACCTACATTCACACCACCACTGCCACCACATTAAATTGCTTCTAGTTCAGAGCTGGGTCCCACCTGGCCTGTTTGATCAGGAAAGAGCCTGGAGTTATCAGAAGACGACATCGGACACAATCCTACTGGCATTAGTTGGGAAGCAGAGCTGGACACGTGTCTTGTTCATCAGCTGAGGTGCCCTTCAGGTTGCAACCCACCCTGCAATTTGACAGAAAAGCCTCTTCTATTTCCTTTTAATAGGTTTTATTTAAGAAAGGATGAGCAAGCAAACATGCACTAAGCAAGCATGCTTCCAAGCTAACTCAAGATAGAGCAGAACGATGATCAAATTGTGGTCATAACTGAGACTGAAACCACTCAGTTTAAATAGCTCTAAATTATCCAACCACCAAATTAATACAACATGTAATCAAACTGAGTTATGAGGTTGGAAATGAAAAGAAATTATTCAGCACTGGTCTTGCCATGGAGGCCTGGAAGAGGGGAAACAGATCTGTTAAATCTGAGACCTGGTCCAAGGACTCCTTGGCTGAGGAGGTTCTGTCATGCCCTCAGCACTACATGCGTTTGAGACCACCAGTAAAGATTATTCTCAATTAAAATGTCTTCAGACTTACTCAAACACTCTAAAAATGCATATTTTTTTTTCCCCAGGAAAATTATTCTAGACAGTGGGTTTTTTTTATTGGTTTTGGTTATTTTTTTTAACTAAAAAAAATAATAGTACACAACCATCCTTTGACCTCAAGCTTCTAGGCCTTTGATAGGCATAAGCCTCTCTCATGATGAAGTCATTAAAGTCCTGCCAAGCACAAATGAAGTTTGCCATGTTTTCTGCGCCGGAAAACGCTGAATAAGTTCAGCCTCCTGGATGAGGCTAAAAAAAAAAATAATTCCCAAAGTATAAGACGACATAGATTTCAAGAAAAAAACTCAGTAAAAATAAAAACTACCTAAAAAATATATCAGCTTCTGAATGAGTTGTAGCTCCTAATTTGGTAAGATGCCTATGCCAGGCTGAGATCTAACCAATTTTTCTGTCCTTCAGAGAGACAGCCTTGGCTGGGAGCAAAGCAACCTCAGTACCTGCCCCAGCCCCAGGCACATCTCCACCCCAGTTTCCTCCTCTGAAACCGAGGAAATGACTCCAAATTTCTTCCATAAAACATTTTGACGTATGCAGACGAACCATGTTACAGCACCACAATACCGCTGTGTTTATCGCTGTGCTGGATAGATGCCATTCCTGAAAGACTTCAGGTGTTTTTTTTAATATAAGATGGCGTTTCAGCTGTCAGCCAGGCCTGACCCTGGGTTCTCTCACCTGTAAATAAGACTGGTCTCTAAAATGAGCACGTTCAGCCTTATTCATGTCAAACGCCAAACTCCCCTGCAAAGAGGTGAGCCCCACACTGCATCCTGCGATCGCTCCCTACTTCTGTCTCCGGCATTCTCCGTTCAAGGCTCAGACTCACTGCAAGCAAACACCCGGGAAAAGCTACTTGCAAGGTCCTTAACTCTGCCAAAAATATCTGCAGAAAATTTCATTATCACAACACATCAGCACCAGGGAACAAAGGGAAAGAGAAAAAAAAACAAAAACAAAAAAAACCCCCTCCTGATTCTTCAGCCTAAAAGAGACTATCACAAGTATACATGCTTTTAAACTGTATTTGTATATATATTTATGGGAAATTAAAAGCAATAGCACCCAAGCAGCCTCCCAGCAGTGTAATGCCAGGATGGGTTTCCCTTCGCCCCCCACGGCCAGGCTGCAGCGGAGCAGAGCATCCACGATAGTTGACATTTTATTAACAGCTCCATTAAAAGAAGCGGGAGTGCATCCAAGCAAACAATCCCCAATCAATAGCTGTGCTTAAATTAAGACCTCGGCTGAGCCAGAGAGATGGGGCAGGGCTGAAAGGCAGCCAAAATTGCAACATCCCTGCCCGGGGGGCGATGCCTGACTCGCATCTCCGCTGCGAGTCAATGAAAAGTTATTAAAAAAAAAGATAAAAATAGCCCAGAAACCCACCCCAACATGCTGTGGAGGAATAATCGCCGTGGCAGAGCAGCACAGAGCAGGGGGATGGATGCAGACAGTGTACAAGCTCTGGGACAAGATCCTGGTGGCAGCGTTCCCGTGCGTCTCGCTGGGGTCAGAGCTTCACCTCCTGCACTTTCAAAGGATGGAGATACCACAGAGGGGTGGCCAGCTGGGAGTGCAATGCTTCGCCTCTCTGCTCTCGACACAGCATGTCATGTCATCCTCTTCACATTGCCTTCGGCTGCCCCCTCCATTCCCAAAGTATTTGCAGCAGCCAGAAAAGCATCAGGAAAGTTTCCTGTGGAGCTCTGAGAGCCCCAAACTGCCATCCTTGTGGCGCCAGTTGCTCTCCAGCCCATGGTGCCACCTCCCACTTGCAGAGCCATGTCCTGGAGGCACAGCATGGAAGAGAGCTGCATCTGCCCTCCCTGAAGAGCATTTCATAGAATGGTTTGGGTTGGAAGGGACCTTAAAGACAATCCCGTTCCACCCCCTGCCCTGGGCAGGGACACCTCCCACCAGCCCAGGTTGCTCCAAGCCCCGTCCAGCCTGGCCTTGAACCCCTCCAGGGATGGGGCAGCCACAGCTTCTCGGGGCAACCTGGGCCAGGGGCTCACCCTCACAGCCAAGAATTTCTTCCTAATATCCCATCTAAATCTACCCTCATTCAGTTTGAAGCCATTACCCCTCATCCTATCACTACATGACCTTGTAAAAACTCTTACAAAACACCCTCGATTGAGCTGCATGAACTATTTCAGTGGTAGAACATTTGCTCTTCAGAGATAAGTTTATGATGCAAGTTATCAGATACAAATCATCTCTTGCAGGGTCTGTGCATTGGTGAACTGTCAAGATGTGGATTCCTCCCACAAGCAGGGAAATCACGCTGGACCCATTTATGGATGAAACTGCCCCAAATCCAGCTTTCCTTCCCTTCCTGCTGCCCTTTGCCTCAACGAAATGAACAAACACAACCTCACAACAGCATCCTGAGGATAAAACCCATACATTTCTGTACAAAGGCGTTTGGGGACGATGGATGCAGCTGAGTGGCACAGTTTGGGATAGCTGGTTTTGCTCCTTATGTACAGTAGTTGCTCCCACCCTATCTCTCCATCTTCATGTGTAGCTCAAAATAAAAGGCATCATTAAAAGTTAAAAGTTAACTCCAGCCCTATGAACAATCTCAGGTAGCAACTGGCTAATAGGAACCGCATTTCCAAGCCCTTTATGTCCCTTGTGAGATGACAGGAAATATAAAGGCGTCTGCTCCTCCCTTAGCAGAGCACTACCCAGACAGAATCAAATGGACATTAACCATCACTTAAAAGTGATAGCGGGGAGGTAACTAAAAATACTCTTCGGATTATGAAATTTATTACACTTTGCAATAATATCACGGTGCTACAGCACACTGTGTACTCACTCTGGGCCAAAGCTGACTTCATCAACACGCCCAGGATTATTTGCTAAAGCAGACCAGGACTAGGGCATTTGAAAGGGCACACGCCCTTGAGAGTTACAATTGATTAGCACTCCACCAAATTAAAAGCACAACAAAACAAAAACCTGGATCATTAACTAAATTTGCTGTTAGAGTAGATCAAGCTGCGCTACGTTATACTGCTGCTTTAGCAAAGAAGGATGGGGATTTCTAAAGAAACCGCTCCACACACACACACACAGAGCACGCACGCTCATTCCACTAGCCCACTGGCGTTCGTTTCATCCTCTTGCTAAAAAGCAGCAAGTCCCAGTTTGTATCTCCAACATTCATTAATCATCTTCCACCGACTTTGTTCAGCAGAACGTTAAACGTTTCAAACTTCAGCATTGCTCTTTTAAACACCAAGGCATCCCTTTCATCTGCCAAGGATGAACAGTTTGGCTGCCAGCTAAAGTTAAACAAAGCAATAGGACGATTTTTAGGCAGGCAGAATATAACGGTCCACGATGGATTTTGGCCAAATTGCCAGAAGTGACCCCACCGCGTTTCTAAATTGCCATCTGGTCCCACAAGCAAGAACAGCCCCCTGATCTTCCAGGCCAGAGTAAAATGGATGGCATACAGCCTGCACTTAACTTGCAATTAAATTTTCAGTGGCTAATGAAGCATTAATGCAAACATAAGCACCCACGTTCCTTGCCTTGGCAACAAAGAGATGGAGAAGTGCCTCTTAAGAGGGTCTCCAGGGGAAAACCCCATTAGAGGTGGCTTTCAGAGGCATCCTTTCACTGATTTAGATAGGGATGGGGACTGCACCAGCTGAAGGTGAAAAGGTTGCTTGGTCAGTTGGGGTTGGACCTCTCGTTTTCTCAGTTGGCCATGAGAGAGGTTAGCTGTGGCAGGCAGTCCAAGGTGACTGGCCCCAGAAGTTAGGCATCTCAAGCTTAAATACTCAAGGATCCTGGAGGATTACTAGAGTAAACTCTGGATGGACATCAGTCTGATGCATAAACTACCTTCATATTCATAATAAATACATTCTAACACAGCAACGGTGTGCAGCCTACCCATAATGACGCGTTTTCTCTTTCCTGCAACCCCTGTAGACCCTACCTGGTCTGAAGCAGAGCTCTCTGCCCCTCCCACAGAGCTCAGCAGCCACCCCAGAGGTAGCCCAGCTCCAACAGGGGCTTCCCAAGCAGAGCCAAAGCTGCTGGGAAGGCCACTACCACCTACGGCTGTCAGCACAGAGGTGCCATGAAACCTGGTTGTCAGAAACACCAGTGGGTCTAAACCAATCACAAAGGTGCTGAGCCAGACGAAGAAGACATTTGGGCTTTTTCCAAGACCAGCACACTAAATATTTCTCTTTTTTTTTTTTTGTCATCAGCATCAATGAAGTTGCAGGTTCACAGAGGCAGAAGGTGAGAAAAGCCCTCTGGGCGTGTATCGCCCCACGTTAGAGGTGATGTTTGGAGAGATGCAGGTTTGGGGCAATCACTTAATGAATCACACAGCTCGCTTTCGCTTGTACTGATGTGGCAGCCACGCGGCTCATCGCATCAAGATTTTAGTACCTGATGGGAACAGAGAGACATCCCCAGCCTCACAGCACAGCCCAGCACATTAGAAACAGGCTTTTGCTTTGGAAATGAAACAAAATAAGTGTCCCCATTTCTTCCTTTGGCAGCTTACAAACAGAGAGGTGTATTGAATGGGAACATAATGCTACCACTGAAACATTTACTTCCCTGAAAACAATCTTCATACAGTGGAACTGACGATGTTTTTCAGTAACACTGGAAGACAAGTCAAGGGCAGATTAAAAAAAAAGATGCAGCAGTCTAATTTTTTTTCCCCCCGTCTCCCTCCAGTAGAAAATAACACTTTCAAGTATAAAATATCTACTTCACTAACTTTGTTATACAAAGCACATTTGGGAAGAAACACATTATTATCATTTCAAACCAGAGTAAGTGCAAAGCTTTAAGCCTGGGTTATTGCAAGATGGGATCGAAGGTTTGCAAACACTGCAACGGACAGAAGGCATTTTTACGGCAAAAATAATTATATAACGTATGCTGAAAGGAATGGCAGATGTATAGAATTTTATACCCTAAATATAAATGGGAACAAAATTGCAAAAATGAGTCCTCAGGACCCCTGCTTAAGATATGCTCCTGCAAAAGCACCTACTACCTGGGCTGCTTGGTACTGCCAACCAAGAGGATGAGCCTACCATGGCTGCTTCAGCCCGAAATTCTGCATTTGGAGATGAGTAAAGGTATTTGCATCCCATATCAGCAGTTTTCAGCATGCTGGCAAAGCCTGAGGAGACTAGCCATTGGCTTTAGGTGCTACAGAGGGGGACAGAGGAGACAGGGCCAGTTTGCCAGCAGCATCTCTGCCATTGATCAAGAAGGTACTGAAATGATCTCTCTAAAGCAAGTATTTTTCCCCACTTACTGCGTGAAAGACACCACTGCTCCCTCCCTTGCCCTCTCTGATGGAGATTAGACAGGAGGTCCTGGGGCACACAGGCTGGTGTCGAACCTCTGAACCCACAGTTACTTGCTCAAGAGCTCTCAACCAGTTCCCTGGCCAAGCCCATGACATGCAGTGTGACTACCAACTCCAGCAACATCTGTGCAAATACATTTCATGGCAGCCATCTCTCTCCTTCTTGCAAACACCAGCTCTATGGAGTTCATCTGCCCTTTCCTTGATGATCAACTGGGTCTAGGTACTATCTCAGGAGAGCAGGCCTCCTATGGAAAGGATTTAGATCCAGCATTGACATGCAGCATCATCTCCGTGTTTGTCACGCAACAGCACATGCTTCACCTCAACCCTATGTGCCTGCCAGCTCCCTGGCATCATTCACATGGTTGAACATGAACCGCACCCTCAGCACGATTCATCCATCAAAATCCTAAAATGTGCAAGTCAAAGATATCCCACCTCTCATGCTCTGACAGGGGAAGCTGCAGTCGCATGGCACAGCGTGTCCTGTGGACCTTTCCTGGATTGTAACACCCATCACCTCATCAGCCTGGAGGTCTCTGAGCCCGAGGCAGGAGGGTGGCCACAGACAGCAACTCTGCCTATTGTGGTCTCCAAAACAAGCTCAACAACCCTCCTGTGGGGTACCCACTATGGTCACAAGACTAAAGTAACAGCAGAACACATTATCTGGATAAATGAACGTAAGAGTAGAAACAATTTATGATGATCCAATAAAGCATTGCATAAAGTCACCCCTCCTGCTCGAGGTAAGAGGGTATTTTTATCTCCAGCCCTTCCTTTGCCAGAGTTATAACGCAAACAAGCTCTCAATGCAGTTTGCAGCTGGCGGCCCACAGTGCAATGAGAGCTGCTACAAAGCTGAGGGTGCCCAACTACAGCAGACCTGCTGCTGTAGCTCCACTCAGTATGAGGTTTCTCCAGCCCTCCTTGCTACCCCAGAAGTGTGGGAACACCTCTTTGAGGAAACTTCTGCCTCCTGCACATCTCCAGGCTCTCTCACTCAAGCTGTGCAGGCGAGCCAAGGACAAGGGAGCTTTAAACAACCTCAACAAGAAGGATCCTCTGCCCCCATCCACCCCCATCAGTGCTTGTTTATCCAAAGCCATCAGTGCAGAGGGCTGCAGTGCTGCCACCGATGAGAAGATGCCACCAGCCAGCCTAGGAGCTGTGAACACGTGCTCAGGGAAGAACCAAGACGTGGTCAGACGTGCCAGCAGTGGAGGAGGCGGCTCGGCACCAGATGAGACACAGGCAGCCTCCCACAGGCACTACACACCCCACCAGGGAGCTCAGCATCCCCAAGGAAGCGAGCCATCCCCACCAGCAGCACATGTCCCTGCACACACCACAGAATAGGCTCCAGAGCTCCAGGAGCATCCCTGGAGCCACCCCACCGTGGAGGAAAAGGGGATTTTTCCTGATTGCCCCTGCGAGCTTTTGGAGCAAAGACTGTGCCCAGTCCAATGTCACTAGAGCAAATTAGAGAACAAAGTATGGTCACAATGCAAGAAATTACACAAATATGGAGAAAACTTGATTTGGAGGAAGATGTCCTTCCTCCTCACGGACATCTCGGAGCCAGGCAGAGCTCAGCCACTGCACAGCAACGTGCCACACGAGTGTATAAATTCATTGCGGGCAGATGGCTGATTTGACTAAACCAGCCTTAGTTTACACTGGAGCTGATCCATCCATCCCGTGCCAGAGAGTTATGGCTCATGTCAAATTCAGCTTCACGACGCCATAAATTTCAGGAGAGGGAGTCTCAGGAGGGTAACCTTCACTGCTCGGCCTATTCCCTCTGCATGAGCGATGGACAGGAGAACAGCAAACAGCCGGAAAGCAGCTGTGCAGGGGACAACGTGCAGAAGGCTATCAAGGATGGAGGGCAGAGGACACGCCGGCACCCAGAGTTCAACGCAACGGGGAGGGGACACAAGGAAGCCGATGCCTTTGGAACGTACCTCTCATGCTATTGCAGAGCTCAGGTTTTGCTTCTGTATCTGCCATTTGCAATTTAAATCACAGCACTCAGCTATGCAAATCCGTATTTAAAAGAGGCAAGAGATAAGCAAGTGTTACAGAGGCTCTCGTAGAGCGTCTCGAAGCTTTGATAGTATATTTTTAAGTGTATGCAAATATGAGCATAAATGATGCGGTGGGTCTGCGTATAAAGGTATGTGTGATGCAGGTCTCGTTTGCACCTCCATTTTCTCACCGTTCCACTGGTTGGATGCTCCATAATGGTTGTGTAAAGGGATTGGTGTATAGACACATGCACAACACAGCTTATAACCAGTAAATCTTTTTTAATTTACAATTATCACTTACAAATATACATGATTTCAATGGCATGCATCCATATGAGTCATTTTTATTCAGTCTCTCCCAGCCCTAGTTTAATTTCATTTTCTAGAAATTTGAATAAAAACAGTCCGCTGTTTTCAAGAATGACAGCCATGGGGGAAAGCCTTCCCAAGAAGAAACCTAGTAACTTTTTCCATATTTTATGAACCACCCCATCACATTTCTGCTGGAAAAATCCCGCAGAGATGAGCAATCCCCAGCCTTCAGACACCTGGAAAGGCACAGCTGTATATTGAACCAAAGTGCTCACGCACAACAAACGGCTCCTGCAGCATCCCAAACCCTCTGTCAATACTTAGCACATTAAACACGCTTGCTTGGGAGCGTTTGTCAGCACTCCAGTGTCCTCCCTTAAATTTAGCAGGGAGGACAGGGACGCGTTGTCCCCCAGAGACACCCCTCATCTCCCCCCACTTCCAGCCCTGTTTGGTTTCACAGCGTTGTCTTTATAACTTGTTATCTGACAAATAAGTAGCAGCCAACATAAGCTTTAGGTAAAAGCCACATTTGGAGGAAAAATTCTTGTGTGCATTAGGGGAAAGAAGGGGAGACTGCATTAGCAGATTATTTTGGGGGTTTTCCCAAAAAAGTTGCCATTCTACCCAAGGCAGCCCAAGGAAGGTCACAAAGTGGCTCCCACTTGTGTCCGAGTCACAGTTTAAGTTTCATTTCTAAAGCACGCATTCCTTTTTTCCTTTTTCTGGTTTTGTTGGGTTTTTTGGGGGGTTTTTTTGTTTGTTTGGGTTTGTTGGTTGTTTTTTTTTTTTATTTGACTGTGTGTGTGACTGCTTGGGCTCACCGTTAATGGCAGCTTTTGTGATACAGCTTCAGAAACAACCCCTGGAGAGGGTCCGGCACACCAGGATCTGGCCAGCCCCGAGCCCTCATCCCACCAACAGCCTCCCCCCAGGAACGGTTTCCATGCCCCATGCTGACAGCTTCTGGCTAATGCAAGTCCAGGAAACGTCTCTGTGTCCCTTTACCCACTCCCATTTCCAATATGCCATTCAGGCTTCTGATCTGAAATTGTGAAATGCGTTTCCACAGTGTTACCAACACCCCACGGCCAGAGCGCCCAATGCACCCCTGAGCCCGCGTGGCCGGGACAAGCCAGGGATGCACCATGCCATGGCCACAGCTTCGTGGGACAAGCCCAGCTCCTCACCCCAGGACACCCAAACAGCAGCTACCAAACCGTATGAGGGGGCTCTGAAGAAGCAGAAAGAGGTGGCAACAAGATGAACATCAGAGATTATCCTGAACATCCTCTTATTATGCCAGCCAGAAGCAAATGCTGGACCAGCAGATCAGTCTGCCCATCGAACCACCTGAAGGCATCACACATGGCAAGAGATGACATCATACCTGCATTTCAAATTATAAACCTGCTCATTAATCACCCAATATTTTTTAGTGGCTGTACAAGCGGTTTAATTATCCTAATGAGGCTGGGAGCCATTTTACAAGATGCACACATTGGTTTTCATGTTCCTTTGGCTTGGGCTTCGCTCTTTTGAAGTGGAAATTTTGCAGCTCTTGCGAGTTTGCTGTTTCCAGCTCCCCCATCCCCAGGGAGATGGCTCTGGGAGAGCACGGAACCCACTCACAGAGCTGTCAGCACTGGCAAAGTGCTGCCAGAAAGGCCACCGCGTTAATGAGAACGGCAAGTGAGATGGCATCTGCTTTCCACCACATAAAATAAAAAAGGACCACCAAAATCCTACCTTGGAAAAAGCAAGACAGGCTCCCAGTTTCTTAGGGAACCATCAGTGTCACCCTGCCAGACCACAGGCTGGGGACACCTTATGTGCCAAAGCCACCTCTGGCTGCATCAAATACCCAAAACCCTACCTGGGAGCAGGACAGAGGCTATGGAAAAGCTGATTTTGGAGATTTAAAATACATTTCTTGCTACTAGGATGATGGGCCAGGGCCAGTTTTAGCTACAAACCATAACATCCATAAAAATTGATTTTTGTTTCTAGAGGAAACAAACACAAAAAATGTGTGCTAGGCAGGGCAATCGTTTCAATTTATACCATTCTGTATACAGAGAGATTAGATGAGATTACAGGGAGTGGTTGTGGCCGCGCAGAGAGATAACCCAAGGGGACTTGGGAGTGTTTACTCATTCAAACATTAAACCAGTATCACTTTCTTAGACTGTAGCCATCAAAGCATGTGTTTGTGTACAGGCTGCTGTTAGCTTAGATAAGGTCTGCGACCTCCAGAAGTGTAAAAAAGGTCTTTTTGCTGTGTGTGTACTTGTGGTTTGCAATGTATACTGAGAATTTATGTCTCCCGAACATGTAAGCTGCAGGAATAATATTTAGCAACTGTTATCACAGTGAAAAATAAAATAGAAATCTTAAAACCCCAGCATCTTTAAATGAAAGGAGTCTGACCTCTAATTGGGCACTGAATACTAAACATGCATTCCCATCACTGGAGCCTGCCAAGTCAGCACAAGAAGCAATCAGCCATAGTGGCCCAAAACAACTTCTTGGTAGGGTTCAGAACCACCTGCAGAAGGTCCAACCCAACACACACCAGTCAACAGGACCTGGTCAAGGCCCTCATCTTCACAGTGTTACAGAAATGCAGGAAAATGCAGGGAAAACGGAGGAACGCACACCCCACCAGCGCACTCAACCCCGGGGATGCTGCAGTGGGGGTCCTGCACCGCTGGACCTGCTAGCGGCCATGGCAGCCTCCCCACTGCCTCCCCGGGAGGATCTCACAGCCCTTCTGCCACCATTAATTCAAGCACTACAAAAAATTAGATGATACCAGCTGCTTCTGTAGCTCTGATGAACATTCACACACCCTAAATTAGCAGTTACTTGCCTGCTATTATTTTTTATTTATTTGTTGTTCTGGGGAACGTTACCACCCTGCAGCGCTGTCTGCTGATGGATGGGTTTATGGCCATCACCAGCAGCAGTGATAACCAAATGCCTCCAAAATCCAGGAAAAAAAGGCAGGTGGTGTTACATGGGAAAGGTAAGCAGAACCAGAAGTGCAGATGCAGCTCTTGGGAGATTGCTGGGGTTGTTTTGTTTTTTGTTCTTTTTTTCTCCACAAGTCATTAATGAGCAGCCGGATCCTACAGTGATAAGATGCTGAAATTAGCGGTTGTATATCCTGAGCAGTGTCGTGGTCCTGCGGCGTGTCTGCAGAGCAAGGGGCACCTGCGGCTACCTGGCTGCCTGGGTTCCTGCCCAACCACCACTCCAGTGCCACCACAGCTTACTTATTGGGCTATTAACGAAGCGACAGAGCACACAACCTGGATCAAGCACCCTTTTCATTTTCTGTTCCAGTTTAAAATAAGTGAAAACACCATGGAACAAAGACGGAAAAGTATATCAAACAATATTCCCTGCTCTGTGCGGATGAGTGGGGATCTTGAGAAAGCAATTCATGCTTATCTAATTAAAGACAATATTAATATGAAGTTGGAGAGTCTGATGCAAGGCTGCTTGAACAACTCTCCTTCCCCAGACCTCTGACTCTTCAGCTGGCTGGGACTGCAGGAGGCTCCGCATGCTGGGGGCAGGTAAGTTCATCCCAGCACACACATATCACAGGCTGCAGAGACGCAATTAAAGAAAAAACCAAGACTTCCCCACCATGGAAGAGCAGTGCCACCTCTACCACGCTCCCAGCCCAGCACGTTCCTCTAGCAGAAATCAAAAAGTGGGTCTGTTCACATGGGGAAGGGACCTCAGCAGCTTCAGCCTTAATTAGTCATGAATAAATAAAGCACTCCCTACTTCCAGATTTGGCAGCACTGGAGCAGAGTATGGCCATTCCCCGATATTTACTTTTCCCACAGCACATAACCAAGTCACCAGCTCACTTTAAAGGGTAACAATTGTTTTAGTTGTATTTCTTCCAGACATTGAAGCCCTCAGCTCCAAAGGGGAAGGACATATACACAAGCCCAGAAAAGGGAAAAGTTTTTTCTCCCCGCTTTTAAAACCCATGATACCTGACTGCTGTTGGGACCCATAGTCACTGCAGAAGAGGCTGAAGCCACACTTATTTACAACCACAATTCAAGTACCACCACACACTTGTGGACCCTCCTCTGTCAAACACAAACTGCCAACCCCAGCAGCCAGCCCACACTGAAAAGGAAAACCTGTTCTTCTCTCAGTGTGGGCACAAGGGCATGTTTCTAAGCAAGGAAAAGGCACCACCAGACCCACTTGAAGGGTTAATGCTGGATTCATCGTTAATTACCATATTCCAGTCAGCACCCGTGATTGTTCACACATTTTTGGTCTCACAGCAAAGATCACTGGGTCCAGTTCCGACGTGCAAGGGCCAAGCAGAGCCAGCCAATGCCTCATCTGCCACTGAGAAACAGAGGATGGGAATGCAACATGCCAAGGGGACACGCGTTACCTGCATTATCCAGAAAGCTGAATGACAGGTTGGGGTGTTGTTGTTGTTGATGTTGTCAGCCATAGCCACTCAATGCAAAATAAATACATAAAATACCCAGAAAAGACAGGATTATTTTTCCTAAAGGAATAAAAAAACCAGCCTGTTTATAAATCCTAGATATGGAAGAAGTCATCCTCATGAAGCCTTCCTTTTCCTCCAGGTAGCCCCATTTGTATTTCATCTTACCCAAAACAGTGAAACCTTTGAGCAAATCAATGGTTATGTCAACCCTGAAACGCAGGCAAACCTTCCCCCCCGCTCACTCCCTACGCATGATATAAAAATTTAGTTTTTAATTGCCACCCCTGGCTCTGAACAGTGCACAGCCCCTGTGCACACAACAGCAGCTCCCGATGCGAATCACAGACAGCTTAAATCACCTTAAACAGAGACGAGCTATTTAATGGCCTGCAGCCTCCATGCTGTTTTCCCCACCAAACCAAATACAGGGTTGCAAAAAACTTATTTAGAACGGGCGTTATTCGGATATTTAGTCTTAAAGTTATTCACATAGACAGCCTTGCATTTAAATTAAAGCGTTATAGCTATGGAAATGAATAAGTGAGATTATGGAGATAAAAAGCAAGGATGCACCACCGTGTTACTCCAGCAGCAGGTACCGAGTGCTGACAGCTCTGGGACAGGGCTGCTCACACTGACCCCGTCACACCTCGTCCAGCCTTATTTTTAATATATCTGTAAAGGGAAAAATAAATACTAATCTCTTCTACTACTGTAGCCTTCAATTCTAGATAAAAAAAATATACATAAACAAGTGTTTAGTTATTCAGGAGGAGATGGGTGCGCTCAGCCTGTACGTTCAGCTCCTAGTGCTGCCGCTGACTGTATGTCAGAGAAATAATTTAATCTCTTTTCGACCCAGTTCTAGAGCTGGGCAAATATTGATTTTTTGGTTCACTTGCCAAACCGGGGGGGTGGGGGGGGTGGAATTATTTAGGCTGAGCTGAACTGAAATGGTATTTGTTGTTACCGCTGGGTTTTCGATTTTGTTGAAACATCACCATTTTGGTTCCTCTTACTCAAACTCAAAATATTTATGTTGTCGCACTCCGCTTTAATCTCTTCATTAAATATGAAAAAAAGCCAAGCAAAAATATTGAGACACAACAAAAATATTTGAATAAGGTATCGACTGAAGGGAACTCTTGCCGTTCTCCCAAGCTGTTTCCCCCTTTCTCAGCTGCAGCTGTAGCCAAGAGCTATTTTGATATGAATAAATTATTCAGGTAAAATAAAACAAAATGAGAGCTGAGCCCTGCCCTGATGCCCAGCTCCAAATGAAGACAGCAAAGTTTCCTGAACCTTCTCCTAGCTGTTTAGGTATATGAACTATGTATTTGTAGTACATAAACTACATATATATATATATCTCTCTCTCTCTCAACTGGTACCATTAAGGATGGCCATCAGACAACAACAACAGGCAGTGGGACTACTCCACTTCAGTGCTGGAGCAACTACCAGCCTTTCCACAAATATACCAGGCATTCGTTCCATATACCAGCAATGTGAGACTGTCACGATCGAACCCCTCAAACAAGCCACTGGGAACCTTTTGATAAATATTCATTATTGTGGTGCTCATCTAAGAGGGAAAACCGCAGAATAATTAGCGGTCCTTGCATGCAAGCTCAGGATGTCAGGCAAGATGTGCAATTATAGTTGGCCATGGCACTCAAGGGGTATTTAATGAGTTTATTTGGTTGAACGTTTGTTATTTTCTGAAGCAGATGTCAACACTTCTATTTCAAGAAAATAATTCCCCCGCCCCCCCCCCCAGTTACCAAAATGTCTCCAGTTATTCCATATGCCAGGAGGCGAGCGACTGCCCTGCTGAAAGTTACAGAAATGACTCAAAGAGTGAAGACAGGATGCTGAAAAATGGCATCAGAGCTCCCACCACACTGCAATATTCAGGAGAAGAGCAGCTTCGGAAAGCCACGGAAGCTTGTGGGTGGCAAAACATAAGTTCTGTCACTGGTCGTTTAATGTCATAATTGCTTTTCACATTGATTAATTGCTCTTCGGTGCTAGAGTTAAGAGAGGAACCACGCAAAGCTGCCAGTGTTCTTAGCTCTCTTATCGCACAATTTTTTCCATGGCAAAAAATAAAAGAAGAAAAAGCATGCAATACCCTAAAACTGCGATGCTTTCCCAGCCACATGGGCACAGCTCCGGCATCCCCAGGAGCTGGGAGCCCATCCCAACACGCAAAGCCACGCGTGCCCATCCTCTGCTGGAGGTGAGCAGAGTTGTATGGGTTTAACCACATTGCTGGATGGGCACACTGAGTTTAGATGGAGATATAGACTGGAAATCAAGAGTAGCCAAACTGGAGAAAGGGTTTTCCAGGGTCCAGGTGCTTTCCTGAAGGATCCAAGCACCTGAGCTGGGCTAATGCATTTGCTTTGAGCTTTGCCCACCCACTCCTCCAGGTAGAGCACAGCGCTGGGGGGGGTTGTAACTTTCAGCCCATCCACTACGGAAGGCTTTTTACACCTCACTTGTGTTGGGGACCCACATTTCATTCACCACAGCTATCGGCTCTCCAGTTCACTTGACTTTGCTACTGCTGTATTTCAGAAGCTTCCCCACATTTCCTCACCCGCGTTGTCCTTTCTGAAATCCATTTACCCTCAAGGAGGATTCAAACAATCCCACTCTGCCAGAGCACTCTCTGCTGTGCCTACTTTTGCCGTCTTCTCTAGACTTTGTTCCTTGCTCCTCCAGTCTTTTTGATTTCCAGCTATTTCCTTTGACCTCAAGCTTTCACCAGCTCCATTAAATCTGAGCCAATGCGTTTTGGGGCATGTGATATACTGCACTTCCTGGACAATACTCAACCCATGGGAAGGGCCAGTACATCAAGAGTTCTTGGAAGTAAATTCAAAGTTATTGCTTTTCAAACCCATAAGAGTCACATTGTCAAGCTCTTCTATACTATCATGAGAACCATAAATTCACTTTAAAAGCAACTGAAGGCTCAGATGCTATCTGTGCCACCAGCCTGAGCCTTTCAAATGAAGCTGACAGAATCTTGAGGAGAAGAGGGGAAAAAAAAAATACTGTTAGTCCTTCAATAAATTCCTCGAAGTTATCACTAGCAATAACTACTCACACTCATTTTTCCTGCCCAGGCTCCAAAGCGCTTTGCAAAGAGCATCAGCAACTTCCGAACTTGTGTTCAGGAGGCGGGACACGCACAGAGACATGAAGCCTGTGAGCAGTTCAGAGTCTTCCACCATCCTCTCATCATTTCATAAAACTAATTGATGCAACTAATTGAAAAAGAACCTTTTGGATCATTCGAAGCCAGAATGGAAACATGCAAAGAACTACAGAAACGTACTCTGAGAGCATCACTCTGCTTCTTAGGGGTTTTCCATCTCTGACTATAGGATCACCACTTAGAAATACTTTCAAAGGCCTCCATGTTGCATTGGAAATAATCAGAGGATTTCCCAGGTTGCTTCTGACCTTAAGGTCCTGCAATCTTTTTTTTTTCCTCCCAGAATATGGAGATTTCCTGAAGAATGCAGTCCCATTGAAGAGCCCGTTGCCATCCAGCATGCTGCACAAGCACTTCTGTCATCTGCTGGAAGAACCAGCATCTGAGTTTGTCATGCTTGTGCTGCAAAGGGAGGCAGTAGCAGTCATTCTTCTTCCACTCAGCTTCATCTGCTGCTGCAGTCTCTCATAAAACCATTAATATCACGAGAAGGCGGCAGAGTGAACTTGCGCTGTTTTTCATAACACAAGAACTAGGAGGCAGCAACAAAATTGTGTGGCTGCTGCTTCACACCACACAAGAAAATTGTGTAGCTCGCTCTCAGAGGCTATTTTGGAGACCAAGAATAGAATGTTTCAAGAGCCGTGCAAAGATTTGAAGAAGGAAAGGCTCATTTGAGACTCCTAAATATACAGATATGCATGCAACCTCCACTTCAGGAAATCCGTCAGAGGTGGCAAAAGCCAGGAGGACACACTGGGAGAAAAACTCTTTCCCGAACAGACCTTATACTCTGTCGGCAGTCATCTGCCACAAGTTCCTGTGAAGGAAAGACAGTGGACGTAGCCTGACCGAGGGCGGCCATTCTCACACTCATGCCCTTGTTTAGGGTTAAGGCACAACTTCTGCTCTACCTGTTGCACATTAGCGTGGAAGAGCACCCCTTGTACAGGTGTGATGTTTCCTGTAAATACATATGAGCAACAACCATAAAAACCTCAAACTGTTGAAAGCCATTCAACCTCAGCACTTTTCTGCACAGCACTGGGAGCGATGATGCCAACTCATCAGCCACACTGGCTGTTCAACCACCTTCCCAACCTGCCCTGAGCCCAAGGGAGGGGAGGAAAGTAGTGGCAATAACTGTAGATGTCACCTTTGGGTGAGCTCCTCTGGGTCCTGCAACAGATCCAGGCCTGAGAGCCTGGATTTCAGGGTGACCTTGAAGGGCTGAGGGTGTCAACCCATAAGAGCTTGCAATCCTGCAAGTGTTTCCATGGATTTATCTCCCCCATGGCCAAAGAAACCCTGCCAAAACAAGCCTGGCCAAGGGAATTAAAGCTTTCCTGTCCTGGAGAAGTAACCCTGTGCTTCCTGCAGAACCACCATACACACAACTGCTTCAAATCCAAAGGCAAGTTGTTGACTAGGAAGAGCTAGAGGAGCTTCCAAAGGAGCCTGGCAGGAGAAAGAGGTGGCTTTCCCGCAAGGATCAGGGCTACGGAGCACAACCATGCTGTGTTTAGCCAGCCAAGCGTCTCTGGAAATTCAAAGTAACTCCTGCACTCTTGTCTGATGATCTGAACTATTTTCCTGTAAAGTCTTGATTATATTCTTTATTTAGCACTTATGTAACAGGATGGTAATTTTAATATGCTCAGTCTCCCGAGCTTCACAGCCCTGCACTGCGCTCCAGAGCCAGAAACAATGTGCCTTAAAATAATCTTCAATTTGACTTCTTTTTCCTTGCGCGCTCTCTCTCCCCGGAGACTTTCAAAAGGACTTTTCAGAACTGATTTACCTGAAATATGTATGGTTAAGAACTCTTCAACTCACAGCTGCTCTAGTGAGCAATTTCATTCATGTGCTATAAAAAGGCAACGCGCTGAACTAGTTCAACTTTTGCTGTTGCCATTTGCTTAAGCAGCATGATGTCATTCTGCACATTTTTATTCAATTCACACAAAATGAAAGCTATTTCCCTGTGATAAAGCAGCATGTCACACAAACATAATTCCACACTACCTACCTACCATAGCCAGGAACACAGAGAAAAACAATGCGTTTATGTAGTTCTAACACTTCTACCATGCTACACAGTGATGAAGCAATTAATGATGCACCCTAACGAGATTCTCTCTCACAGAACTTGCTTGACACACGAAAAGCAGAGCTGCAAAGTTCCTGCAGTGCCCCACACCCCGAACAAGGGGGTAAAAGACATCGCATGAAGACATTTACAACACTGAATCCTTCCTAAGTCTTTCACACGCTGCACCAAAAATAGAAAACAAGCCAAAGGCTCCCAAGCCCTCCTTCCCCTCATCTATAGGCTCCACGCAGAGCTCAGTCCCATCCGGGGAACCTCCTAAGCTGTCCAGCTCAGAGCATTATGGCAGACCTATAAAATTTATATAATGCAAGAGGCTCTGCTACATTTGTGTGGAGCCCTTGCACATGGAGGACCGCTCACTCCTCCCCTTCCCATCACACACACACGCAGGAGATGCAGCCTGGCACATCGCTGCACAGTCTTCGCAGCCAAGGGGCTGCTATAAAAAGATTAAAAAAGAAAATAAAATATCAAGGGTGCCCTTTGCAGTCAGCAGGTTCAGCCGTACCCTGCCCCTGGGGTACGGCCCCCTCTCCATCTTTTGCTGGGGGGGGAAATCCCACTGCAAAAATACATTTCTACCCCCTCACTGCTTATTTTGAGAAATTAAAGCTGCTGACAAGAAACCTCAGTGCACACAAGGCCAGGAGGGATATTTTTAGCAACAGCAGGCACCAGGCAAGACCAGCCCCTAACCGCTCACACCAAAACGTCTCACGGAGCTGTGTGGGCCACCTCAGTCTGCAGCTGCTACAAGCAGGGGAGTAAACTCAGCAGGAGGTGGATCCTGCCATCTCGAAGCTATATTAAAGCCTTGGACCCACGAGGAATCCCCCAAGACTCCTGCACTTCCACAGCAGATTCCTGGGAGCAGCATCCCCGTACCAGGTCTCTTTCCAGGCTGCCTCAAAATCCTTAGGAGATACCACAGCACAGGAGCAGGAGATCAGCATGACTAGGAAGTGCTCAAGGATGGGTTCACAGGAACAAAGGGAACTCTGGGGCCCACGGAGGCTGGCAGAAGTTTTGTTTGGATGCAGGTCTCCATGCAAAGCATGGAGTTAGGAGCATAGATGAGGCAATGCTGTCAGATGTCCACAGCTGAGGGCAAGCAAGGTCCCTGGAAAAGCCACACTGCCATGCCCTCTGCTCAGGGACAGGCAGGTTCCTCCATGGGGCAGCACATGAGCTCTGAACCAGCCCATGAAGGAACCACATCTTGGTGGATACAGGGGAAGCTGCAAAAGCTGCTCCACCAGGCTCAGCCTACATGAGCTTCCTCCAGTGCCCACGTGGGGACACAGTCTGACTTCCTCACCCATCTTCTCCAAACCAATATTCAATCCTATAAATACAGGACAGTGTTACATATATGTTCATATTTGATGTCCATTGTAGACTAGATGATCAGAAAGGTCCCTTCCAACCTAGGCAGTTCTATGATTCTATGTAACAGTTGTATTACATACATACACACATATATGCTACCCTTATCCGACAGCTCTCATATGTGATGACTTTTAACTCTATATCCATACATTGACAGACTTTGAGGCACTACCTGGTCACCCGCCAGCATTTTGGAGAGGATCAACTTTCCTAGATACATAAATAACTAGGCAAACCGTAAGAAAAGCCAGTACCCTTCCTAGCAATATCGCTACTCTTCAGAAGATATATATCATCTCTCCTGCACCTCGGTCCTTGAAGTAAGGACCAGAGTGGACCACCAAACATCACATCCGAAGGCAGGACAGCTTCCACAAGACTGTTGGTGCATGTCACAGCACATCCCAGCTGCTCAGCAAGCGTTGTCCCCACTCCATCCCACACTCCCCTCGCATTACTGGTTCCTGCTTTGACAAAAGCATCTGCAAGCGAGTAGAACACGTTTCCCAGTGCCACTGGATTAAGCAAAGCCTTTCAAGGAGAACCTGGTCCCCGCCACAGGGCTACACACGGTTTTTGCAGTACTCTGCATTGACAGTACAGACAACACGGTATGTAAAGCCGCTGCCTGCTTGCTACTTCACTTAACATACCGCTTTTGCAAGGTATAAAAGACTGCTTTACCTTAGGGCAAGCGTTCAGGTTAGTTAGATGGAAGTCTAAGTCTAAATCCCATTAGCAAATAAGAGGATCTACACACAAAAGGGCCCCATGTGGCAGCGTGTTGTGTAGCTCTCCCCGCTCTACATCTTCAAGGATACACTATGAAAAAGGACTACAGCATCTCAAGCCATTTATAACACTGCAATCGGTTGTACCTGCTGGGATACACTTGCGAAAAAACCCAACCATCTGAATGACAAATGGGAGCAGGAGTTCCCCTGACTCTGAACATGGCCTGTTGCTAATGGAAATGAAGGTCCACAGCTGCAGGGCTCTGTGCCGGACACAGCACCCATCCCTCATCTTCCCAAACTCATTCAGACCGCCTCAAATTCAGCAGATGGAGAGCCAGAGATGCCAAGCCTTGGACCACAGCTCAGACAGGCGGGGAGAACTCAATCAGCAGCTTTGCCAGCCGCTTCTGTACGTTTAATGTGCTTTCACAGCCTGCCCCTCCAGGCACCACGTACACCACCTCCTGCTCTGCTCTGCACACACAGCACTGCTCCTCAGGGGTCAGGCTGAGAAGCTTTGGGGTTTTGGTTCTGCTGCAGACTTCACACAAGTAAAGAAATGCTCAGTATTTTTTTCTCCCTGTAACTCCTTTCCACATATAAGCAGCAAGCAGGGGAGAGCAGGAAAGAGAACTACAAAGATGCCTTCATTTTGCACAAAAAGCATCCCTCACACTGGGCTGCTTCAGTAACCCCTGGTGGTCTACACAGCCAGGAAAGCATGCACACGTACTGCAGAGGTGCTGGATGAGGGCACACCTGCAGCCACTTGCAGCCATGGGCCCAGCAGTGGGAAAACAGGCTCAGGTATCAGCTCTACAGGAATGCTGAGACAAGGATTTGTGTTCTTGCCGTGACCCTATATAAATTTCTCGTTGTCTCTACAGTATATAGGAACATGTAGGAGGAGATGCTGAGGGAGCTGGGCATGTTTAGCTTGGAAAAAGAGGAGGCTGAGGGCAGACCTCATTGCCCTCTACAACTACCTGAAAGGAGGTTGGAGAGAGGTGGGTGTTGGCCTCTTCTCCCAGGTGAATAATGACAGGACCAGAGGAAATGGTCTGAAGCTGCGGCAGGGGAGGTTTAGATTAGATATTAGGAAGAATTACTTTACTGAAAGAGTGGTCAGGCACTGGAACAGCCTGCCCAGGGGAGTGGTTGAGTCACCATCCCTAGAGGTGTTTAAGAAACATGTAGATGTGTCACTTCAGGGCATGCTCTAGTGGCAGAGATTGTAGGTTGGTTGTTTGTGGTGGTTTTTGGGTTCATTTGGTTTGGGTTTTTTTGGTGTGTGTATGGTTGGACTCGATGATCTCAAAGGTCCTTTCCAACCATGAAGATTCTATGATTCTATGAACTGGTCATTGTTGGGCATCTGGGAGCGTGTTGGGTTCAGAAAGCACAGCCCGCATAAAACAAAGATCTCTCCAAAGGAACAGGAGCACAAGTTGCACAGCAGAAACTATGAGCAGTTATAACCAGTGGCCTCAGTGCCCACTTGACTTCTTTGCACCTGTAGCATTGCTTGTAAGACACCCATAGCCATCACCAACTCTGCTCTCCAAGGAGGCGGAGGTCCAGTGCTCAGAAACCTCATGTCCCCTTGGGGACAGGTACAGGCTCTTCCAAAGCACAGCCCTGTAATCAGAGCACCAGCACCGCTGCAAGGGACAGGGGACACAGGCAGCAGGGCTGAGCACCCCACATGGTGCCTCCAGGCAACACCAGGTTTAATTGCAAGGTGAGACCTGCCCCCAGCAATGCAGGACAGACCTCCGCTGGGTTAGTCAATGTGAATTTACGGGTTACCCAGATAAATAACCTGAGCAGGACACCAGCAAGAGGCACATCAAGCCATAGGAGGGAAGCTTGAAGCACCACTCCTCAAGCAAAGTTCTTGCTCCTGGAAGAGCCACTCTGTAGGACGCAGTTCTGGACCCCAATGCCTACCCCCTGCGCCACATCCAAATGCCACCTGTACGCTTGGGGTGGATCCCTGGCATAGCTTCCTCCATAGCCTGAAGCTCTTCACTGCAACAGCCCTAATTAATAACAATCCTCAGAGACTCAGAGCTCTCAGCACCTTACATCCGCAAATCTAGGAATGCTTTCCAAAAGAAGTTAACACCCTGCTTTCTGTTTTCACAAGGGTACTTAGCCTCATCCTTCAAATCTGTCCGACACTTAGATCCATCTCCCTTCAAATAGGCCGTAAACTACTTTCTCCCCATTCACCAGAAGCAACTACCAGCTACCCCTACGCAGCAAAATTCACAGCTCCAGCTTCTCCCAGTGCCTTTTGCTGCTGTATTCCATTGCACCAGGCCTTCACACAGGTCAGTGCTGATCACCCTCTCCGGGGAGGGTGCAACAGGCTCCGCAAGAGGAGAGGACATGGCAAAAAAAAATCAGCACTGCCAATTAATCATGACCCCCCCCACCCCACCCACAGGAACATCACAGCAGGGAGAGATGACCACATCATGCATAAATGTACCAAGCAAGCTACCAAAGCCAGGGATATCAGAAACATCCCCACGCTGGCACAGGGTGGTCTGCCTGTGATGCTCAGTGAGGTCCTCACCACCTGAACTGCTTAACCCAGCTCAGAGTAGTATGAGAAGGTCAAGTACTACCTAGACACATTTCCTTACCCTCAGGAACATAATCATAGAATCACAGATTGTCTTAGGTTGGAAGGGACCTTAAAGACCAGGTAGTTCCAACCCCCTGCCATGGGTTGCTCAGTGCAATAACTCAGGGTGTAGTTACACAATTTTTACAGGGTTATATGGTGGGGGGACCCATTTTAGGATGCTTCCATCTACATTTTCACTCCTGCTCTGATCTGGGTTCAGCCAGGAGAGCTGCAAGGACCCACTACAAATGAAATCCCTGCACACACCCAGGTTACAGATGAAAAATCAAAGGATTTCAGCACAGCTGAGAGGGCAGAAAACACAGCTAAGCCATAATAAATTCCTGCCATGCTTTTGCCTCCAACAGAAGACCCTCACCAGCAATACTGAAGCACAGAAATTGCTGGCAACATTTCTTTTTAATGCAGCACCTATAAATACCTGGTTTTAGTGAAAAGCCATTTGGGATTTTAGAGTTTTGCACAAAATGTAGCAACTCTCTTTGAAAGTTTAATCCACCTTCTATAAATAATGCGGGCCAAGAGAAGATCGCTGACCAACCCTTTATACAGCTGGGGGTATCAGCTTGAGAGCACCCTGTATTTCAGCACGAGGAACGCAGCTTTTGTGACATCAGGTATAACTGGAACCGCTGTAATATTGCTGCAAATCGAAGCATCCAGTGACTTCTCCCAAAGCTCCCACGAACCCTGGGAGCACAATAATACATCCAGTGTTTGGGTTTTGGTTTTAAAAAGCTGTCCCCCTGAGAGTAAAAGCCAAACCAGCCACACATACAGGAACGGGGGCGCAGGGTGGGAAGGCACTGTGCATTTTGGGTTTCGTGCCCTTGGAGGACACCCTCAGATGAGTAAGAGTGTTCTCCATCTCTGAGAGCCAGCAGTGAGGAACAGACATGCAGACAGCACAGTTGAGTAAGCCTCATTTTCCTAGGACAGCAAGCCAATAAATCGCTTGGCCGCAACCGTGTTAAAACCCAAAGTATTGCTTTTTATCCAAACATGAGCATTGCATTGGTTTGTGCCTCCTTTCATATTCCCAGGGAGACAGCGATGCTCTCAAGCTCTCCAAGATTCCAACTACCTGAGGGGTTGTTAAAAGATTTCTTTCTTGAAAACTCTTTCTGGCAACTCTACACCAAGAAACATAAACCCCTGTATCTCCCTTAGAAGTCAGAAGCCTGAACCAGAAGCTTCCAGGTTCCTCTAAATGCCACAGCACCCAGGTCCTGCTGTTCCCCCCGCACCTCCCTCCAGCCTAGAAGGCCCCTTCAAGGACCTCCAGCAGCCACATGTGAGTGGTGCCACCTTCTGTAGTGTCTTCTGCATCATGTTCCCTGGCTTGTGGTTGGGTTCAAGCACACCCTTGAGGATGCCTTGTCTGCTGAGAGACAGTTCCCCCAGGGCTGCCCTGCTCCTGGGGACATACAAGTGACCACCTCTGACCCAAGATCCAAAGCCACCATCTCACCAGGACTCAAATCCAGACACACCTAGACACAGATATGCCACCCGTCCTCCTGCATGTTGCTTTGCCCAGCCAACAAGTTTGCTTTGCCCAAATACCCTTTCCAAAATTAAAAGTCTACTGTATGTCCTCAGTCCAACAACCTGAATCATGTGGACATAGGACATAAGACACACAGGACAAAATCCTATTTATGGCACAGCAACAGCATGTCTGTTTTATGCCTGGATGCCTTGTTGGGGACTATTTTCTATTCTCCGCATCTCCAGTTTAAAGTGGCCCCATGCACTTCTGGCAAGCAGTCAGCACCTCAGCCAATTCCAGATGTCCTTTGGACATTTGATCCCTCCCTTCCCTTTGAAATAAAACCTGTCCAGGCTGTGAGTGTGTCCTCACCATCCATGCGTGATAATAAAAGGTATCTTGTAGTATCTTAGAGGAAGTGTTAAATCTTTTTTTTCCCCCAAGGAAGTTGGAGCAAAACTTCCTATTGTGTCTGAGATGCTCTCAAAGTGAGCTGCTTCAAAACATTGTCCTTTTTCAGACCTGTTTTGTCCAAATACAGCTGCTCCGCCATTACGTACTCCCTTCTCAAGTCCCCATTCCACCTTTCACAGGCTCTACATATCGTTTTCTCCCCAAAACCCATCAAAAGAAACGTAGAGTCCAAAACTTCAAGAGCTCTTTTCCTACCACAGGCTATCGCTTTTGTGAGGCAGAGCTCCTTCCTGCAGGGTGAGACGTCGATGGGATGGTTTCATCATGCATGGCACAGATGTTTATGTCTGTGCCAAAATACAGAGCAAAATGAATCAACGCAATAGCTCTGAAACCCTTACCCGGGCTGGTACTCAACAGAACCATGCCCGGAGACTAAGGGAGATGAACGTCAAGATTCTTCTTAAAATGAAAACACACAAGCAGACCCCGAGGATGGTTATTTTCTGAACAGATCTCCTAGACCTATTTTAGCTATGGCAGGGATCAGAAGAGAAATATCACGTACTTAGCCCTGAAGAACACACACCACAATACCTCAAAGTGTGCAATAGGTCAGCTTTACCGTTAGGATTATTTGTGTTTCATCATTTCATAACTCTCCAAATGCCTAAAAGCTTAAGTGTTGCTGTTACTGGGCTGCTTTCCTTATCCTACACAACACCCTGACCAGACCACACCAATTAATTACATTATTGTATCACTAAGGCACAAGACTGTTCTAGTCACATACATAACATTACAACAGAGGTGCTCAGATAATGGAAAGTTAAAAGAAGTGTGGCTTTTTTTCCCCAGGCAAAGGAGGACAGATTCTGTTGAATTACAATATCAGCACATGTCAATAGCAGGTTTCTCCCTTGAAGAGCATGAGAAAGTCTTTCAGTGAGCTAATTAGAGCATGTACTCAGCACTAACCACCCGTAACCTGAATATGACACCCAGACTGCTTCCTCATTTCCCACCTCTCACTCTGCTCGAGTTTGGGAGGATTTGCCCCGTATTTCTTTGATGTACCTAGGAGATAACTCCAAGGCAATTCAGAAAGCCATCACCATCCTCCCTTTGATTCCCACATCATTTCTCCATAAACCCCATTTTCACCTCCCTATTTAAAAAGGCAAGAACCTGACAAGCTTTGCAGAGCCTGCTGTGGTTTTCTGACTTTCTGATTTCTTTGGGTTTTTTGGTTTGTTTTTTTAAATACATAAAAAACGGTAAATGTTCTGCAGGACCTTCTCTAAATTACCCTGAAGCTGGACAACAGCTTACCGCCCACTCTGCTCCATCCCTGTCCTTCTCCTCAGCCGCTGCAGGGATGGGGCCAGCACAGAAGAGCCGATGGGATTCGCACTAAACCAGGCTCCTGGTATCAGATCTCCTGCATTCGCCATGCCTTTGTCAAAGGCAAATGATCCTTTAATACTTCTCACAGTAATTAATAATGCCTCTCCTTTTGTTTCTTTTTCCCCTTAAACTAAACACTACCACGACTGCTTCATAAGGACATGCTAATTATTATTATTTACATTGCAATAAAGCCTTGGAAATTCTGCCAGGAGCCGCGATCCCACTGTGACAGGTGATGCACAAACACAGCACAATCCCACCCTAGAGGCTTTGCAGGCCAAGTAAATTTAACTCAAAAAAAGATAAAAAACAGCTCTAGTTTTCTGCCCCCTGCTAAAGCTCTGCATTTCCTTGGCACATTTCTTCTCTCCCTTCATTTCCATCTCTCCCCTCACCTTCCCACCCTACATAGTTCCCCCCAGCGACCTTTGCATCACACCCTCCAAATGGCTTTTAAATTGGGAAACCAGCCTCCCCCTTCCAGACCTTGAGAGCTTTAATACTCTGGGAACCTTGCGTTTCCCCTCCACGGGGACACCCCAGAGCAGACACCTCCGAGGGAGCATCCACACACAGTCACGAATTACGGTCCGTACACAGACAAAATAGTTTACCCGAGCTGGTCCATACCAGGCTTGTACAGCTTGGCAGAGTTTTCCTCTAAACCCCTGCGCTTTAGGTAAGTTTTATTAACCTTTTAATGCATAATAACACAGTCTTACAATTATGAAGTTAAGGACACAGGCGTACTCTTAAGTGGAAAAATGCATTTCCTGCTCCAAGTGCGCAGCTGTAAACTTGAGATTTTAATTGAGAAAAATCAAGCCTAAGAGCATCTTAATTCCGCATATGATTTTGTTCTTACTCCACAGTAATCTCAAACTAGTTAAAACTAGAAACTTTTCTAGTACAACACACATCGGCATCTCTCAGCAGCGCAGGAGATTGGATCCTTTGGGGATATTTGAGGCATCTTGCACAGCGAGGGAGCAGCACCGAAACTCCCTGCACTGGGGCAGGCAAACAGCAAACTCCACAGGCCACGGAGGTTAAACCTCTGACAGAGAACACAGAAAAGGTCCCAAGTGGTTTATCAAAGATGGGATCTGAGAGAGAGAAGGCAAAGGCAAGAAGAAATGGACACAAGAATAAGGTCTTGCTAAAATAACACTGGGAAGCATCACTACAGGTGGCTCCAGGCTCCCCTCACCCCCATCACATCAGCACCAAGCTCTGCCTGGGCTCAGCACGAATCCCAGGAGCCGAGCACCAGTGACGCACAGCTGGACCACAGCTGGCAGACACCACACACATCCTCCCCAAGACACAGCTACCTCCTCAGCAACCCAATCATGAGGCACACATAAGGATTAGCCAGGGTAAACCTCATATTCCAGTGCACAACAGCTTCTCTAGGCAACATCTTATATTTAAGAACACCAGGGAGCCAAGGGCTGAAACTTCAAAAGCTATAATGAATTGCTTCTAAAAACCCCACCAGATCATCCTCAGCATTCGTTATTACACATCTGATTTGCTCCACCAGCAAAATCATATACTTTTAATATGACTGAACCAAACACCTCCTCACACACACACCTGATTTTTGCGACCAAATATTAACACTGCAGGTGTAACTGGCAAATTTAAGCGTGGAAAGGGAACATCCAAAACCGGAGATATGTTCCTGGAAGGCAGTGACCCAAAAGCTGGGAAGTACAGCATCATGCCTGGGGACAGCCCTTGCCACCAAGGCATGTGCCGTGCAGACAGTCACCCAGCACCAGTACGAGCCTTGCTGAGAGCTCCTTGATTTGGGAATATGTTAAACTACAGCCCTGCAGGCAGCAGAAGTCCAGTTCTGTTTTATAGACCCTTAGTCCTTCTTGTGCATCAACCCTTCCAAGAGGGACATGGCGCAAACTCTACAACAAAGAGGCCACAAACACACAACTGCCATCCTCAGAAGGACCGGTCCCATCAGCCAACATCAGTCAGGAAAAAAAAGCCAGGGCTTTATTTAATATTCTTCCACGTGGTGCTTTATAAGCTAATAACCACAGAACAAGCAGCCAAGTGCTGCACATTCACTATCCGAAGGATGCGAGAAAGGAAGGAGCACACATTCCTTCCTGCAATAGCAAAACCACTGGTGAGTCAGTAGAGGTTTATGAAATAGAGACCACCTTGGCTAAGGAACCACATGTGCCAACAAAGCACCTGGTGGGGTTTGTCCACATGATGATTATGGAATTGATTCCTTAATGTGCGGCCCTCGGCTCCCATTGCCCTTCCTGGGAATGGCACAAGCAGCACAGCCCCACACGATGAGCTGGCTTTCAGCCAGGCTTCCTGCAGCCAGACCCCCTGGGATTAATGCTGTGAGCACATCTGGGCACATCCAAGTACACACAGTTTGACAGAGACATGGGTACTCCAGAGTCATGTTAGGAAGCCCAGCGATAGCAGAGAGCAGCCACAGACTTCCCATTAAGAAACAAAAATGTAAGAGAAGAATTCCACTGCAATGGATAAATAATGAAATAATTCTAGAAACGTGCAACTTTTACAGCAGAATGCCAATGTGCTGAGCCCTGGTGCAAGCAGAGCACTTCCCCGCTCATTACACCAGTAGGTTTACTCTTCTTTTATGGATTTCCCTACCTGGCTGGCTCACTTTTTCCCCCCCACTGGCACAAGCTATCTTGCTAACCTTCCCCCCCCGCCCCCCAACCTAGGAGTGACCACCAAATGGGACTACCTGGCAGCAGTAGGAGCCACAGGCCACCCACCAGCACCCACACACCCACCACAGCCACACAGTCAAAGTGTCCCTCAACAACCGCATCCTAAGGTGGCCCCACAGCACCGTTTTCTTTGGAGGGGGCACAGCCACAAGGCATGCTCACTTGGAGACTCACTTTGCAGTGAGCCTTACTCAAAAAATACATAACAGCATGCGGTTAAAATTAGTTTGCCAGGGCAATTTTAGCCATAATGTTTTGACAGCATAAAAAATAAAGCAGGATTTTCCAATTCTTGTCATCCTGTGCCATAGTAGAAATCATGCCAATACCTGTTCTTCCATTCCTTTTTCTTGATCTCCCCATGGCAATGGGGACATTAACTGTTGTCCCAGTTTGAGAGCTAAACCACAACACCTGTACTTGCTGGCTTTAGAGAAAAGAAAGTTGAAGAAAATGGAAAAGCAGGACTGTTCTTGTAGGGACTTCAGTTCCTTTTGGGCCAGTGCTCATGGAGAATCACAGGATGGTTGAGGCTAGAAGGAACCTCTAGAGATCATCTGGTCCAGCCCACCTGCTCAAGTAGGGCTGCCTAGAGCCAGTAGCCAGGACCATGTCCAGATGGCTTTTGAGTATCTCCAAAGATGAAGATGTCACAACCTCTCTGAGCAACCTGTAAAAGTTTTTACAAACTTTTAAAGGCTTTTCTGTGCTGAATTCTCCCCCTTGTTGGCACTGAAATAGTTAAAGTGATTTTAACCCCTTTTTAAACACAAGACCCTAAAACCAAACCAGGCTTTAAATGGGGACAATGATAGACAGGTCCCCTCTTGACATATTTCACAGCACAGCCAATTTGTGGAGCAGGTTTTCAACACCAATCCTAACTACTGTTACAATTTAATTTATTCCTGTATTAGCTACAGCTGTGCAACTCTCAATGGTGGAGCACTGCTGACCCACTGATTAATCTTCAGCTGTCCTCATTACCACTCATTCCCATCTGCTTTATTTCTGCCTGCCTGGATACACACATCCCCCCCGGCTGCAGAAACCAAGACACCAACCAACGAAGGTCAGCGCTGCTCCAAGAGGCTACATGAACTGGGGATGGCCAGCATCTGGTTTAACACACTTGGACCATTCAAAGATTACGGACCACCAAGACACCAGCATTTGATGGAAGCCCAGCAAGGCTGCTCAGTCCTGCTGGGCAGCATTAGCAACAGGATATATCAGTAGCAGAGACCATAGAAATCATTGCAAGGGCTGAATTCACAGCCCCACAGTTCAGGTATTTCCCCCTCCCATTCACAACAGTTGCGTTTCCAGCACACAGTTGCTCCCCAACACCTTCTCTGGAGCCACCATCCACCACGCCAGCGCCATCGTACTTTGTACCCAGAGTGAAAAAGGAAGGCTGGGCTGCTGCCTTGGAGGAGAGGTGTCATCTACAAATACCAGCTGCCAGCACTGACAGCTCCCACAGCAGCTTCCCAGCACAGGCTGAGCTCCTGCATAGCCACTTTTGCCTGTGATGGAGAGAGTGCTTCCACACCAATAGCAACGTAGAGGTGAGAAACCCTGCTCGCCCACAGCGTTGGTACTGGAGAGACTTTGGGCTCAGAGCTATGTTTCCTCCCATGCACTATCCATGCTGCATTTTTAACCATCAGTTAGGGAAAAGTGGAGAGAAATCAGCCAAGCCCAGAGCTCTGAACTTCCACCAGCCCTGGAAGACACCAGGAGTGCTGGGTCATGGCACCTGGCAAGGCAGCTCCGCACTGTCCACACATTTGTCCATTGCTTTGACCCAGGGCCATTAATAAAGAGAATGATACCAAGGCAAGATGCGATTTTTGTTTATAGGAAGTCTGGAGTCACTCAGACAGAAGTATTATTCATCTGATGCACAACAGCAGTGCCCAGAGGTCTCAGCCCTCTCCCACCCTCCTCTTGGCTGACTCAGTGCACTTGGGTGGCTTCAAGGTTTCCTCTCTGTACCCTCCTGTGCCAAGACAAAACTCGGGTCTCCCATGGGATGCAAACCAGCAGGGCTCACTTCTGCAAGAACAACTTGCCTACAGTAGAGTCTCTGAACACAAATACAGCCATTTCATGGCAGTGCACTTCGGTAAATCCTCTCCCAGCCTGGCCAGCTGAACACCATGCAGATGTGTCACTGCATAAGGGAGCAGATGAGCTTTGGTCCCACCTAGAAGAGTATATCACAGGCAGGAGTGGGGAACCGAACTCTGGTAAGAGAAGGCCGTTGTGCATCTTCCTCGCTCCCAGCTACAAGGGGTTTTGCTGCAGACAGTGAACTGGACATTTTTGCACCAAGACAACCATACAAAAGCTCCAGAGATTGGAGCTGCAAGTCTTTTAAATACAAATCCTGTTTGCCATGTGAACACTGGGTCACTTTTGCAACACCTGGGTTGGTCAAGAAGACTATACTTGCCTTCATGGATCAGTCTCCCACGTTTCAACAAGCCTGGCTACCAGCCCATCATGGACAAGTCACTGGTGTGAAGGAACCTGCCAGCTAAGCTTCAAGTACTTCTTAGCCACATCAGCCAGCCAAGAGGATGAAGACCTTTAGGAACAGCAGTACCCACATCTAAATATCACCCTGTTGTGTTTCCACACTTTGTGTTCCCCAGCTTTGTTCCAGGGTTCACCAGACAGCATATCTCATACTGTGGCAAGACAATGCTGTCCACAGGTAGCAGAACACCCAGTTTTCTGGTTTCCCTGTCCATATTCACTATTATGTGAACAGCTCAGGCAGAACACATGGCACCATTTCTCCAGAACATCAGCTGCAAAAGGAACATGAAGAACTACCCAGGAGTGAAGGATTTCAGACCTTGGCTGGTGAGCATAGAAGGACTCACACCTATTCCTTAGTTAAACACACATTTCTCATGCTTGCCCTAAGTCTATGCATCACTCACATAACTTATCATAATCCTTAAAGCAAAAATACCCAGAAACTCCACTCCCCTCTCTCTGACTCATCGCACCACAACGAGGAGAATGCTCTCAGGGGGCTCCTACGTGAGTGCTGGGGGGATAGAAAAGCCCATTAGTGAAATCCCATCGGACTTTGCTGGATGGGAGTTTAGTTGCAGAGTATTGGTATTACACTTATAAAATCCCCTGAAGTTTGAGGACTCTACTTGCTTGAGTATAGAGTAGCTGTGGGCAACAAAACGCTCTCTTTATGAGAATATTTAGCCATGACAGTAAAATTCCTTTTTTTTTTTTTAGGTGCCTGCGGTAAAGTTAAGCTTTCCTATAAGGCATAACATATACATTAATTAAACTAACTAGAAAATGTGAGAGCTTCTGCCTCAGATGAGCACTCTCATAGCCTATTAGTGAAAAGCTCTTCAACTTGGTTGACCGCAGGTTACAAAGGGGATCTTCTGTTTGTATGGAAATATGCACTTGGCTGAGAGCAGGCACTGGCTGAACATTCCCAGCATTGATACCAACACCAGTTAAGTCATGCCCTGTGAATATGGAAAAGGATTATTCTTACACATTAATCATTTCAGTCCTGTTTTCCACTGAGACAGACATCCCAGCTTCTACATGGGAAGGGACACCTCAAATGATTCTTCATCCCTGTCTCCATTAGCATTTACAGTCCCACACAATGGATTAGCTGATAATCAATTAATCAGCGTGGCAATACAACGGGACACTCCAGGCAAGACAAAACCCAGCTGGCATCATGAGCTGGGTCTGACCTCTAGCCACAAAGAGCACCAAGGAGTTACAACAGTGTTGCTCATGGGAAATAGATCACTCTGAATGTCAGTACAAAGGAAGCCGATAGCACACGTACAATCATATTATAGGAGGAGAAATTACTGAAAAGGGTCAGGTTTTCTTGGATATGATCAGAGATCAGCTCATTTCTCGTTGACACAACATACCAGACATGGCTCACTGCTATGTAAGCTCAAGGGGGACTTTTTTCCCCTCTCCTCCCACAAAGCCTTTTTCCAGAAAAAAAAAAGGTAAAATCCAAAACCTGACATATTCCATGAATTCCTGACAGCGTTTTTGAATAACTGGACATGTAGATGCTTTGACTTTTCTCAAGTGAAACAGTTCAATTTTTCATTTTTAAATTCCTGTTTGAAAATTCCCTTCTGTTTTTATATTAAAGCACGCATGCAGGTAAAAAAACAACCAACCAACCAAACACCAACAAAAAAACAACAACCTTAAAACAGAATAACCCCCAGCACATTTCCACTTTGTCAAAACGCTCTGACCACCTGGGATAACTCCTGCAACTCTTAGAAGTTACTGCTTATCAAAAAAAACACCATGTATCTCCTCTTGCCCCAGGTCCAACCCCACTGAACTTAGACCAGGCACGTCCCAGGCACTCTCCTTAAAGCATCATTTTTAACTCTTCCTCCCTGGAATTCAGTCAAACACCACACAAGATAACCTGGAGAAGCATATAGCAGATCAGGCACAGATGCAGTGCTGGGACCAGAGCATCCCTACAGACCTCTCTTCAAGGGCCCACAGAAGAACTGAGCACCACAACAAAGAAGCCACCTCCCCAACCACATTTTAATTTGATTATACAGCACATATAAGAAAGAACTGACTTCCCCCTCCCACCTTTTCCTTCCCCCCTCCAGGCAATTGAGTCATTTCAATGAAATAAGAGAAGAAGAAGAAAAAAAAACAACTCACATTTGGAAGAGGAGAGGAGAGGAACTGGCGCACCACAGCTTTGCCAACTGACCCCAAGGCTGCTCACAGCCCCTTTGGGAAGCAAAGCAAGTTACCAGCCTGGCCTTGCTTTAAGTAATATCAGAATTAATTCCAGCTGTGGGGCTGCACATGTGCCCCTTGTAACGAGCTCGGCAACCGGCTTTGGATTGGCAGCCTGGGGGATGTGTGGAAGAAAAAAAAGGGAGGCTGCGCTCAGTTTTGGGGGCAGGTTGCAAGGAAAGTGGCTGATTGACAAAGTTCTCTTTGGCAGCAATGTGGGGAAAAGGGGAAAAAAAAATAACTGGGGGAATGGGGAAAAGCTCTGGCTGGCAACTGAACTAAGGAGCAGAGTGAATGGCAGCTGGGTGTATGGGATGCCGGCAGCTGCACAGAATCCTGCTGTTTCTCTCCTGTCTGCACCTTACCCCTCTGCCGGAGGAGGTCCAGAATCAGCCTCGCAAAGAAAGGAGGAGTTTGCCCCATCGTTTGAGGAGGCAGAATTCTGGGGCAAAACTTGGGCTAAAATAGCTACTGTAGCAACGCTCCCTGGTTGCTTTGACCCTTGCAGTCTAATGCTGTCAAGACCACTTTATCGCTTTATATTCCATCAATATAATGCTAAGCAAAAAAAAAAAAAAAAGAAAAGCAAGCACTCCAACACCCAGAAGAGCAGAGTGACTCCACCTTCAGGAAAAACAGCTATTAATCAGGTGGGCAGTCTGATGCCTTCGGCTCCTTCCACCAGGAAATATTCATTTATTTGCTAATTCATAATCCAGGTTCCTGGGCCCTAAACTGTAATGACCTTTACGTTTTTAGCTCAGGGCAAAGCTGGTGGCATGCCCAGGATGGGCAGTGACACGATGGAAGCGGGCGGTTTGATGGAGGACGGGATGTGGCGTGGGGATGCAGTGAGGGCACGGGAGAGAGCCACCACCATCCTCTTCCTCTTTTCCCCTTTCTCCTGCCCCTCAACCACACACTTCTCCCCTTTCCAGCACAAGAGAGAGAGCAGATTGCACAGCTGGGATGGTAAAGATCCTTTTTTTTTGACTCTCGAGGAAATCCTGGAGTTTCTCGAGTATCCACGTACTTCTTTTTATTAAATACTATTGTTAACAATGCAAATAATTTTCTTAGAAAAGAGGTCACATTTACAAGAAAAGAGCTATTAAGGCAGGAGAGGCTGGATAAAGTGTGTGCGTTGTTGTTATAAACATTATCTCAATGACTTTTTATTTAATCAGTTCATCAGATTGGCTCATCCTTCTCCGAACGGTTGGGTTAGTCTAATTACAGAATGCAAATCACCCCAGTTCTCTCCACCACGTTACTCCCACCGAGCACATTTCAACAGCCAGCTCTTGTTCCAGCACCCATCATGCTGCGAGCATATTCACAAGGATTTTTAGTTTAACAGAAGTACACTAAGATGCCACATATTCAAAAGAACGACCTGCAGCCAAAACACCCCCACGTTCACTCAGGCGAAGACCTTCTTCCTGCAGGACGCCCCTGAGCTGCCCTGAGATGTGCCATCTCTATCAGGTTCATCCCACCTCAACCAGTCCCAGCGTGGTGAACTGGGAATGCAAACCAGAATTTCTTTACAAGCATGAGGCAAGAGTCAAAGCATCGGGCTGGTCACGTTCCCCTGTGCTCGGAAGAGCATCTCCTCTTCCCCGGGGACATGCTCAGAGCACCGTGCCACTCTGGGGAAGGGGACAATATAGAGATGTGGCTCAGGAACACAGAGAATGGATGGGGAAAGCCAAAAAGCGGGACAGGCTGGAGAAATGGGCTGACAAAAAAATCCTGAATTTCATTACGGACAAACACAAGGTCGGGCAGCTGGGAGAGAACAATCCCATGCGATGAGACACGCTGAGAAAGTGTCTCTACAGAGAAGGTTTTGGTACGTGCCCGCAGGGATGAAAACCAGCCGCATCCTGGGCTGTATTAGCAACAGCACAGGCAGAAAGTGGAGGGACGTGCAGCCCGGAGAAGAGAAGGTGAAGACACTAATCGCTATCATCACAGGGGAGATGATGGAGATGCTAAAAGCCATAAGGCACTTCAGGGCGTGCTCTAGTGGCAGAGATTGTAGGGATTTGGGGTTTTTTGTGTGTGTATGGTTGGACTCGATGATCTCAAAGGTCCTTTCAAACCGTGAAGATTCTATGATTGTATGATTCTAAGAGGCTCCCAGTAAGCAGCATACAGATGGTATGTATCTTCCTGTCCTCACAGGGCATCTCTGCCAGCGACAGAGAAGCACCCACTGTGGGCCCTTGATCCCATCTTCTCCTCCTTTCCCATGCAAAGAGTTACCTACGGATGCATTTCATGCACCGAACTCTGAAGGGTACACGGTGTTTTAATCATGTAATGTATTAATGACATAATTAAAGCCCAGACCTTTTGCTAAGTAACATATATTACTCTGATCACTGCTTTGATATATTAAAAATAGATTAACTGCTTCCTAGAGTTTGAGGCCAGGAGAGAGCATGGGTCTCATCCGTGTTGACCTCCCACACATCCATGAGCCAGAGATTTCCTTCAGCAATCCCCACCTGTATCGAGCTCGCCAATTCAAGAAGCAACATTTGCTTGTATATCAAAGATGTTTGACAGCAGGGAGTCCACCACATCTCTCGGATTAGCTGCTCAAACAGCTAATTACCCCAGCTGTTAAAAAAATCTTATCCTTATGTCCACTGTGGGCTTTGGTAACTTCACATCATAGAATCATAGGATCATCTAGGTTGGAAGGGACCTTTCAGACCATAAAGTCCAACCATCAACCTAACACCGCCAAACCCACCACTAACCCATGTCCCTCAGCACCACGTCTGCCCAGCTTTTAAATACCTCCAGGGATGGTGACTCCACCACTGCCCTGGGCAGCCTGTTCCAGTGTTTGACAACCCTTTCAGTAAAGAAATTTTTCCTAATATCCATCCTAAACCTCCCCTGGCGCAACTTGAGGCTGTTTCCTCTTGTTCTATCACATGTTACTTGGGAGAAGAGACCGACCTCAAGCTCTCTTCAAGTGATTGCTGTTGGCTCCTCCAACACCTTAGGTGGCTGCTTGGAGGTAGCTCTTCACCATTGCCTGCCTATTCCTTCCTGAGATAATTATAATATACATTTATCTCCCTTCTTAACTACCTCATTCAGTCTTAACCACCTTAGCACATGGAGCTCCTCTAGTCCCCCCTCACAAGACCTTTTCAGGTCTTCCTCCTCTTCAGGTCAGGTTTTCCAGATGACAAACCTCCCTGGTATCCAAATATGCCGGCAACAAGCAATGGGGACAAACAGACGTCAAAATCAAGCGAAATGCTGCCAAGAGTGATATGGGCTTGTAAGGATGTTCAAGGCAACCACTTGGTCCTTCAACCTTTCATGGATGCAAGAAGCACTCATGGAAGGAGGTATCTCCCAGGCTGGGCCACCAGCTCCTGGGAAGCCACTGTGTCTTGAAAGAAAGTCCTCCTTCCAGAAGAGTCGGGCTTCAAAATCTGTCTGAGAATAGCAAACCAAGTTCCGTCCATTTTCAGCTATATTTAGCGAGGCCATTATTTATGGAAATGGCAGGAAATAATTCAGCCGGATCCAGACATAATGTGAAATTGGAAAGAGGGTCTATAAAATGATAAATCGAGGGACCTAACGGGGAGCCAGCCAGTCGTGGGGACTCGGCGTGGCTACGAGGGAGGGCTCTTCCAGCCGGCGATGGCGTGGCAGCACGGCAAACACCAAACGCCTGCCCTGGGTCAGACCTGGGTGGTGGGGACCAACGGAACTGCCTTCCCTTGGATAGCCGCTCTCAAAAACCCCTTTCCCCCAAAAAAGTCTTTCCCAGGTTTCAGAAACATGGTTTAAGAAACAGCTCATGGCCCTGAGCCCATGGGAGTCAGGGAGAGTGACGGCACTGGCAGGGGAAAGCAGGGAGCATCCTCCCCGACGGCATTTGCTTCCTGCGTGGCCATGGCTGGGTGTCTCCCATCCAAAAGGGGATTTTCCACTGGAGAAGGAATATACTGCAGAAGACCCAGTGCCCTATGAGAGTACATATATATATAAATACACACACACCCCCCTACAGGCTGGCACTGCCATGCATGCAGGGAGCAGATCAGCCCTTCACCGAAGGAGGTCCCACAAAATATTTGAGAAGAGAAGCAGACAGAACTGAGCTTTAATCATTCATCTGTTTCCTTCCTCCCCAGCACTTCATCCGACTAATTCTAATTAAACTGGATTTTACTCTTCTGAGCTAGGAGAGCTTTTCTTTTATTTGTTTAAAGACTGTTTCCTCGCCACCAGATTTCCTCCAAATCTCCCTCAAGCAGAGTCAACGGCAACATTTTGACCAGAGATGCAAAGAGCATCAGTGGCTCCGGTGAGGACGGGACGTGCCACAGCCCCGTCCAGCAGAGCAGGAGGCAGCTCGCTGCATGCCAGGAGGACTGATCTGAGCTGCCACACGCATCCCGGGACACACGAAACCTGGTGGAAGCTTCTGCATGGACTCCGCAGAGCTGGAGTCGGGTTTAATCTCCCTTGCTGATCTTCTCCCACGCGTTTACTACTGAGCAAGTTGACAATTTGATTCCGTTTGCACCCCTCGACCCCAAACTGTCGTACCCCAGGGCAAAACCAGCCGCCCGCATGCACAGCCCGGCCCTCCCAGACACCAGGATCCCCAGCTCCCGCGATGCCGGCTGCTGCACAGCCCCTTACCTGTGCCACAACTCAGAACAGCGGGAGCATAGTCGATCCCAATGGCTCAGCTGTCCCTCGGAGGCAGGACGGCTCTTTCCCTGCCTCTGCACGCTCCCAGGTTTAGCTGCTGAAGCCCAAGTTCATCTCAGAGAACGGCCAGAATCCCAGTGTCAACATCTGCGGCATGCGAGGGAGGAGGAGATCCCTCTCGGGGGCTCAAGCTCTCAAGGAGCCGTTGGCTCCCACAAAACTTCCCAGAGTGGGCGGCGGAGGAGCTCACAGCCGCCCCAAGCCCCCAGCCCCTGTGGCACCTCGTAATTCCTCCGCTGTTCCCAGGGGGGCCGCCGCGCTTGCCTCGCACAACATCCCGAACTGTGCGGGGTGAAACCAGCCCCACACAAATGCCCGCGTTCACACCTGGACAAGACACAGAAACACCCTCCATCCCCGCGCCGCCGCAGTGATATCTGGGGCCGGTGATCCGGAGGCCGCCCTGGCCAGCAGAAAACAGCAACTGGCCTTTCTGACAGGCAAAACACTCTTGCTCTGAGGGTTTTGGTTTTTTTTTTCCCCTCCCTCCCTTCTTTCATCCTTATTCGACCAGGGCAAGCGTTAGGGAAAGGCCAGGTCAGCAGCGGCACGCAGACACTCCCAGCTCTGATGCCAGCAGTCATTAATCCCTCCCGGGGAGCTGAGCGTACCACAAAATAATCATCATCATGATAAAGAGGCAGCCAGAGGCGACGGAAGATCTTTCCTGACACTGCGTGACCCTGCTCCACCTCCCCGGGGATACAAAGCGCTTCCCCAGACCCCAATCAAGCTGCCAGCTCCAGCTTTCGGGTTCCCCATTTCCAAACCTGCTCCTTTCTAAAACGTGCAACGGCAATAAAAATTAAGGCCGTTGGATAACATTCTACGCTCGGCACGAGGAACAAGGACAATCTCTCTCTGACATTTAATACCATAAATACCTATGCTTCCACATTACTTTGTACCAGCAACAAAAATCCCAGTCATTCCCTTAGTGACGGTGGCTTCTCCCAACACTTTGCAGCCTCGGTAGCAGAGCCTCGGCATGTCTGAGCACAGTGGATACTCCTTACATTTGCAATTGCTGGCTCTCCGGCAGCGCTTAGAGCCATCCTAATGTTATCCCGCATCTGCAGGCGGGATGTTGAGCACTTTTCCGTACAGGAGTCGGTATAAAGCACAGTGGGGGGGTGCACAGAGGGATGACTATCGCACGCACGCACTTTTCCCCAGCACATACCTGGGTTTTACAGACGTGAAAAACTTGCCCTCAGCAGCTGCCCTGCTTGTTTCCAGCTGAACTCATGGGGAAATAACTATAAAGCTCTGCAAGGAGTGGGTAAAACATGCAAAATATGGCCCCAGGGAAGCCATGCGGCAGAAGAGGCTGCTCCCAGTCCTGGGGGGGGGGGGGGGCTGCACTCCCATGTACGACACCCCCATGGGTGCAGCAGCACCTCTCCCAGTGGGTACCGCAGCTGCTCCCAGTTACTTTGGCAACTTGTGTATTTGGGAAACAGTTCCCAGCTCCAGCTCTGACACCGGAGCAATCGCTCCTTGTGGCTCCCCCACCCCTGCTCCCTGGGCATCCCTCCGGCCCCCACCCAGCAGGCGGTGCCAGCTCTGCAGGCTCATTCCCAGACGTTCACTCCCTGCTCCGCAGGGCACAAGGTGGGACCCCGGGGCCACCGTGCACCTCAGCGCCCAAACCCCAGGTCCCCAGCGAGCCCCCCCCCAGTTCGACACCAGGGAAACAGGCACGGAAATCTGCTCTCCACTCTCACAAAACTCCCACATTTTGATGAGCTGCAGCTTATCTGCTTAAAAACGCTCCGTGCCCACGTCGGCCTTCTCATTTAGCCATTTCTTCGCTGGTAACTTGAAGTTCGGTGAAAGGATAACGATCATGTTCTGAATACCTACATTTTCTGCTTTATTAACAGTGCAAGGCATGCATAATTTAAAGGGGAGGAAAAGTGCATACAGCACTTAAGTTTTTTTCTAGATTGTTTCGCCAAGAAAACCAGCTGGGCAAAGCGGAGAGATGGAATTGGACGTCTCGCCGGGGATTTTAGCAGCTCTGCTCTCCCCCCATCCCCGGAAGCAGCACTGAGCAGGAGACGGTGGGCATCTGCCCTGGCTCCATCACTGACCTGCTCTTGGGAAACTGTTCCCAGTGTCGGCGCCCCAGTTCCCCCTTAGGTGCAGCTGTACGAGCCACTAACTTTTTAATCGCAGCTTTCCTATTCAGAAGCACCCGAGGAAAGTTAACAGTGAATGTGCAGCCAGACATCACGGGACATTAATCTGCTTTTTGTATTAATTAGGAATAAGCAAATGCGGACCATTTATTTTGCATTTAAAGGCACCCAAACATGTCTGGAGCGCTGCTGCTCTGGGTGGATGTGCATGCTGCCATGCCAGGCGCTGTGCCGGCACAGGGCATAGCCGAGCGGTCCCTCTCTTCACATCCCGGAGTGTGAGAGCCGAGCATCGGCGCGAGCAGTGCCGGAGAGCAGGCAGGTGGAGCTCGGGCAGTGCACATCCCAAGCCAGACTCCGTCCCGGGGACACACGTCCTCCTGCAGATGAGACACAGCCTCAACGGGAGGCAGCGGGGAGAAGCCGGAGTGGCAGACGGCACCTGAAGGATGTGACCTGCAAAGCGGCAAGTTCTCCGTGCGGGGCTGGAGAGGGCAGCAGGGCTCGGGGATAATGGCCAGACACGGTAGCATGCTCTTTTGGCTCACGAAACGGAGCAACACCCCAAGCCTTCCTTACGGAGGAGGCTGCTGGGGCTCTGCCCGCTCTCAGAAGGGACACCGGCATTGCATTATTGGCACAAAAGCAGGGAACAAGTGGGTTAAGTCAGCAAGGCATATTCCTAAGTGCTCCGCTCTTGGAAGCAGAGCTGTGAGGATCTGGAAATCTTCAATAAGGGACAAAAAAAAGTTGTTCAAATCCCACAAACCTATTTTTCCCAAAGCAACAAGGACTGAGCGGGCTCCTTCCCCCAGGCTGGGGCTCGTGTTTGCTAATGGAACTCAGGGCACTCCCTTCAAATCCTCCTTTCTCAAAATGGCCCTGGTGCACAGAGCGGGCTCTTCAAGGCGCTCCAGGCTGCCAGGAGCCTTTTTTTTTTCCTTTGGCAGAGCTCTGTTGGCTTTCTCAAATCAGGAGTCAATGAAGAAACACAAATTCCCAGGAAACGGGGTTTCAAATATAGCACAGCCACATATGACTGAGTTCACACCACTCCCCCCCCCCGCCCCAGCCTTTCACCCATCGTCCTTAACCTAAAAAAAGGCATCACATTTTACAGGATGAAAACGCATCATTGCCAAACAAAAGTCTTACTACAAATCTGCAAGTGACATCGGCCGTGCACGGATGCCGGCGTTCAGGCTAGGGCAAGAGCTCCCTTTCCTGTAGGCCCCCACAAAACACGCTCTGCCTGAACAAGCTCTTTTCTATTCCCAACAGCGGTTGCTATTCCAGCACACCCAACAATATGTGCCTGTGTGTCGGGGAAGGCAGGGAGCCCCGGCGCTGCCGCTGCCGAGATCTGCACGTTAGTAACCCAGCCACTGCGAGCAGAACCCCTCGCACATTTTCAATTACACTGAAATTTTGCAAAATTAAAAATAAAAAAAAGGGGGTTGGGGGGGAGAGTACACCTCTAGATGGGGATGCATTACTGGTGGGAAGGAAATATTTCAGTGGTGAAACAGGCGCAGGGGCTCGAAGGAGCGGGTGTCAAACGAAGCATTTACTGGCAAATTCATCAAGTCTCCTCAACACCGAGTACCAGAGCCAACGCTCCCCGCAGCACCGCACCGCACCGCGCAGCACCGCACCGCGCCGCCGAGCCCCGCCGCGCCGCTTACGTAACCGGGGCATCGCCGGGGCATGGCCGGGACCGGGGCATCACCGCGGCCGGGGCATGGCCGGGACCGGGGCATCACCGGGGTCAGGTCATCGCCAGGACCGGGGCATCAATGGGACAAGGGCAACAGCGGTGCCGGGGCATCGCCGGGACCGGGGCATCACCGGGACCGTAGCTCGGGCATCACCGGGTTCGGAGCATCGCCGCGGCCGGGCCATCACTGGGGCCGGGGCCGGCGCACCGGGCGGCGTCCGCGCCGCTCAGCAGCGCGGTCCGGCGGGGCGCCCGGCTCCCCCGCGCTGCTCCGGGCTTCGCCGAAACGGCGCTAACTTAGGGAAGGCGGGGGAAGAAGGGGGGAAAGCAACAAGACCCGCGGCCCCAGCGCCGGACCCCGCGCAGCTGCCCAGGACCCGGCTGCTGACAGGGGCGGCAGGGGATGCCGCCTGCTCGGCGCCGGCCGCCCCGCTCCGCGGACCCCTCGCGTCCCGCTCCGCGGAGGCGATTTGCAAGTCACTGCCGGGGGGGGAAGGCCGGGGGAGCGGGGCGACGGCGGGGGGAGACCAGGGGAGCGGAGCGGCGGGGGGCTCCCGCTGCGCGCCTGCCCGCGGAGCCGCCCGCACCTCTCGACCGCGGGGACTGCGCGCCCCCGGCGGAACACTGGGAAGTTTGCGGTTCGCCCCCGCCCCTCGCTCCGCGGCCGCGGGCGGGCGGGCGGGCGGCAGCGCCGCTGCTAACAAGTGCGGCGGCCCCGCGGAGCTCCGCGGGCGCGGAGAAGCCCCGTGGCGGCGGCCCCATCCGGGACCGGCCGGACACCCCCCCACCACGACCAAGCGCCCCTTTTCCGACACCCCCTCCCCGTTTTTCGCCGTGCAATGTCAGCGTCTCATGGCAACGGCGCTGCCTCCGCTCTGCCTCCCGCGGCGCGCAGCGGGGCCCCGCCACCCCCGCGGCCGCGGAGGAGGACACCCCTCACGCGCCCCCCCCCCGCCCCGCTCCTTCCTCCTCCCGCCCCAGCGACAGTCGCGACAAGGTCACGCCGCGCCCCGGACTCACCGTACACCCCTTGCCCGGAGCTGCCCTCCAGCAGAACCGTCAGCAGCCCCAGCAGCCCGATGGCTACATCCATCTTCAGGTGAGCATCCACATATCCAGCCCGGCGGGGGGGTCGCGGGGGGGGGGTGGGAGACAGCGCAGCGCCCGCCCGGAGCCCCGCGCTCCGCTGCGGCCGAGCCGCGCACGCCCGCGCAGGGCAGGGCGGCGGGGGGCAGGCGGCGGGCACCGCTCCGGTCCTCCTCCTCCTCCTTCTCCTCCTCCTCTTCCTCCGCCTCCTCCTCCTCCTGCGCAGCGCGGAGCGGCGCGGAGCGGCGCGGGGCGAGCCCCCCTCAGAGCGGCAGCCCCCTCAGGGCGCCGGCCGCCGCCGCCGCCGCCTCCCGGGGCCGCCGACCGCCTCCCGGGGCCGCCGCAGCCGCCTGCGCCCCGCGGCCATCAGATGCCATCGCAGCTCCGCGGCCCACGCATGATGCGCGGGGGGACCCCCCGCGGGGCGCGCAGGTGGCGTCGGGGGCCCGCGGAGGTGCGTCCTCGCTCTTGCGCTTCCCGGGAGCGGCCCTCACCGCGCCTGCGGAGCGGCGGCCGGGCCCATGGCGGGGCGGGGGGTGTTGCGGGGGGGTGGGGTATGGGGGGGCGGCGGGGTTCCCTCCGCCGTGCGGTGGGTGCGGGCGCGGGTGCGGGTGTGTGAGCGTGAATGGAGGGCGGCGGTGTTGCCGTCACGTTGTGCTATACGTGCCGGAGCCGGGGAGCCGCAGCCCGGCGACGTCAAAGCTGCGTGGCTCGCTGCTGCGCGCCTTCCTCCGCCTCCTCCTCCTCCTCCTCCTCCTCCTCCTCCTCCTGCTCCGCCGCCGCCTCCCGTGTCCCCGCGCCTCCGCCACCGCCGCCGGGGATGCCAAGCCGGGGCGCCGCGCTCCGCGCGCAGCCGGGATGCGCTGTGCGGGGCGCTCCGCTGCGCTCTCGGGATACGCGGTGCGGTGCATCCCGCTGCCCTCGCAGCCAGGATGCGCGGTGCGGTGCGGTGCGCCCCGGGCCCAGCTGCGCGGTGCGGTGCGGTGCGCCCCGCTGTGCTCTGGGATGCGCGGTGCGGTGCGGTGCCCCCGCGCGGTTCGGACGGTGCGGGGCGCCCTGCGCCCGCGCTGGCTGCGCACTCCACTCCCGACTGCGCGGGGGGGAAGACTGGCATCTCCTGCCAGGCCCGCGCAGAGCCCCCCACCCGGTCTGCCTTCTTGCCGCGGGGCTTCCCAGCCTGCTGTCCCCTGGTCACCCCCCTCTCTGCCCGGTGCTGGGGGCACCCCAGGGCTCGAGCCCCCTCCCAGCCGTGCTCTGCTCCACTGGTGACACCCACTTGTGGGGTGCTGGGGGCACAGCGCTGCTTTGCCCAGCCTCCCTTGACTAAACAGCCTGTGCTTGCTCAAGGTTGAGAGCCCCAGGCCACGGGGCTAAGGACAGTCACCAGCCTGGGGGTTCCCACACCCTGGTGTGACAAGAGGCGACACAGGGAGGGGGCACAAAGGGAACAAGCTGTGTGTCTGATAGGCAGCGATGCAGCTGAGCGCAACCCAGCCGCTTCCCACCACTGGGTTTTCACCTGGTCATTCCCCCCTTCAGTGGTGTTTGGCCTCCACCAAGTATCTGAGATACCTCCCTGGCTCCCAGCATCTTCCCAGGCTGCTCTCAGGCTGCTTGATGTCCACATATTTGGGGGTCCCATGGGGCTTGTGCTGATGAAGATCTCTTGCCTCCAATGTACCGGAGCAAACCAAGGACTTGTTGGGAAGTGACTGCCCCTGTCCTCTCCCCTTCTTGCTTGCTTCCTGCAAGGATTGCACCAAAACCGTAGGCACCTTGGACACAGTTACATTCAGCTTCCTCCTCTGCCTGCATCAATTAAAGATTAGTGCTGAAGGCCAGGAGAAAGTGACGTGCTCTAGAAGAAGCAATTGCACTGTCAGGGTTTCTTGTGACCCCACTGGCATGAGGCAGGACACCGTTAACAAGGCTTGGACTCGTCTAGTGCCGTTGAGCACTCTCCTGGCCACTGGTGACAATGGCTGAGCTCCTCAGTGCTGCCCTTCGGAGATGATCCAACACATTGTTCTCTTGAGCTTCCACCCCCAAAGGGCTGAGAGCCATCCAATTCATCATTTGGAAATACACTGACAGATGCAACAGGCCACATTCGGTTCTTGCATGGGCTGCTCCCTCTTCCTGACCTGGTAAGAAAGTAGGAGGTGGATGGAGGGATGGGTATAGCGCTTCTCCGTGCCACCCCCATGCCCACGGAGCAAAGGCTGGCACTCGGCACTGGCTGGAGCCCGTCACCAACACGGTGCCAGCTGGAGCCTGTGAGGATGGCATTGAGATTGCACTGTGATTGCGCTCAAAATACTGTGTCCCCCTCAAGGGACACACTGTTCTGTGCCGTTCCAGATCCTCTCACTGCCTCTGGCTGCAGCGAGGGTTTGACGCGTTCACAGCGCAAGCCCGGCTGTCCCCAGCATCCAGAGAGCCTGCCAAGTCCTGCACATGTCTCATTAAGTGATGGGACATTTGGGGGTGAGGGGACACTGGGGCCTGTGCCTCCCTCCTGCACAGCAAGTCTCGGCTCAGTAGACCCAACTATGCATGGGACCACTGGAGGATGGCGTGGGAGGTCCCGAGCTGCCATTGCACTGCTCAGAGCCTAGCAAAGCTATTTCCTCCATGAAACCATCTGAATGCATCTCATCACCTTCACTGGTTGCCCTCCCTACTTGAAGGGTGTCCCAGATTGCATGTCTGGGTCCATCTGATGCTCCTTTTTACCTGTCTTTCAGTTGCAAGGAGGATCTGGGGTAACCTGCTTCAGCAGATCTCCAGAGGCTGCACTCGCACTGTGGTCTTCAACAGATTACATTCAACCTTCAGTTGCTTTTTGTCTTTTCTCTACCTTCAGCCTCCTCATCCTGCCACATGTGCCAGACTGGCCTTCAAAGCAACACTTGTGCCACAACTTCTGGGCTATGGTCATCCCAACCCAGACTTGCACCCAGGGCTCTGGCTTCCCCCCTCCTCAGCTATTTTCCCCCCTCGTCCCTTCTCTTACTCCTGTGGCCAGCAGCCCCCCAGCATGGAACACGGACATACTCCAAAAGCTCTTTTGACCTTATGGGGACAGTGTGTGTTTTCTTCACCAGTAAAGCCCCATCCATGGCAGGTCTTGGCAGGAGAAGCCCAGGGCGCAGGCCTACCCCTACTTGTTTGGAGATACATCAAGTGGAGGTGGAAGGAAGAGGGACATGTACCTTGTCTGCTTTGTAGGTTGAACATCAGTGACCCCTAAAGGGCTGGTCTTTTCTCACCCTGTTTCCAGCCCTTACATGGTTAAATGCAAGATCGTCTCGGCACAGATATACGTTATTTGATCCTGAAGGCAGAAATCATTAACTGGCTGCTGCTCTCCCCTGTGGAACAGCCATTAGAAGGGACGAAGCATTTTGTTAGCACATCGTTGGCACGCTTTCTTGGAAGTTCAGGCTTTGGCGTTGCAGAGGGTAAGGCACCTAGTAAACCTTACCACAAAAGCACTTGTGATTGAAATTCAGGAAAATAACTCCCAGTCTGAAATTAAGCAGGTGTATAAATCTCTGGGATAAGTGCCCAAATGATTTCCACCGAATACTATCATCTGACACGGCTTTTTTTAAAGTATCTTGTTCTTCATGTTTAAACATTACAGCTACTGCTAAGATCTCCTTGACAATGTTGAGCTGTGAACCTAAACCTCACTAGGTAGTAGTTTACTGAAGGACAAAAGAGGAATTGAAATAACTCACCAAGTCAGAGCCAACAGCCACCCGAGTTTGCCAAGTTTCCCGAATCGCTCTCATTAACAACATTAAATAGCAGCGGGGCTGCTCCCCACTGAAATAAGTTGGCCGGGAATCATTCTGAGGGTTGTGAAATCCCACTGGTCTCATTTGGGGTGTTCTTGGCGCCAGGACTGGGGTGTGTGGCTGGGCTCCATCAGCTCCAGCGCTTGTGGTTTGCTCTGGGAGGGAAAACGTGTCGTGAGGAAGGTCCCCCCAGACTGCTGGCATGCACCGCTTCAGCCTGCAAATCCCCCCAGGTTCGTTTTATGGCTTTCGTTAATCAGCGGAAAGGCTCACAAGGCTCATCGGTCTCTTTTAACCCCAAAACAAGTTCCTATTTCAGTCCCATCCCCTTCTCCCTGCCAGCTCCCAAAAAAATGAAGACCCTCTTGCTCGGATGATGCAAAGTGACCCGCCAGTGCTGGCAACGTGTGCTCAGAAGCTGCCCAAGGACACCCTGTGTCTGACGGGTGGCGCATCCATGGGGCGAAGAGCTGGGAGAGCAGGAGGACAGCGAGGTGGACCCAACAGCCAGGGGTCCCTGGCTATGCGTGCAGTGCCCAGCACTGGACTGGTGCTTGGGGTGCCTTGGAGGAAAGGAGGAGCTTTGGGACCCATCCATTGCAGAGCTCTGCTGAGCTCACGGTGTTTCAGTCACGAGCAGAGCACAGTCCAAGCGCCCAATAGAAGTTTTCTTCGTGCCATCCACCCTGTAGGGCATCTGCAAGCGTCAGGTTGCTCTTACTTTTTTTAAAGGGAAAACCGCAAGTAGTCTTGTAGCAGGCACCGGGGTAGGTTTTTAAGTGCTTGCTTAGCTAAATTTTAGCCAGCCCTCACGCTTGAAGGAACTGTAGGTTATCACAGCTGGGGCCGCGATGATTTGGTCTATCAGAATATCAGCGTTGATTAGAAAAAGGCATCGGATCCCACAGAAATTCACTTTTCAATGGGAAGTAATGGCAGCGTTGGTCCCTCACCGTCTCCTGACACGGGGCTGCAGCCGATCACAGGGCATCATTTTAGCCTGGGCATCCACTGCCCACCGTGAGCAACGCTGCCTTGCTGGCAATGCAGCTGTGCTGCTCGATGCAAAATATCCCCGTGGGTTTTGGTTTGAAAAAACCCATAACAATTTATTGTCGTTTAGACAATTGTTCTGTCACCCAGTGACCCCTCCCCACTCGGGAAAGGGAACCGCGGAAAACGAGGAAACACGAGGGTTGAAATATAAATAGATTTAATAGGGTAAGACAATAATAATAAAGAATCAGTATTGATCCTGATACTAATATAAGATATACAAGAATTATACTCAGCCCATTCTATCACAGGACGCTGTGCACACCCAGCAGGGGACAGCCAATGTGGGACACTGCGAGCACTGCGGCTTCGGGAGGAAGGGAAGGGCTCAGGGGTCCAGCACCAGGGCAAGGAGTGCTGAGGATCACAGACATCAAGGGGGAGAGAGAGAGGGAGAGGACTCCTCACCAAACTTTCTAATTTCTATTGAATGTGTCGTTCACGGTATGAAATAATCCTGTTGGCAGCTTGTGTCAAGTGCCTGGGTCTCGCTCCTCATCCCTGCACCTGGCAAGGCTCAAGAACACGGAGACCTTGGATCCCACATAGCCTATCTGGCTATAAAGTGAGTATTTTCACCAATTCAGACACTAGAGTCTTCTAAAAGTGCAGTTTTCCCCAGCATTAGAAGAGAAGTTAGTCCTGTGTTGCTCAAATCGGGCCACCATGTACATAAAGCTGGCTGGACTCTTCTGCCCCCAGAAATAAGGAGCCGTGGGCCCAGCACATCACAGCAGGCGGCTTTGCATTTCTCGACATCAAGGGGATTGCGTGGTGCTGTGTAGCACCAAGTGTGCGTTATAGGCCGCTCCATTGCAGGAGGGAGCCAGGTAAATAAAATAAAATGAAATAAATCAAACTGAATTAGGCTAACTGCTTGAATAACAAAAGTTCTGGGGCTCTAATGTTTCCCACGCTCCAGCAGCCGTTTATTTCAGAAGCTCCATTCTTAGCAGCTTTTTTGCTTCATCCAACACCAGACGAAAGCAAATTATTTTCTCTCCCATTGTTGGGAGCAAGTCTACAAATAATTGAGATTTGACTAAAGGAGACCATTAAGTAGCATTAAGATTCTGAGTAATTTGGCGGTGGTGGTGAGTTGTGCATGTTACTCTCGTCCCTCTGCCTCAGCCACGCTGGCTCAAGATTTCCAACATCCAACAGAGCTAAGGCAAAACGAAACAATTTAAGTCAGTCTCATAATTCTGCTGAAACTGGGGACTGCATGTATCATGTGAGGCATGTTGAGAGTGTGAACAGATTAAACATAATTAGTAAATCATCCTGGAATGAGTATCTAAAAAAGGGGTAGGAAAGTATTTATCAGGTTCCTGGTTCAAGCCTGGATCATTTTCTGCTTGAGTTCTTGTAAAGGCGTAGCAGGAATTGCCAGGGTGTAAGAGCCCAATCCCTCTAAGGTGGCCCAGACAAGAATTGCATGACTCCATCAGAGCCAGCATTTCCCAGCCTTTCTCTTGGCACGGCCACAGTACTCTCTGTGGGGCTGGGGAGGAGTTGGCTTCCCGGAGGGACAGCTTTTACACATGGCGGTAACGATGGGCATACGCAGGAACACCCAACAAGAGGCATTTGTGGAGTAAATGGCAACATTCCCAGCCCAAGGCACGAAGCCAACCTAGTCCCTGCGTACGTGGTGTGGGATGGGCTCAACCAGCGGGAGCATGGAAAAATGTTCCCCATGGACTGACCATGACCAGCCATGACCTGGTGGAAATGGACATGGGGGACGCAGTGCCAGGCTCAACTGTCACAAGCGGTGCAAAAATTGGAGCATTTCTTGCTGTGAAAATGTTGTTGTTCTCCATAGATAGGTAAGAGTCAACGGTCAGCTCTGCTTGAGCATTGCAGTGTGTAGTATTTTTGTTGAAGCTCCAGGTTCTGCAGTTGCGGTGTGATGAGGGCTCCTCTGTTTTTACCGAATTTTTACATTTCTCCCAGACACACTAAATCTCTACCCTTCCTACCTGCAAAGGAGCAAATTCAGAGCACAAGCGCTAAATGCTCTGCTTTTGGACAGCACAGGCTCTTCCCAACTTTATTCTTAGCCCATGGGTTTCAGCTGCCGTATCAGCAAGACCTTCCCTTCCCCCAGTCTGACACTGGAAATGAAACCGGCCACCGAAGGCCCATTTGAAGTGGCAGCCCCAGATCCTCCAAAGGCTTCGGCAGCATCTGTCTTGTACCTTTTCACACTCTCTTGGTAAGATGTAGTTTTTTTTGAAAATTGAAACAGGCTCATTTAACAATGTTTAGGGCCAAACCTCCAAGGGACGGAGTTATTAGATAAATAACAAAGTGTGACGGACCCTTTAGACACACCTGTTATCTTCACTGGTGCAGTTTAAGTCTCAGAACTATTATAAATTACATCAAACTACCTAATTTCAGGCTAGGTCTGCTCTCCAGGACTGGTGTGAATTGAGAAGAATCCTCCTGGCATCCAAGAATTTACATGGATGAAGCCGTTTGGGCCGCTGGTGGGAGATACACTGGTCCAAGACCAAGTTGAATGTTATCACGTGCCTTGGGTTTATCAGATCAAATGCTGTGACTTTCGGTATCCGTGTGCCCCAGGATAATGCCAGTTGATGGTCTGGATGATGTTTCATGGCTGAAATTTGTTGTCCAGGTTATTGCTCTGGATCCAGAGGAGCAGCTGAATAAAGTGACTCCACGGTACGTGGCTGCAGCCCTCGTATCCTTCAGCTTTACCCGGAGGGAGCCCAACCACTAGGCAGTGCCCAGTAAAATCTAGATTGAGCTCCATCTTCTCCGGGACTGTAGCCCAGCACAAGCGACCAGGCAAAATATTGCTTTCCACTGGTTTTTGGTAAAAGGCTTCATCCCCTAAAGAAGTGGAAAGATGCAAACTGATCTGCCAATTCCTTGCTTGCACATAGTTAACCTGTAAGTCACCTTTAGGTCCCCATCTCCTTGGACCCGGAGGAAAAGGTCCTCCTAGATCCTCATAAACTCAGCGTGTCGTGTCTGGAGGGATGGGCCAGCTGAATTAGCTGAAACCCGCTGATTTCAGACATATCCACCCCCTGGTTTTGGCTTCCTACAATGGCAATATTGTTGCACCAGCAAGATGCGTGCGTTCTTGTTTGTACGTGTGCTCACACGCGGTTTTGGCTGCAAAATGCGGCACTATTGTGTCAAATAATCAAAATAATATTCTGCCCTGCTGTGCTAACACTGACTGGCACATGAACACGAATTCCCCAGAGTGGAAGGGAAGGACAGGGTGAAAGAAATGGGTCGCGTTTAATTAACCAGTTGACAAATGGGGCTGCGCAATGTATTGGCTACGTTATGGCCACAAGCTCCAAATTATAGGCAACGGAAGTTGTTGGGACATCGTGGCAATAATAAACGAAATACTAAAAATGCAGTCCTTACCATAGCCTGGCTATTTTACAAACAGGTAGTGCACAAAGATAACTCCAATAAGGCTGACATTCAAAAAATGATGAGCGTCTTGTGCATTATCAGCAGAAAAAAAAAAAAAAAGTGAATTCCTGTTAAGTTAAAGGGAAATATTAATACACAACACTCCTGCTGGTGAAGTTGCCCCTGTTGCACTATGGAAATGAATCCTGGGAATTATTTAAAATAACACAATCAGCCCGAGTTTATTTCCCTGAATAAAATGAAATCCCGTTGGAGCGTCTCTATTCTTCATAATGCAGGGGGAAACAATTAAGTTTCTGTAGCTCCTCACTACAGCCACTACATATTAAACACAGGATGGATTTTATTAGCGGGAGAGGTTTGCAGGAGCAGAGATGTCTTTGAGTGCACTCTGCTGGCCGCGGGCCGAGGGATGAAGCACCACAGGCTCTCGCTTTTGCTTTCTCGCCCCAAATCCTTGCAGGAAGACAGTTCCCCTTCCAGAGAAACCCCCTGCAGTTTTTTAACCCACTGGAGTTAAGGATGAAAAAGAATACGCTTATTTTAATTAATTTGGGGGGCTTTGAGGGGAATGGGTGGGATGCTGGACATTGCCTCCAGGGCACGGGGAGGTTTCCTCCATTCCCAATGCTCCTGGACCACGTGGGATGAAACCTCCTGGGAAGGGAGTGATCGGCTCCGCCAGTCTCACACTTCCCAGGGACCCGGGGATGAACAAATTAATTTTTCACCGGGCTATTACACTCTGAGTGTCGCTGATGATTCATGGGATTCCGCGGACAGGGAGCTTAGAGGTGTCTGGAGGAAGTGTTAATAAAACTTCGGCAGGGTGAACACCCTGTAACTGCATTAAAGTTCGGAGGATGGCGGGGGGTTGGAACTAGATGATCCTTCCAACCCGAACCGTTCTATGATTCTGTGATTTTCGACAGAGGGGCCCAGCCTGCCAGCTGGTGTAAATCAGCATGTTATCATTTATACCTGCCGAGCAGCTGCCCCCGCAGTGTTCTGTTGCTGGCGAGGGGGAGGTTGGATGTGCATGGCTGGGGCTGGTCCTGCCTGGGCAAAGCTGCAGGGCCTTTTCTTCTTCCTCCTTTTCTTCTGGAGGGTGTTGAGTCGCTCATGTTGGAGAGGTGGGTTACGGAGGTTACGACTGCTTTAGGTTTGGTACCAGGCTCTGTGTTGGAGATGATACCCAAAGGAAGCGTGTGCTCTGCACAGGGTTTTTTTCTGGAGGTGGTGCTCTGGCCCTGGAGCTCTGCTGCATCTCACTGCGCTCCACTGGCCAAGCTGCTCCAGATGTTCTCCTTGTGCCACAGCACCGGGACAGCCACCCTGCAGGCAGTGAGCACCACATCGCCTGGCCCCAATAGTGTGTTTGGTGTGATCACTGTGTGCCTCCAGTTTTCTCTTCTGTGACCCTCCATGAGAAACTTCTTTTTTTTTTTTTTTTTTAATTCTTTTTTTGTCCTCCTTTGGTACCATTACTGCCCAAAGCAAAAGAAAGCCCTGCACTCAAGGGCAAATACCCAGTCTGTCCACCACCGCTGGCACCTCCTCCATTACGCCACTGACCCAGGAGCTCCTGCACCCTCCGCAGGTCGGGGCTGTGGTGCTTTGCCACCTCTTCCAAATAGCAAGAGATCTGCATCTGGACCTCAGCCATATTGAAATTGCTTATGCTAAATGGAGTGCTCTTAAAGGAAAAAAAAAAATTAGTTTTCAGAAGTGTGGGCACCCAACTTGGTATCATCCTCTTTGAAATGATAGCTCCCGTCAGGCAGCAGTGTAATAACAGGAGGTATTTTGCAGATCTCAGGCCCAATAATTGCTATTCATGTAAAAGAACAGCAATCAAACCAAGACCTCCTCTTAAAGGGTTATATTGATTTATTTTTTTTAAAGTATTGCTGCTGTGGACCTCGCTTTGTGTGTCCCTGATTACCTGCCCCTCCTTGAACCTCTGACATCTTGTGGATTTTCATGTCATGTCTTTTTTTTTTTTTTTTTTGGCTCTCAAGCTGAACATCCATGCCTGCAGGTTCAGAGATTCCTTGCTGCAACACACCCTCGGGAAGTGACTAACAGCCTGCTAAACTTTGAAATCTTAGCTAAGTGATAGAAAGGATTGATTCCTTTATGGCAGTGGTCTGTGCCAGTCCGGAGTCGATGGGAGCAACTTCTGCTTTGACTAAGCCCTTGGGATGGAGCTTCTAGCAAATACCTGCTTGGGTTATTTTATACCTCCTAAAGCGCAATAAATGTGGCTGCTGTGCTTTTGACGGCCGACGTGCTCTTGAAAACATGAAGTACCTGCTCCTGTACGTGTTTCCCTGTATCCACAGGAGATACTGCAGTGGGTCGGATGCACAGGCCCTGGACAGGCTCTTCTTCAGCAGCAACTAATGTCAGACACGGCAAAACTCGTCCACATTGTGGATCTAATTATTTTTCCTGACTCAGGCCAATGAAAGGAATTTGAGACTAATATAGAATGGAATTTGGAACCAGATGCTTTTAGAAGTGCAGTCTAGGTGAAATCAATGGAAATGTCTCCTGGCTTTTAAAAAGGGTTGTAATTGTCTAATATGCACTAAGACTAAATCTGCCTTTTAATTTATATCCAGTTTATTAGGTACTTCACACACCTGTCTAATAATTTTAGCATTAAAAAGCTGTTCACCTCAATAATAGCTTGCAGCAATGAGTTTTGCAGGTGAATTCAAGACAAAAATGACTCCTTTTTCATCTCTTTGCAGAAAAGATGCTTTTCTATTCCTGTTCCAGGTAAGTCAGACTTTTCTTCCCCTTCTGTTATTTTCTAATGTCTCTTTTTCATCTTTGCAAACTGCTTAGCAAGGTGGGCTGAGAAATGGAAGTGGTCTGAGCTGGAACACAAACCTGTTTCAGTTCAGCTTGGGTGGAAATGGCATGAAGTTGCTCCACGTGGAGCGTCCTTTTCGCTGCCTTATTTCACCACGTCTCCAGTGGGGAGAGCAGGAAGGCAGCGCCAGGAGTGGGGATACCTCCCCTGCAGAAACCCCGGTGGCTGTTGTTTGTCTTCTGCTCCAGTCAAAATTTATTTCTCGTTTTGTCGAAAAGTCAGAATGTCACGGCCGGGGAAAAAAACGTGCGTCATTCTCAATGTGACTGAAAAATTAATTAAATAATATTTTAGGCAGCTGAAGAGCATTGGTGTATTTAATCAGTGCTGAGGTCTGGCCCTGCTGCCTGCAGTGCCCATGTCTTTTGCGTGGGAGGTTTCAGCTTGTGCAAAAGTGAAATGCGGACGAGCCCGAAGCTGCTGCTGGATGATTTGAGGCCCTGCTAGACCTTCGTTTTAGCTCCCCGCTGGGATCTCTGCCTTGCTGCTGTGCAAAAGCTCATCTCCCCCCAGCCATCTGCTGTGAGGAGATGTCTTTGCACCCCAGAAAGAAGAGACGTCAAGTCCTGGGGCAAGTTAGAGCATCCCAAAGATTGTTTCGATCTACGCTGAGGGACAGCCCACGACCGACACTCTCGATGTCAGCTTGAAGGTAGTTTTCACCTGCTCTCACAACCACCAGTCTTTCTTGAGAGGCAGGTTCATGGGAGTGGGAGGAACATGGCGTGAACTGGTGGCAGATGTGATGGAGGACCGTGAGTATGAAGTCTAATGGAGAACTTCAGCTATTCTTGTAAGAAATTGCCCAATAAATTAAAATATCAAATATTCATCCAGTAATCTGTTTGACATTCCATTCAAACTCATGCATCTTGAGGGGAATACATATTTGGCCATTTTATTAATAACATATCTATTATTTATGTATTTATGTATTATTCATGAAACAGAAAAATAAAGAGTGTTTTTCTATTGAAGTGCACATGTGGGAGTAGAAAGGAAAAAAAAAATCTACCATACAATAATTATATGAGGACTACTGGAACTTTTAAAGATATGCACTGCGCATCAGATTTCAGATGGGTCAACTCTCCGCTCCTCAGGAGATGGTTTTGCCTATTTTCAGTTTGAACTAGGAGTTTCAAACCAGTTGCTGGGATGAAAGGGTTTAATTTAGGATTTGAGGCAACTTTCAGAGGAAAAGGGCTCATAGCTTGCTATCCTTCTTTCATTATTCAGCCTTTACTGTTATTTCAGAATATCTTGAATTTGTTCTCAGACTTTACATACACTAGTGAGGTCAAGTCTGCAGAGAGAGGTAGCACTTTTAATTGGGTTGATGGGTACAGGTGGAAAACATAGAGGAGTCTTCAGTATGAGCACATTTTCAAACCTGAAATATTACCTCTTCCAATAAATGTATTTCTTATTCCTTTAGACTAACACATCTGTATTCTGAAAAGCTTAAAAAGGGCACAGATTGACTCTCTCACAGGAATGAATATGAATCTCTCAATTTCTCTTTTCTGGGTACAATGCAGGGCTCCGATGGGTGATAATGGCAGCGCTGCATCACAGCACCTTCCACGGAAACCAAAATATCAAATGACGGTGTCACATAGAGACAACAGGAAGAAATTGTATAGGGTGTACGAGTTCTCTTGTGTTACTGCTTGTGGGGTCTTTCTTGACGAAGAAAAAATCCAGTGGGGATGGTTTGCCCTATGCAAAACTCAGAACTGGACCCTGTAGTCCGATCTGCCAATTTGGCAGTGCCATCTCACCGTCAACAGGATGGAAAAACGCCTCCCACGGTTTCAGCTGTGTGAGCAGAGCAGAGGCTGAGTGCCCTCATTCCCACCCAAGTCAAGATGCCGGGCAGCAAAACCAAAAATAACCCCAACCACTAATGCCCAGAACACTGGGCCAAATACATTAGTGAAAATACACATAAGGATAAACCAGTAGGAGAGGTATTGAAGGACAGAATGACTTAGCCATAGGATAGTTTTGCCTCGTCTGTCTTTGATTGAAAGGATAATAAAGGATTTTCATAAAAGCTATTCTCAGGCTAGGACTGATAAATAATTGTATTTGACTGCATTCTGCACTCGTGAATTCCCTGTTGCGACTGAGGGTGGAGGTTGTGATTTTCTTTTTTGCTTTAATTATACAAATATGATAAGAGGCGCCTGTTCTCCCCTTTCCCAACAGGGAGAAGGAAGAAGCTCAGAACATTAAACAGTTTACCAAAAGTTGCACCTTTGATTGGCCTCAGGCAGATACATGACTGCATCCAAGATTAAAATACAGTAAGCATTAGAAAACAGGCTATATATTTAATAAAACCAACCCAGAATTTACTTTCCAGTCACAGAATCACAGAATCGCAGAATGGTAGGGGTTGGAAGGGACCTCCTGAGATCATCTCGTCCAACCCCCTACCAGAGCAGCATCACCCAGAGCAGGTTGCACAGGAACGCGTCCAGGTGGGTTTGGAATGTCTCCAGAGTTGGAGACTCCACCACCTCTCTGGGCAGCCTGTGCCAGGGCTCTGCCATCCTCAAAGTAAAGTTCCTTCTCATGTTTAGGTGGAACCTCCTATGATAACTTTGTCGCAGCTTTAAAGCAATCTGAAGTGTTTAACCATGTCTTTCGGTGTGGAACCAGAGACCTTATGGGCTTGCCTCAGGCAATGGGTTCAAACACTGGGTTATTGAGATGGGCATGGTGGGGCGCAGAGTCGGTAATGGCGTGGAGCAGGCAGGCAGCTTTGTGTGGCTGGGGACATGTCGTAGTGCAAAGCTGGAGATGGGCAAGCAGAAACCAACATCATGTACTTGGGTGCCTTTACTGTCCTCCACCAGAGAAGTCCCACGGGGAGGTGGCCTTGTCTCAACAAGGACCTATCTTAGGCATGAGGTCATCTGCTCTGCCTTGTTGAGAGCTGAGATACCTCTGTACATGCTCAGGAGAAGACCTTTACACTGGGGAGACCTTTAGGACTGGCAGGAACGAAGGAGCTTAGAGACTCTAGAGCAGAGAAGCAGGCAAACAGAAGTTCAGGATCATGCTTTTACACTTCGTTATTTTTTCATGTAAAATTTTCCTCCTTAAAAAAAAGCCTTTGACTTGGCAAGGTGAAATTCACTGTGGCAACTTTTATGAACATAAAGGCATCATCTTAGGTCACACTGAATAAAATTTCAAATTACAGAAACAAGTCACTTTCCTAATTACCATGGATTGTATGCTCGTAAGATGAGATGGCATTTATCTTGAAATATGAAATCATCTCTGTGGAATCTCTTTGGTTTAGCCGGAGTTAATATTTAATTATTAGAATTAATCCCACAGGCGGGTGGTGAGTTTCGAGAAAGCTGCGCAGAGCTGCTGAGCATTCAAAAGACCAGATGAGACCCCTGCTCCTGGAGCAGCAGGTGGGCACTTGCTTTCCTCTCCTCCCCAGACACATTTTCTTACTCCTAATCGAAGTGAATCATTTTTCTTAGGTCTTTTCACTCCTATGTATATAGTCAGCCCCTTCAATACGGTGGGAGCTTTACCAAGGTGTCCAAGATGTCTTATAGCCACAAAATGGCCCTGGAATGAGCTCATGCAGCATTTTTAAGAGAGAAACTTGTTGTGGGGCTGGTGTTTGATGTTGAGCATTGGCTGATGCAGCTGGCTGATGTCCCTATGGAGGTGTCCCTACAGAGGTGTCCCTACGCTCACGGTGGATGGCTCTGAAACCAGCAGGTCTTGCTGAGCCTCTGCAGCCCAGTGAGGTTTGGAGATGCCAGAATGACTGAATTTGTGCGTTTGCTCACGAAAAGCTTACTCTCTGCCCATTCGAGGATTGTAAATCTTCCCTTTTTCTTTATGGAAGGGTTTTCTTCCCTTTTACTTTATGGAAGAGGAAAAGAGAGAAAATAACCCCTCGTCTACATGAGGGCGCATCTGCAGCACGGTGATATTTGGTGAGAGCAAAACAGATGTCTCACTTCTTTGATGTTTTCGGTCATTTTTCCTTTGCAGATAGCTGCGGTTACCCGCCTCGCACTAAGCAACAGAAATATCCCATGGGTGCGATCCGAGGCCTGGCTGGTGAGTGTCCTTCCACTCTTTTTGATGGGCTCTGGGTAGAAAGTCAAGAGCTTTTTAAGAGGATTTATGCTTTGGAAGTAAGAAGGTCCTCAGCGGGAACAGCAGTCGACAGGCACAAGCAGCCCCTGTTTGCAGCTCCTTTTGGAGCCCTTGTTTGTCTCTCCTTCAGTTTGCACGTCTGGTGAGGAAGAATATCTAAATGCCAACCAGGGAGCAGTTCTGTGCTAGCCCAAGGTTCTTCGTTAATATTGATTTATAGTCTTGATATACCATTTGTGTAAGTATTTGTGTGCATATATATTCATATATTTATGTCTACCAAGCAGAGGTGAGTAAATCTGCGTATGTGTATAAACACACACTGACATGTTTATACACTGAATATAGATAAATACATACAGACATTCACAAGCACTCGATGTAATTGTTCTCTGCTGCCATAAGGTTTATATCAGTTTCCAGTCCTTCCTTGGATCGTGTTTATTCTTTATTTCTATAACATTTATCAACAGTTAATTAGACAATCTAATTCCGTGCCCAGCCCTTGCATCGACATAGACTTCCCTAACTTCTCATTTTCATCGTGTCCCTCATCCCACGGCGCAGGACAGGGAGAGGAGGGTTAGTTTGCGTAGGCTTATTGTGCTCCGTGCTGCTTCTCTCTGGCATGAGGAAAACCAACTAAATTGTGAACGGAGGAGGTTTGCAAAGCCTTCATTCTTTCTTTGTAATTTTTTTCGGCACTAGCTCCTCCTCTACGTAAAATAATCGGTACTGTGTATAGACGAGTCATAGCAAATTTTGCCTGCATTAATTTCTCTGTGTAGCCTAGTGTTGCGCTCGCCCTTTCCCTCGTGTTAAGCAGAGGACTCTGTTTACACTCTGTGTTAACCCCGTTAGCATTCCCACAGCCGACACAGTTAACAGAGAAACTCGGGGGGCGCGAAAATGTGGAGGAGGCAAGAGGTACTGCAAGCTCTCTATTCCCACCAGGAGATAAAACCAACACGCCACCACGAGCTGGGTAAAGCCACAGACTTTCCTGGTCCTACAGGAACCTCAGGGAAGATACTGAGAATGAGCGGAGACTCCCCAGGAAACAGAACAGGGGATGTCTGGAAAGGTAAATTTTGCCTCAGAACGTGTAAGAGGAAAATGAGAAGGGCTAACAGCCTGGTGTAAGTTACATGATTGTGCACATAAAAAGGGCTAAATAGAATGAAGTTTAGCGATAATTGAGAAAAGGCCAAATTTTGGATGGATTTGCCTTTGTTTTCTTTAAAGAGAAGGGTGTTCACAAAATGTCGGTATCAATAGCAAGGCCAGCCAAGGAACTGAGAGCTTGGGAGTCAGGTCTTGGTGGTTTTAGCATATACTATACTAAAAAAACCTCTATACGTGAAAGAGCCTGGGGAACTCCAGCCTTGGTGGTTTGAACTCAATATTCTGCTCGGTCTCCAAGCACTTTCTGAAGGAAAGAGTAATTAAGGATGTGAAAGCAAAGGGTAGACAGGATAAATTACATCATGGTTTTATCAATGTTAGATTACAGCAAAAACATTTGGTATCTTTTTTTTTTTTTTGATATGAAAACAGTTTCTTAGATAAGGGAAATGCAGCAGATGCAGGCTATCTAATTTAAGTAAAGCATTTGACTTTGTTCCCCACAGGAAATTATTACCAAAGGTAGAGATGCTGGGGATTAATACCTATATTGCTAGCTGGTTAGGGAGCCGGCCAAAGGGAAGGTGTCCGTGTCTGTTGAGCAGGGGTGTCTTGGGATGGAGGGAGGTGACTGCTAGAGATGTCTTTGACAGGTCCTGTTTCATATGAACGTTAATGACATCAGAGCAAGAACTAGAGATCAGTAGTTGTTGTGAAAAAATGGGTATCTAACTTAGGTGCTCGTGCCAAGGCGTTTGGCTCCATATGCGGCTCATGGGAGAGAAGCAACTGTAGGGATAAGCAGAGTGCCCTGGACGGAGGCCAACCTGCTGCAGACCTGCTGACGGGGCGAAGGCTGGGATAAATGGTGCAAACACCGCCCAGATGTGCCAGCTCATGAGCCACAGGGGAGTTTCCTTGGTGAGAGGTGTCACTAGTACGGAAGAGGACGAGTTTATTGTAAAGGCGTTGGATAAATTGAAAAGCAAGATGTTTAGCAGAGGTCACTGTGGCACTCTGCCAGGGCATCTTTGGCCAGACCATGGTGAGACGGATAAATAAGGGCTTTGCAAGGGTCCTAATGATTTTGCATTTATTAGCACTGGACCGAATGAACCGTCCTGTTACCCATTTCCATTAGCTTATCCAGCTCAGTGTACATATTCCTCCTCACTGTGCGAGATGGGACTTGGAAATGATTAATTGCTTCCTTATTAGATTAACTTTATATTTCTTATAACCCAAGCAAAGTAGCTTTATTATGATTTGACTAGATATTAAGTTAATTGAATCGGGGTAATTTAGGTTTGAAGGGACTTCTGGAGGTCACTTGGCCCAACCTCCTTCTCAAAGCAGGCCAGATGCAAAGTTAAATGAGGTAGCTCAAGGCCTGGACCAGTTGACTTCTGAGTATCTCCAAGGACAGAGATCCTTTCTTCTTACAGTCAGGGCAAATTCACATATTTCTACTTCTAGGAACTTTTGCTTGATTCATCTGTTTGCACAGTTTTCCCAAGGAGCTGGGGTGTTATTCGCACCCACTAAGCTCTCTATGTCTTAAAAGAAAAAGCCCCCAAACCGCTGGGAACGTGAAGTCAGAGCTGGCTTCCACAGGGTGTGAAGATGGTGACTGCTTCTCTACCGAGAGTTTGGGGAGATAAAATGGCCAATCAAAATGGTGATTGTTCAGCCGTGATAATTGTTTCCTTTGGCAAGAGTCAAGAGTTCATTCTCTGGGGAGGTTATCTAGGAAGTGAGGTTTCACACCCAGAAAATTGACTATAATATCCCATGCCCACGAGTGAAGGTGATGTGAAATACTGCAAAAGCTTGTGGTGTCCTGGCCATGCTGGGACAACGCACAGCTGAGGGGACCAGAGCATCTCGCCAAGTAGGGTTAGACAAACCATGCTGTGGTGCTGGGTTTAATGCTTGGCCAGTCAGAGATTTATGCAGAAATTTTTATTTAATTTAACTGTATTACAATAGTTAAAGGCCACTTGTGAATGTATAGATGTAACATGAAAATAGAACATTTTTTTCTGCACTGGAAATGCAAACATGACAGTTGGTTCATATGAGTTGTAACGCACGCGTAGGTTTTTGGTGCAGTAGTCATCCCAGGGCAGACAACTACCATTAATTATACATTTTACTTATGTTCATCATCTGTCCTCAGAAGAAACATGTTTGTGCAGTTCTGGCCCTGCGCTGGGGCTCGTGTGAACTTGCTTTGCCTCTTGCTCCTGATGATAGAGACTTTCTATGTGACACCGAACATGTCCCTCTGCCTTCCGCCATGGTTCTCTCAGCAAACCAGGCACAATACTTCTTCCCCTCCCAGGGTAAAATCACACAAAGCACATTAACGTTAGTGAATTCATTAATGATAGCACTCAGGTAACTATGGTGATGAAGGCCATGTGAGTACCTAAATAAATTAGAGGGGCTGTGCCAGAACATGGCCCTTCTACTACCATTTATAACAGCATTCAGGCATATTGTGCTCCTCCAGGACTGATGAATTGTGCTTTGCAACATTAAATCTACTTCAGAATACAAGGAGGTTAAATAATAAAAGTGATGTTCATTATGCTGAAATTAAATAGGCATCAAAGCCACCAAATTCTTGAGCGACTGAGCAGTCGAAACCAACCACGATTCTGCCAAAAAGCCAGCTTGCTCCCATGGCTGGCAAAATCGAGTTTATTTAGGTGAAAGCTCGCTAGCTGGCCATGCCGCTCGCCTGGGGCCTGGGGTTGGCTTTGCTCCCCTCGTTGGGGAAGAAGGAACAACGATCCAGCCACAAGTAAGAAGCTGTTACAAACTATGGAGTTAAACAATACCAACTTGCATAAAGAGCTGGAATTGTGAAAGGAGGCTATTTAAATCATTTGCAATGACATAAAGCTGCCACCCAGTTCAGGTCTCTCTGTTTTCTCTTCATTTTTGTGTCGCTGATGCAGCTGCCAGAAAGCGATGATTTAGGAACCTGGTTGAAATATTGGCTCACATTTCTTCCCCAGTTGCCTTGAACGCTTTCAGCGTGCTATTCCTCAGCGAGTCTTGTCAGAAGGATGTCTTTCACTGTATTATATCTTTCTGGAAGTGAATGCAGCAACAGATTGTTATTGCCATTCAGGAGCCTTCCCTCTCTGTGGTTATGGATGAGAAAACTCAGAGGCACCTTCCAGAAATGAAGCTCCTTTGAAATCTAAAATAATTTTCTGGTCTACTGGTACCCTTTAGTATAAAGATGGAGTAAAGTGGTGAGAGGGACTGTCTTTGCTAAACAATCTCCTTAGAGGGGAAAGGCTAAAGAGCTTTAATACTTACCACCCCAGACTTGCCATAATGCAGTTGTTATTTTATAGCTTTAACTCTGCACTGCTTGAAAGCAGCAGAAAGCAACAGCCTTGTTCAGCGCTGAACGACTCAGTTAGGTAGAGCAATCATTTTAAATAAAACTTGTGTGGCATAACACAGGGGCCTTTCCATTACCCTCTGGGGCCACCAGCACTCCCAGCCAGCGGCAGCACCTGCCATCTCCATTCCCACTGGGCTCTGCTTTGTGTCCAGTCCTTGGGCTTGTTCAAGGGCATCCATCGCCACTTTAATCCGGCTTCAGCTTGGCCTCCAGGCTTCCTTATAAACCAGGTGATGAACCAGCTGCTGTGGTGAAGATGGGTTGCATGCCCTGTGCACAAGAGTGTCTTCAGCCCATCCTGCCATCACTCTGGTGCCCCTGCTGATGTGCGGAAGCCACTGAGCTCCATGGGCAAGACAGGAAAAGGACATGAGCACAACATGAGCAAGCTCGCGGGGCTTCGAGTGGAGCATGAAGTGGAGTCAGCGTGAGGCTGCTGGAGAAGGGAGGTGGGTTGGGGCACGGGTCCCCCAGCATCCACACCTGGGAAAGGCTCCAAGCAGGGTGGGGGTGGCCTGGCTCTGCTGCAGGCAGCTGTGTTGATGGAACCCACTCAACAAGGGAGGCTGCAAGGTAGTGGCATGTGGCACTTTGCACCTACAGCTGCAGAACTTCAGCGGATTTGGGAGTGCGAAGGACAGCTGGGTTCCCTGCTGACAGGCAAGAGCTGGAGTCATGGCAGAGCTGGTGGGAGGAGAAAATGCCACACGGATGCAAAGAGTCTCTGGCATGGATTTGACTTGAGATGGCAATTCGAGGTCTTGTGCTTTACTGTGAATAACGCTGAGCTCCTGCAAAGGAGGCAGTGCCCTCCTCCAGCAGCACGCTCCTGATGGGCGGATGCAGATGTGCAGAGCACAGCTGGGGAGTGGGCTGCAGCAGCTTCTTGGCGGCTGATCTTCACATTGTGTAAAAATGCAAATACTGCTTTTCCTTGGGGTACTTTGGGAGCTATGTGCCTGCCAAAGAAGAGCGTAGGAGATTGCTGACAGTGGAGAATAATATTGTTCTGAATGTCACGACAAAAACTGTCCTTTGATAGTCCATTATAGTGGCTATGGTGGAGCTGGTCGGATCTGTGGACCCACATAAAAAGGTATGTAACAGCTGCCATAAATGAGCACAATCCTCAGCCCAGGCCCTGTCTCCGCACCCCCAGCCCCCTCTTACAACTCCTCCAGCGGAGACATCCCACCCTGGTTCAACCCTCTCAGATAGTACCTTGTGCCAACACAGGCAAAGCTCTCCATAAACCATAGAATCACAGAATGGTTTGGTTTGGGTTGGAAGGGACCATCAACTCCACCCCCTGCCCTGGGCAGGGACACCTCCCACCAGACCAGGTTGCTCCAAGCCCCGTCCAACCTGGCCTTGAACACCTCCAGGGATGGGGCAGCCACAGCTTCTCTGGGCAACCTGGGCCAGGGGCTCACCACCCTCACAGCAAACAATTTCTTCCTCAGATCTCATCTCAGTCTCCCCTCTTTCAGTTTAAAACCATTCCCCCTCATCCCATGGCTCCCCTCCCTGATGCAAAGTCCCTCCCCAGCTTTCCTGGAGCCCCTTTAGGGACTGGAAGGGGCTGGAAGGTCTCCCCAGAGCCTTTTCTTCTCCAGGCTGAACCCCCCCAACTCTCTCAACCTGTCTTTGGATGTCTCCAAGCACAAAGCAAGCTGGACACTACCTTACTTGGACCAAGGAAATGAATATAACATAGTAAAGGGCAAGTCTGGCTTCATTAATTAAAACCTTGCCATGAACTATGTACTCGGGTAATGAAGGGAGACACTAAGTAGGCACTGGGTGAATTAATATCCAAATGACATTATTGCAAGGCAAGCTTCACAGGGAGCGGCAGGCAATGGAAATGCAAAGCAGCAACTCATGAAACATCTCAAAATAAACTTGACTCATTTAGAAGTGGTACCCATTACAGGGGAAACCAGGCACAGTCTACTAAAAGTGCCGTGTGCTGGGAGCAACGCGGTGCTCACGGATCTAGGGGGTGGAAGCAGTTCCTCACTGCCGGAGGCTTCTTGGGGGAATTTCCGTGAAATGAGCATGATTCAAATGCAAACTGGGAGTTACCTTTCTGGGAGATGCTCTGGTAGGAAAGGAAAGTGTTTATTAGCTTCATGCAGTTTGGGTTTGCGGCCGTTAAAGGGAAACTCGGGGTTTGGAGCTGCAGTTCAATCACTGGTTCACCAGAGCCGCTAACCCCTGCTCCTGCAAGGACACCTGAAGCAGCTTCACTTGACAGCTCCTGTTTTGCTGCTTTTTGGTCACCTTTGCCCTGTCTGAGCATCCCCTGCAGAGAGTGCAGAGGTGCTGGTGGCCCCAGAGCCCAGGACCTTGCTCAGAAGTGGAGGAAGGCAGGTCCCCAAGGCCACCCCCTGCCCTGGGCCTGCCACCTCCCCGTGGGCTCCTGGCACTGTGCACACAGAGAAGCTCAGGGGTTTGCAGACTTTAAACTCTCTGCCATAGCAAGCAACAAGGGACTGACTGCTAGGGAGGTTTGCAGACATCAACAACAAACTCAACCCATCGCTGCGAGACAGGAAAGACTTTGAGATTCTGGAGCAAGTCCAGAGAAGGGCAATGGAGCTGGTGAGGGGTCTGGAGCACAAGTCTTGTGAGAAGTGGCTGAGGGACCTGGGGGTGTTCATCCTGGAGAAAAGGAGGCTGAGGGGAGACCTTCTTGCTCTCTACAGCTCCCTGAAAGGAGGGGGTCAGTCTCTTCTCCCAACGAACAGGCAATGGGACAAGAGGAAATGGCCTCAAGCTGCACCAGGAAAGGTTTAGATTAGATATTAGGAAAAATTTCGTCACAGAAAGGGTTGTCAAGCATTGGAACAGGCTGCCCAGGGCAGTGGTGGAGTCACCATCCCTGGAAGTGTTTAAAAGCTGGGCAGACATGGTGCTGAGGGACATGGGGTAGTGGTGAGTATGGCAGTGCTGGGTTGATGGGCTGATCGAGCCAGTGCTGGGCTCGATGATCTTAAAGGTCCCTTCCAACCCAGATGATTCTATGATTCTATGACCATCTGTCCTTAACCAGTATTACTGACACTGACACCAAACTAGATCCACTGACACTGACACCAAACTAGACATGAGCTACACAGCCTGGAACGGTGACGTTGGAAGTGTGTGTGTGTGAGCATAAGTGCCAGGAAGGGATTTAATCAATTCTTGAAGGACTGAGCCCAATCCTGACAGTCGACTATAGGCATCTGGGAATGAATGCAGAGGAATTGATTCATCTCCCCTTTCTGCCAGCGCGACCAGGGAACGCTTCCTATATTTCAGAGGGGAAGCAGACATGTAATGCGGTGGTACGTCAGCAGGCAAGGCTGAAGCCATTTGCTCTGTCATTTTTAAGAATTCAGCAAAACTTGTTCTGCCCTGAAATTTGATAAACAAGGACATTGGTGCAGCATTTGCAAAGGGCAGCGGTTAAAAATACCTGGCATTAAAAAGGAGTTTAACCCAGCTGAAGAAAGCCATGGGCGTGATTAGGAAGAATAAATGTCCTGGTTGAATTCTTGCTAAGTGATGCATTAACCCTGTCCCCAGCAATGGAATCTTGGTGCTGCCCTCCACTCCTTGCGTGTGCCCTGGGAGGCATTAATGGGTCCTCATCCTCAGCGCTCGTGTTCCCAAGCATGTGGCAGGACCTGGGAGAAGATGCCAAGGGGTCCCTCCCTGCTTGGGACTGCAGGATGCAGGGTGGAGATGGAGATGATGGCACCTTTATTTTTAAATATAAATTACAGCAGCAAGTGGAGGGTCCATTCTAGGACCCAACTCTTCTTGAACTTCACACCAAGTCTGGTCCCTCTTTTTTTTTCCTTCCTCTGCTTCTTTTTTCTCCTTTTTTCCCAGACTCCCTGCTTATTAATCATCAGAGGAATGACTTTATTTGGTTGTGACTACAGAAATTTTCAATTAGCCAGTGTGATTGGCTGCAAGTAAGAGAATTAATGTAACATATGCTAAGTGTATGCATGACCTATTTAAAGTGATGGATAATCTTTCCTGGTAAAACTCTTTTAATGGTATGTGCCTGCTACACATCAGTGAGTGTAAAATTTTGATTCTAAGTAGCATCACAGCTCATGCCACTGCACAGAGAAGCAAGGCAAAAACAGGAGCCAGGTGTTTAACTGATTCAAATCATTGCTAGTTATTTTTAACAAAAAAAAATTGTAGAAATAACCCGAAAGTACCATGGATTGAAAGTCAAAGGATCACAAACCTTGAAAGCAGCCAGCTGGCCAAGACCTTTAGGAAATTTGCCAGTATAGTGACATCTAACCAGAAGCTGAACTTTTCAGTGAAAATGTTGTGTGAGCTGAAATCCCACAGAGAAGCTCAATTTTTTTTCCTTCAGAACTCAAGCCCCTTAGATGCATTGCAGGGTTTTGTTTTAAAATGTTTATTGTATTGTGTAAAACTTCCCGTTGTTTGATTTTGCTAAAAATATGTGATCTGGGGGATCAAAGCCCCTTGCCCAAAATGCCTGTAACAAACTGCAGCTTCTGCTGACATCAGGGCTCCCACAATCATATTCAACCTTGATTTAAGGCCTTCAAGTGGTGTCAGAGCCACTGTAGGCTTAAATAAATTGTTTGAGTGGCTAACTACTCTTCGTGTTAAAAATTTTACCTAATTTCGAGTCTGAATGTTTCCAGGTCTGGGTGCTAAATATTGTCCGTAATTATTCCTTTTCCTGATGGATGAAAGAGCCCTCTATCATCAGAAAATGTGTCACATGTAGGTACTTGTAAATGATGAGCAAGTCACCTCTCTGCCTTCTATAAACCATCTCGAGTCTCATTACGAGCAGGTTGTCTGGGTCTCACGCTCTCCTGACGCCCATGAGGTTTTCAGGGTAGACATCAAAATTGTTTCTACTCAGTGGGAAAGGGGTCATAAATGCTGGGTGCAAATGTGACACCACGTCCCTACTAGTGCTGATCTCCTCCTCGGCTGTCTGGTGGCCGCAGTCCTCTCCAGGATACCTGGCACTGTGGTGGGGGCTCAGTGGCATCTTTTCAGGTTAGTGCTTTGCAGAACATGGTCTTTTATTTTATAAATGCTGCTTAGAGCAGTGACGTGTAGCTGTAAATCTTCTGGCTCCTTGTTCTTGAAAATATTTCTTCAAAGCTAAAGACAGACCCGAATCGGCGTTGGGATCTGTGAAGCAGTACCACAGCACGGCATTATTTTCTTCTCGCAGCATTTGGGAACGAGCAAAGCGGAGAGGAGGTGGGAAGAGTGGTCCTTGAGGTGCACAGACTCCTCTAAACCCACAAGTATGGGACAGGGCAGGTATGATCCAAGGACAAGTCCTTAGTGAGAAGCTACTCTGCCACGAGTGCTCACTTTCAGGACACACAAGATGAACAAATGTGAGGAAAGGAAAGAAAGGCACAGAAGTGAAGCAACTTGCCCATAAGTACAGCCAGCATTGGAACGCCAGTCTTCGTCCAGTGCTTTCCCAGTAGACCTGCCAGCCTCTCAAGATCTTTATCTTTTTGAGGCAGCAGGTGCAACTTGGTCAGGCACCACTTGGCAGTCCCAGATGGCAAGAAGAATTTGTTGTAAGGATCAGTACCCCAAGCTCATGTGAAAATAAAGGGCACCTGTGGAGGAGAGCCAGGCAAACTGTCTTCCACTGGATATTTTTTCCATAATGCTGATTTTCTTCATATAATAAAATTTACATTATTTTTTCCCTTAAATGTCCTTGTCTGAAGCAGAGAGTCCAACCTCCTTCGGCTCATGCTGGAGGTCTACCAAGGAAAGACAGGTTTTGTGGAAAAGGCAACAAAACAAATGGGTTTCTGCCAGTGTTTGCAACTCCAGAAGGAGACTACACAGCTTGAGGGGAGACTGGACTAATTCATGGAACAGAAATTCATTGGGAGTCACTAGCTACACAGACACCACTTTTTCAAAATGGCTGGAGGATGGAGTACCCAGGCAAGGATAACATCTGTTTTCCTTTTGTTTATACCCTTCCCTGGACATCCGCTTTTGGCCACCGTGAGGGCCAGGACACTGCGTTAGCTGGTCCTTTGGTCTGAGAATGTGGCTGCTGTTCCCAGGGTGATGTGCATCCTGCAAAGGCTCTCGCTGATGGGTATGTGGGGTACCTGGGATGCTCAGATGGGACAACTCTGCTCTGCCACAACTCAGGGCACCTCATCCTGCAAGTCGGAGTAGCAGCATCCCAATGTCTGGTTCTTGCTTTGTACACTGGACAACAGCACTGCATGTGGGACAGTTTTACCATAGGAGCGTTTGGGTTTTTTCTTCATTTAAGCATAGTACATGACACAACATGAGTAATGCTCTTCAAGACAGCCTCCATGCTGGTTGCAGGAGAAGCACAGACCATTGACTGTCTGCTTAAGTAGGGAAGATTTATGTTTCTCTGATATTGGACGTATCTACGCAGTTTTCTTCGCAATTTCTTTCCTAAAGGACAAAGTTAACTTTAGAACAAACAACTAAATAGCTCTAGTGGGATATTAAATTTCTACCAATATGAGAGAAATAAAACAGCTGTAACTGTAGCAATTTATTTTCGTGTTATTGTTATTTCCCTTTACTGTGTTAAGGCTTGTGTTCTGGGAACTGATTGCACCAATTTCCAATGCTGTTACCTCTTGATGTTGTAAGTACCACGCTACAAGCAGATGATGAAGGACTTGTCTTTACTATGAATATAATAGATGTGCTCTTGACTTTTCTCCAGTTAAGATTCTAGTGAAGACAAGGCAATTTTTAGCTTTGGTACCTCTTCCCAGAGGCACTTTTGCACAGCCCAAAAGAGACCAGCCTTCACTATCAGGCACCGAGAAGCGTTAGCTATCCTCATGTGAAATACAGGTAAGACACGGCTCTGTATTTATTACTGCCGTGTAGCTGATCAAAGCTATAGCTAAAGGTATAGTGTATAGGTAAAAACACAGTATATCACACTAATGGAAGTGCCTTACTTCATCAAGATACTACAAAAAGTGGGCTGAGATGATGGACTCTTGATTGAACATGACTGGTTTTGGTGGCATAAGAAGGTATGGGCCGTGGAGGAGTGTTAAACTGATGCATTTTATCTCTCATTTAGGGAAGGCTATCTTGTCAAAACTCAGTGGCATGCTGGTGTGGTCCTTTCCACCATGTGATTCAAGATGTCACTTTGTAAAAAGAAAATTGTTCGAAACTTGTCCACTGTTTCAACATAGGTGTATTCTGCTCCTTGACTTGGTAGCTTCCTCTGAAAGCTAGGAACAGCTTTGTTTTCAATAAGATTTCATTTTGGGTTAATTAGCTCTGTTTAGTAACATATGTTCAACCCAGTGAAATCAAGCATGTGCACCCAGAAACTCCAGAGTCAGTGTGACACCAGACTCCTAAACGGTCTAGGAAACTGAGGCCTTCTTTTGAAAGAGAACATTGCTTTTGTGTTTGACACAAAAAAAGGAGAACAGATGTGGAGAAAGGTTTCTGTGGGACCTCAAGATCCTGTGCTGATTTTTTTCCTTTCCTTTTCCACACAGAGGTTTCAGTCCCTGAGGAATGGCCATAGCTGCCCATACAAACTCCCCATCAGGCACAGCCAAGTCAAATCAGGAAAAGGCTTGTTCGAATGCTCTTCCCGATAACAGGTTCTTTCTCTCTGTTCTCTTTTAGGCAAACACTGGGAGTCTAGAAAATGGCCTAACTGGGTGCAAACGGCCCGAGGGAGTTGTGCCAGCAGCTGAAGCAGGAGGTCGTCTGCCCCAAACTCAACACAGGTGATGGACACAGGCCCAAAAACGAGGCCTATGGGGGAAGGCAAAGGCCTTGGAGGGCCCCTGCAGCCCCCTCCTCAGTGACCAGGCTCTGCTGAGAGCCTCCCCACGTGGATGGAGACATGGAAGAGGATGGAGGCACCTGTGGGGGCTCCAACATTTGGACTCCCCAGAGAGTCCACCGTCTCAGTTACTTTTCCCTTTATATGAACCTGATCCTTCGCTGACAGCCCTTCTCTCAGCTGTGCTGCAGCTGGCCCTCGGGGTTAGAATCATAGAATGGTATGGGTGGGAAGGGACCTTTAAAGGTTACCTAGTCCGACCCCCCTGCCATGAGCAGGGACATCTTCAACTAGATCAGGTTGCTCAGAGCCCCATCCAACCTGACCTGGGATGTTTCCAGGGATGGGGCATCTCCCACCTCTCTGGGCAACCTGGGCCAGTGTCTCACCACCCTCGCAGCCAAGAATTTCTTCCTAATATCTAGTCAAAATCTCCCCTCTTTCAGTTCAAAGCTGTTCCCCCTCGTCCCATGGCTCCCCTCCCTGATCCAGAGTCCCTCCCCAGCTTTCCTGGAGCCCCTTTAGGGACCGGAAGGGGCTGGAAGGTCTCCCCGGAGCCTTCTCCAGGCTGAACCCCCCCCGACTCTCTCAGCCTGTCCTCACCGCAGAGGGGCTCCAGCCCTCCCAGCATTTTTGGTAACCCTCCTCTGGAGTCACTGCTGACTTTGGGCTAGGAAGATGTTAACACTGATGAAAAGGGAAAGCAATGAGTTTAGGTGGGAGGTTAAAGCCAAATTACAGTGTAAAATGAGACCCATCCTGAGGGAGGTCTCTCTCTGGAGCAGATAAGCAGCGATGTGGGCAATGCTGATGTTTCTCGCATCTGGGCTCCTGCAAGGGGCTATGAACAAGCCCAAGCTGTTGGTTGCAGCGTGAGGGCAACAGAGAATGATTCCTGTGTCATGCAGAAGGAGAGAGACAGTGATTAAACATCATCTTTATTGGTCATTTCCTCATGGGAAGTAAATCAGTGTGGCTTTGCTGACTTCATAGATTTATGCTACTTCAAGGAAATCGATCCGATGTATTTATGTTACTTTCTGTGGAGGTTGTAAGTTCTCCACAGCAGGGACTGAAGGGACATCTCATAATGCAGCTGCACAGTCTGGTCTCGGCACACTGTGTCCGTGGCTGGTGGCTCCAGGTGGTCAGTGCTGACTTTGTCCTCAGAGCTCTGCTGCCTTCTCTGGCCTCATGGTCAGAGGCCATTGGTGGCACCAGGGGGCACCTTTCGTGGTCACGTTTCCTCCCATTTATCAGACATTTCCACACTGGTTATCTTCCTTTCCTCCCGGGTCTGTCATGCTGTTTATCACTGTTGAATTAATTACTTCACATAAGTGCCGAGTCTGCCCCCAGCTCCAGCCGTTTTCCGTGTGCCGTCAGCCAGGCGCATGTCTCTCCGCTGCAGAGCCATGCTTCACGGTGCCTTCTCCATCCCTGGCACAAGCCAAGGCAGAAGTACCACTTCTAATCGAACAAGGCTCTTCTGCCAGCTTCAATCACCTCCGATGCCGTGTTGTAAACCCGCTGCTTTGCCCCTTCCCAGCTAAGCGTGTGCGTGTTTCGCACTTGCCCATGAATTATGTGCACAACTCAAGCCCAGAAAGAGCTGGACTTGCTGCTTTTCAGGATGCACATCTACTGCACCACTTTAAATTGCAGCCTTGACTGTTCAGGTGCCTCTCCGGCATAGCATGCCAAGAGCAGAAAGAGCGAGACTCTAAGTTGCCACTTTTCCCTTTTCAAAGCATGTTTTATAAGTGGATGTTCTCAGTGTTTTCTTATCAGCAAGTGAGGTCTTTGGGGAACACAAGCGCTGCCATGTGACAGTAACATTAGTGGAACACCCAGCAATTTGCCTAATCAAGATTTCAGATCCTCCAGCCTCATTCCCACTGCCAGGCATGTCTAGTGTCAGTTTCTCTGCGGAGGAACACTCAAGAAAGCAGAGATGTAGAAAACCAAAGCGTGAAGAGCAGCCCAAAGCATGACGACTGAGCTCATTAATCTCCCCACGTGCGTGATCTGGTTCAGAACTAGCTTCACGATGTTGCATTTGCATTTCCCATTGACTTACCTGGAGAGCAGCCTTGAGATATTTACTGACACTGAAAGTCCAGAATAAAGTTCATGAGCTTTTTCAGTATTCTTATCCAACAAATGGCTTATCCAAGAGACAGGCACTCATTTACTGTCATTTAAATTGAGAAGTTTTCACTAGCCTCAGGAATACAGTTTTTCCACCAGTCTTAACAGCTGTTAGGATAGTCCTCACTTTGCTGGAGATCACTCTGGGTCAGGGGATGGGTTTTAGTCTACCACGGATTCCCTGAATGACGATGGCCATGCACTGAATCCATGCCTCAGTTTCTCACTGAGGTAGTAGAGAAGATGTTCATATTCATCTCATGTTCTCCCTCATTGATTTTGAAAAGTAAAATCCTCGTGGCAGGAGCTGCCTGCTCCGTACCTCTAAGTAAGAGACTTTTTAGTAGAATTAATTACAATTAATAGGTTTTTTTCTGATATTTCAGGTAAAGGTTTTACACAAGTGTTGCTGAAACCAGTCAGTTATGCTGGACTTTTCCCCTTACTTTCAAAGGAAGGTGGATCAATTTTTATTATTGAGGAATGAAATCAGACAACTGTAAAGTAGTCTTTAATTCTATTTCATGTAAGCGATGTATTGATTTCAGATTAAGTAATAGTAACTGAAGATCTTTCCCTAAAACTGTTTGTCTTCCACACAAAACCTCATACTAGGACATTCTATAACGTTAACTCCGGAATTGCAAAGTGTCAAATTATTCATCTTTCGCATGCCTTCTTATTTTTTCAGTGATATCATAGAATCATAGAATAACAGAGTGGTTTAGTGTGGAAGGGACCTTTAAAGGTTACCTAGTCCAACCCCCTGCGATGAGCTTCAACTAGATCAGGTTGCTCAGAGCCCCGTCCAACGTGACGATGAATGTTTTTCATTGTGATGAAAAACCTGATGGGTTTTTTTGGTGTGTGTATGGTTGGACTTGATGATCTCAAAGGTCCTTTCCAACCATGAAGATTCTATGATTCTATGATTCTGTGAATGTTTCCAGGGATGGGGCATCTCCCACCTCTCTGGGCAACCTGGGACAGTGTTTCACCACCCTCTATATGTGGTCTTCTATATGTGTAATATTATATAGTATAATATAGTAGAGTAGAGTAGAGTATAATACATATATATATGTTTTAGCCCAAGTCTTTCCTCTTTCATAACTCTGGGGCAAAACCTAGAGTTTCACCATTGATGACAGCTCCATCCATCCTTGCTCTGAGCAGCGGGCTCAGGGATGGTCCCTCTGCACACTCAGTGGCTTTATCCTCATCCCAGCGTAGGACAAGCAGACCTGGAACGCAGTCTGGTCTCCAGATAGGTATGTTGTGTGTCCCGTGGCTGAGTGTCTGAAGTCAACTGAAAACATTGATGGTCTTTGATGTGCTTTAGGTCGGGTTGAAGCCCATGGCCTTCTGGCAGCATCCTAAAGCTTGCCAGCTCTGGTGTTTTCACGCCACAGGGGAGATTCTCCATGAGCTGTTTGAAGTTGATCTCAGAGCTCCCTGTCTCAGTTTGAGGGAGCAGCAACATTTTCATCCAGTATCTGGCTGCAGTTTGCTCCTCAGCCCTCATTAACAGCAGTCAAGTAATCATGTCATTCCTGTGGTGAACACCTCCTCCATTAATGTTATTTTCCTTAAACAGACGGTGCTTTAAACGCTGGCAGTATGCCTAATCACTCGCTGCAGAAATTAGGGCTGAGCCAGAAAGGTGCCACTTTAGACCCTCTGCATGCTTCATGCCCACTCCTTAATCCCAAGGGAGACACTTATTTACAGAAAGACTCAAAATAATCATGTCCTAGTCCTTCGTTGCAGCTAGCCTTGCAGTGAGAATCCACAGCGGCTCAGTCTCTTCAGCTTAGGAAAGGAAAGGTTAAGAGTTGACTTGAACACAGTCCAGGGATTCCTACATGGAAAGAGGATTGTGAGAGTCACCTTAAATTCTGCAGAAAAAAGGTAAGGGAAAAAACATCCATCAATGGCTGGAAGCTTGACAAAGAAATTCAAACTAGAAAGAGGGCACAGATGTCCCTCAAACCCATTTTTTTGGGGAGCAAGGCCCCAATATAATTTTGTTCTAAAGCTCTTTTTAACTTGCCAGGACACCTGAAAAAGATCTTGAGCCCCACACTAAAGAATATAACACTGTTGGTGATAGTGCTGACTTTCCAGGTGAAGTATTTTAGATTGATTGCAATCAGTTTCATTTCCTGTACACCTTTGGGATACAACACCACAGTAGCTGAGCAAGTCTTCGTCCTGGAAATCAGCTGAAAGAGTCTTTTTTCCTGACACGCTTGTACTTATCCTCTGTGAGAATTAGTCTAATCAGAGGAAAATAGGAAAGTTAGAAAGATGTTCAGGTTGCTCTGTCAGCATCATTCAGTCCCAGAGCCCAGTGGTACCTGGATTCAGTGATGTGTCCGAATGAGGCTGGGCAGAGAGCATCACCAGCTTCCTAATCTCTCTCCATCCTTTTAGAGTATGTCCATGCCCTGTCCCCATCCTAATTTCCTGGATCATGTCAACAGTACTAAGGTCTGGTTTTCAACAACCACTTATGCACACAGGAGTGATACTACTCCCTTTGCTTTCCCAATGGACAGTTCAGTTGCATTAATCGTTTGCACAGTAAATGTTTATAAACACCATGACTGAGAGCATCCCAAGTAGCTTGATCACCACCACCTTTCTTATGAAAGAGGACTATTTGAGACCCTTGGAAAACTTTTTCCACACATTAAGCCTGAATCTTCTTCTGTTTTTCATCTCAGCTCCTAAGTTAAGAACTTTTTCATCCTCCTTCACCTTTGCTGAAGCAGAAGAACCCTTGTAGCACTTCTGTCTGTTGTGATGGATGTTTCATGCACAACAGAGTCAGAAGAACCCTGGAGCTCTCCAAAACCCACGACTTGGTAACTGTCTGCAATGGCTTGGCCCTGCAAAGAGCAGGACTTGTTTGGTCCACAGACACATGTGTACTAAGCATGAGTGTTGCTTTGAATATTGTACAGGGAAAGGGCAGTCCTTCCTCAACAGAGACACGGGGGGCCTGATCTGGGAGCAGACTGCGTTTTATTGGCATTTATTAGTTAATTTACAGTGGTGCCATGAGATGATTGTGGGCTTGGTACTCTACAAGGAGATAATGTTAGACAGGAGCTGTCTGAGGAGTTTCCCAGTGTATTTATATTATGAGACAACAAGCAATTGGGACAATAAGGAGAGGAGACACTTTAGGTGCTGTCAGTCACCAGTATCATTGCTCTGCAGCAGAGAATGTAAACTCCTCTTCGTAGCCTGAATATTGTGGGTATAAAAAAAGGACTTGCTAATACTTTCCACGCTCATAAACATGTAAGTTGTAATGAAGCCACGAAAATTGTACCAGTGCAAGGCATGCTTTCTGGGAAGGATGAAATCAGATAAAATGGCAATTCAATTAACTCTCCAGATGAGGAATGAGTCTAGTGAGAAAATCAACGTATCACTGGACTGGTGCATTTCCAAAAGCAAGACAGGCGTAAACAGCCTAAAGCAATGTTTTATTTATATTCTCACAAATCTCTGAAAGAAGCAATATGTTTCACTGAAATTAGTAAGTAAGGTGAAAAGAAGGTGAGAGCTCTGATTAAATTAATTAGTTCACTGGAATGAGTGCTGGGTCCCAAGTGCTGCTCTGAAAACCTGTATGCATCCTTCTGGTATAAACCATGGGATGGGGAGGACCTGAAAACTAGGACTCTTCTGAAGGCAACATCTGTGATGGGACCTATTTCTGAACTGCCCATTAGCCTGCTGTGATTAAGAGACTGCCCAGGAGGACATTAAGTGACTGATGTCAGGAGTAGTTTAAGTTTGCATTCACTTATTTTGCCACTTTCTTGGTGTAACTGCATTTCCAATTTAGTATTCCAGGATTTTATCCTTTTGCATTATGAACAGTAACATGCGTGGCTTTCCTTTGAAGTTGCGTAGTTATTTAAAGCTGTTCGGGTGAAGCTGATAGGGAAAGAAGGAAGATGTGTTTTCTCAGCCCAGGTATCCAAAACTGCAGCCCAACCCTAAGTTGTGGTCCAACGGTGAATTTGGGCTGATATTGCTGAGTGCTGAGAATAGAGAAAGAAAACTTCCCTGCCACCCTTATGGTGCCTCTTTGGATAGGGACATTGGTGGAAAGTTTATTTACAGCTGCAGGACTAAAGCCCTGGGAAAAGCTAAACGGGAGGAAACGGGATGAAATGAAAGGATTTTTACCAGTCAGGACCTCAGCAGATGGCCTGTGAGCAGGAGCCAGCTCAGTAACTTTGCTGTGATACAAAACACATGGACCAAGACAATATCATTTATCCTAACAAAGGCAGTAATTTTTTAAAAATTACATTTCGCCCAGAAGTATGTTATTTCTGAGTTGCTTTGGCGATGGGGTGTGTCTGTGTGTGACTTTCCCCGCATCTCCTGAAATAAAACCTTTATTTGGGGCAGGTCAGGATGGCAGAACAGAACGAGTCCTTCTGTGTGTTCCTGGTGAACTCCGTTCTGTGCCTTGTCCTGTTCTCCTCCTCCTCTCCCAGCCTCTGCTGCCGGTGATGGAGCTCCTTTGCTATTTGAGATTTGTGTCTCTTCTGCAGAGAGGCATCAGCTTGAACAGAAAGCTAATAAGTGCTTATTATATTGATTATCACAGTGGGATTAAACTAATCCTCTAAGGGATCAATTCACTATTGTTAACTTCCTAGTTCTTGACAAATTGACAATGTCTGATCCCAGGTAAAGTGACAATCCAACCTGGGAGGGCTGGCTGTTTCCCCTGAAAGCTTCTCACTTCTCCCTTGGCTCTAATTTGCTTGCCTTCACCCAAGGTCAACAGCAATGTTCCCCTCTGTGGGCTAGGGTCGTTCAAAAGTATGAATCTAAACAAGAAAATGCAAATTTTAAATACAGTGTAATGCCAGTCACAGAGCATGAGGAAAGAAACCCCTTCGCTGAGGCTGCTGAAGAGATGCTTTAATTGAATACTGGTAAAAGAAGCTTTGTTTAAACAAACGTGCTAAGTCCAGCAACTTCTGCAAGGAGGCTGTGTTTTCCTCTTCCCCCGTTGTGTAAATATAGATTCCTTTGGAATATTTATGTGCAATAACAGCTGCCCTTTAGATGGTGCCCCAATATGTGAAACCTCTGCCACGCAGCTCGCTCCAGTGCTGCTCGAGCGCGGGGAAACGTCACAAGATAAATGTGAAGTGCCAGGACCCAGGCACCAATTGTTGTGTTGACTGAAAGGGAGCTGATGAGTCCTCTGGAAAACTGTTTAAGACATGTCTCGCTGGAAGGTTACAAACCTCCTGTGACAGATGCAAAGCCACAGCCAGATGCTCAGAGCTTTTCCTGCCGCTTTTTCCCATCTGCCCATTCCATCCCTAAGGGCCTTCACTCCGGTTTTAGCTGCAGTTTTGTGTGTCGTTCACTCTGGATCCAGGTGCCATGAGGCAGCACACCCTGGAGCTGGGTGGCATGGGCACTGGAAGGCACAGGGGAGTCTGATGGGACTCAGTACCTGGGCTGCAACCTCCCACGGCTGAAGGTTGCTGTGGGATCATCAGGTAAGGCTTCTGGCAGATGTCGGCGATGCAGATGTCTGAGATGCTTTGGTAATCTCATCTGAGAGACGGCATCATCACAGACTGTTACTGTTCCTGTTTCCATCAGGAAAGTGGTGCCACAGACTTTTGGAGATCGGAGGAACCCCCGATGGTCCTCCTGTGCTCCTCTGTCCTCACTTCTGTCATTTCTTCTCCAGTCTCATGGACCAGATGGTCCTGTCTCAAAGGCTTCTCATCGTTTTCACACCACTACTGAACCTCTCCTGGCACAAATTGGTCCAGTTCACCATCAGAGTGGCCCAAGGGTTCATGCCCCCCTGGGACATGTGCGCAGGGACTGAGATCCCCTTTGTAATAGCAGATCTGTGCTTTTTCACAGGAAAAAAAACATTTACTAACAGGAAAGAGGGGACACCAAGTGCCTGCCAAGGAAATTTCCCATATTCCCAGTCCTTTCGGTGGCTTTTAGGATGAGGAAGGCATAAATCCTAGGGTCTTCTAGCAAATCTGAACTAATGGGATTAATTAATCCCATTGTTCTATAAAGTAGGTTATTTAAAGTGGTGATGATAAGTGTAACGACAAAATTACTTGCTATAGATGACATTACAAAAATCACAGCAATACCAAGTGATTAAACTGCTCTTTCTACAACCTTCATAATTCTGTCTTTTCATTGAGTCTTCTGTTTGGGTTCATAGGTTTTATTTCCCTTGGAATCTTTGCACTCTGCAAAGTTTGATTAGAGAACTGAGACACACTATTGTGCCAGGTCTCAGTGTGCAGTAACCGACTCATCTGGTCCCCGGGAGCTCATGGGGCAGTGAGCGGGGGTCAGCCTACCTTAACAATAGCACAGTGACCTGCTCTGTTCGTGACAATGACAAAGCTAATGAGCAGGTTCAGGTTGTTTAAGTCATTCTCTAAGGGCTAATTGTCTTTGCCCTCAACCTAGCTGCAGAAGAGACTCAGACTTCCCCAAGCCGTTTATTACCTTACTCTGATGAGTAAAGACAGCTCAGTCACAGCTCAGACTGTGGTGGTTGGTCATTCTGGCTGTGAAGAAGCTCCCTGTAATGTCTGCCAAGTGCATCAGAGGTGGCGTTACCTTCACTGCAGAGAAAAGCCATCGGACCCTTCTCTGAGAAGGGTCAGATTGAACAGACAATAAGTCATATTTCCCTTTGAGATTTCCCTTTAGCTGGGGAATAGGTGTTGGAGGGGCTGGTCCCAAGTGCTAGGAGGGACCACGTCTTTTTTTGAACCCTGCTGATTGTGATCTCCTGGAAACAAGCAGGCTGTGAGCCTCAGAGTTTTGGCCAGAGTAAGGGCAAAATGTTCTGGAGAGGTAAGGACAATTGGATTTTTGCATTTCAAGGCAATGGCCAAGAAAGGAGTGGAGGTTGGACGGAGAGCTGGAGAGGGGATAAGGTGAGCTTGCTGCTACTGGACAGGTCAGAGAGGTGGGGAAAGCAATTGTGGAGAGGGACCAGGTCTCAGATCATGAAGACCAAAGTCATGGGCTGGTCAGTAAGCTCTGCGCTGCCTTTGCTTAGTGCTGTGAGAAAGAGTCTCTGGGGCCTTTGGATAGCTAGATGCCGCCCAGCCATGACGGAGTTGAAGTAGGAAGATGAATTTCACTGGGGCCACAGTTTTCTGTGAGCAAAGGGAACGATCCAGGTCGTATGGCCTTTGGAGACCTTGTTCGGCAATATGACTGCCAGAGATAGAAACAGATAGATGTTAAGAAATAAGTTAAAAGTTTATCAAACTTAGCTGAACTAGAACATCCCACATCTTTGCTTGAAAAGCTCATGAAATTCAAGCAACCAATTAGTATCACAGTTATGCAGCAGGAGCTGACGAGACGTTCAATAAACAAGTGATCCTTGCAGTACACAAAGTCAAAGGCAAAAACACTTCACATGCAAGCGAAGTGAGGGCTCGAGGCAGTCCCACAGCAAGAGAGGAATTCTCAAGTTTTGCATTAATTGGATTTTTAATGGCTTTCAAAACTGACTTGATCTGTGAAGTACTCAATAATTACAGAAGATTAAGGTGACACTTTGAAAAATGGGTGGAACAAGAACATGAATGAAGCAAACCTTGCTTTGTCCTAATTACAGATAAACAACAGATAATGCGTACTTGATAATCCTCCAGAATAAATAAACAGGAGAAACAGGCTCTACAAATCATGTTTCATGGTGGTAAATAACCTTTTAATGCTGGTATTTACTGGCACTTACCTCCGTGTGATGACAATGGCCAGAGATTGCCCTGCACTGCCTGCAGCTGAGTGAACAAATCCACCATAGTTCACTTTAGCTGTCCTGTTTCCAAGAAGAGACAAAATTATTGGCCTTCCTTCCACAGAGTAGGGTTTTACATGGGGAAAATGCAGCGCTTCACTTTCTCGTGAAGGAATATATACACGATAGCAGCTGTCTCTGAAGTGGTGGCGTGTAGGACACCAAGGACACTTGCACTAGCGAAACTAGTTAAGCCTATGAAAACTTTTGTGCAAAATATTTACACTACTGCCACAGTTGAATGTGCAAGCTATCAGATTGTATCCACACACATGCCTAATTATCCATTACGCATGCAATTACATGATTTTAATGTGCTCTCATCATAATTAAGGCAGCAAATTAAGGGGCATAATTGCACACGCAAATGTGCATGCCTGCCTTTTTTCTTTCTTTTCTTCTCTAAGATGTTAGGATCAAAAACAAAAATGATAAAGAAAGATCAGGGATAAATTTAATTACCTGTTTTCTTAGGAGGATTTAAAATATCAATAAGCAACTCTTAAATATGGAGAAGGGTGGCTTCAGCCCTTGGTCTGGAACCAAGCACGCAACAGAGCAGACGTCTGAATGCTGTTATCCCAAACCAGCTACCCCGGCTGACCGGTTCTTTTGTACACCTGCTTTCCTGTTTTTTTTTTTTGCAACCTTTGCTTGTGGTTTTGTTTTACCTGGTGATCAGAATGCGATTATAAAAAGCCTGTACATACCGCCGGGACTGTTTCCCTCTGTCCTTCTGGCAGCTGGGTCCCAATCTGAAGTCCTGCTTCTGAGAGATGACCTTTTAAAGTCCTTTTGTCTAAAGGTTCCTGTGTTTTGCCTTAATTCTGTTTCAGATCCCAGAATAGTAATTTTCCAGATTAAACGCGGGTTACTGGGTGAATCATTTGGTTTATTTGTTCAAAATGTGTTTGCTTTATTTTGCTTTCCTAAAGCTAGGGATGAAACGTGGGGATCAGCAGATTATAATGCAGGATATTTTTATTCCTAGGAGGAGATTATAGTACATATTTCTGTTGCGCTGCGGCTGAGAGAGATTGGGATGTCATATGTTGCAAGCCACGATTGAAAGCGGTCACCAGCTCTGCACCGGTGGAATTACTTTGCATCTCTGTGTGGTTTTTATTCTGGGTGCTGTGACAGCACGTCTCCCTCACTTCACACGGTGTGATGAGCTTCATGCCAGCTCTGGCTGCCGGGGAGTTTTAGAAGTGCATATTGAAATCTCCTTCTGCGGATTTTTTTCAGGTCTGGGAGCTGGAACAATAATAAAAAATAAAGGGGTTTTTTTTTGGGGGGGGGGGGGAAAGTAACATGAAAGCAGAAATAGCGCCTGCCTCTATCCAAGCTTGCCTGATGAAATACACAGTGCATCCTTAACCCCTCCTGGGGAAGCTCAGTTAAATTGCTATCCTGGTGACTAGGAAGAAAACAAATAGTGACAAAAGCATCCCTCCGTTTTCCCCAGTTTGTGGCGCTTGGTGGGATACATCTCCCATGCCCATTCACACCCTCCCAGCAAGGCAGGTCTGAAGCTGGAGCTTTTCTTTTCAGAATGAAAGAAATGCAGAAGTGACTTTTGGCGTGGTAAAGGCTCCTGGTGCACTCTGATGATACAATTCATAATGAAAGGAAATATATACATTTCTTAAACCCTGGGACGGCCCCTTTGTCTTTCCCATAGGCGGCTGATAGAGTCCAGCCTTTAAGGCGGCAATGACACTTCCATACTTTCATCTCCCCGGCATGGCCTGAAAGCAGCAGATCATTGTGGTGCTTTAGAAATCAGTTGCCAGCTGGGGATTTTGGAGCCCAGCTACGAGAAATAAAGGGAACATTTGATAAAACTTTTCCTACCCTGGTTACACCTTGGGACCAGCCAAAAATGTTGTCTGACACTTGGAAAAGAACAAAGAGGTTTACAACTGCCAGCTCCCCCCTGGAGAAATCAATGAGCAATGCTTCCTTTCAGACATACCCTGATTAACCAAAAATGCATTTCGCTTGAGTCCCAGCTTACATCGCGGGGCTTCAAGAGCATCCATTTGTTCCATGTGCCATGTGCTGGAAGATGCATGGACTCCACTCCTCTACAACTGACGTTGTCCTTTGCAAAGGAAACTATCTACAGAGGGATTCCATCAGCGGTTTCACATTATAATTGCTTCTGCAGTGTGGAGGTGTCTTCATCATGGTTTTCAAATTAGGATGTGGTGTGGCAATCCCTAAAATTGGCAGAGGAGAGGAAAGGTTTACATGTCCTTGGCCTAAGCACCCAATGGCTCAGTCCTCCACCTGCTCTGGTTAAGCACATGGGGATGCTTCTGCAGGAAGACAGTGATGTCTCACGAAACACAGGTCCCACAGACTTAGAATCATAGAATCATAGAATCTGCATGGTTGGAAGGGACCTTTGAGATCATTGAGTCCAACCATACACACACAAAAAAACCCCTACAATCTCTGCCACTGGAGCATGCCCTGAAGTGCCAAATCTACACGTTTCTTAAATACCTCTAGGGATGGTGACTCAACCACCTCCCTGGGCAGGCTGTTCCAGTGCCTGACCACTCTTTCAGTAAAGTAGTTCTTCCTAATATCTAATCTAAACCTCCCCTGCCGCAGCTTCAGACCATTTCCTCTGGTCCTGTCATTATTCACTTGGGAGAAGAGGTGGTGGTCCAGTGCGTACTTGTGATGATATGAAACACACGAAGCATGATCAGACTGGAAAAGAAATTTTAAAGATTCCTTTTTAAATGCTGTAAATTATAACAGAGAAGGGAAGATAACACCATTACTTTAAACATAGAAAGGTAATTTACTATCCCATCAGATAGCATCCGAAGAATACTTTAAACATAACAAGATAATTTACTATCCTATCAGCACTTCAAGCCCTCAGTACCCAACTTGCACTGAAAAGGTGAGGGAAGGGTCTGGAAATGCAAAGCCCAGACAGAGGTGGGTCTATGCCAGAGTCCAGAGCATGGGGCCACGTTCCTGCGCTGGTGGGGACCGTGTCCTGCCAAGGCCAGGGGACTACGTGGGGCACAAGCCAGGTGTCAAAAAGTTTTCTGTCTTGGAAGGGAAAATCCCAGTCTCGCAGCAAAGCAAGACTAAAAACTCTTAACAAGTTGTTAGTGACATTTGTAAGCAAATATTGCCACACGGGTGGATACAGCCAGTTTTACCTAAATAACTGAATCCTCGCTAGAGGCAGAGCTCAGGCAGTCACGGGGAGCACAGCACTTGGTGAATGACATTTAAAACCCTGGATGGAGCAGGGCTCATCGCAGAGCTCGTTTTAGTGTTCCTACAGCTGGAGCAGGCAGGCGGAGTGGCCAGAGCTGAGACCTTGGTCATGATGCAGCAGGGTTTTGGGGGACAAGGCTGCCTGTTGGATGCTCTTGAAAATATTTCATTATTAGATTTACTACCACATTTTCCTTCGCAACGTAATGCATTTCTCTGGCTGATGGCTCAGCCCTCACCCTGTGCTGGGTTTTAGTCCCAGGAGCAGCAGACGTTTCCAACCCGCAGAGGTGTCCCCAGCTGGAAACATCTCAGACCACATGTTGATAAGGTTTGGAAAGGGCTGAGACTTTTTTTTTTCCCCGTTCCTGGCAGGAGCAGGCAACCCCACCTGTACAGCAGGTCCATGCTAAAATAAATAAGCAAATAAGCTGAGACACGCATGTGTTATACTATAAATCCACTTATTACCTACATTTATTCATATTTAAATCCATTTATTCACTGCATTTAAATATAAGTAAGAGCAAAGAAGAGAAAAAAAAAAGGAATCATAAATACAGTGGTTTTGTCATGTTTTCTGTGCATCAGATGTTTGTTTTACTGCAGAACTTCATGGGAAGCTTGCTGCAAGCTGTCAGGCAATTGCCAGCAATTATTTCTCTGGTATTTGCTTAAATAGCCCTGAGGTTTAACATTGTTTGATGCCTTCTGAAATGCCCTGGGAAGACAAAACTCAGATCTGTGCTTCTGCCCAGAGATAAATCTTATTTTTCAGAAGGTGGGGAAATAATGCCGCATCACTTGCTCCCACCAGCAGCAGGAGAGCGCAGCGGCAGGAGACCTTCTCCAGCAGCCACATCGTCTGCGTCAGGAACACGTTGCAGGTGGGGCTGCAAGGAAGGAATGGAGAGATCTGGGGGAAAAAAAAGGGGGAAAAGATGAAAAAAAGCACCCGTGGGGTACTTATTCCATCAGTATCCCCCAATGTGTTCCTTCCTTCCTCCCTGGAGGCATCTGGCCTGTTGGTCTGCTAAAACTGTCCACACGTTGGCGATTGAGGAGATCTGACCTTACTTAGGGACCTTTGGAAACTTTTTTTTATCGTTTGCAGAGACTGTAGAGGTCCTGGGGCAATGTTATGGTTTTGCAGCTATGCATGGAACACACACATACACGAATATAGTGTTTTGGGGAACTTCTCAATTTGGTCTTTGCAGATGGAAATGGCTTTGGATGAACTGATGTTTGGAGCTGATGCTGAGAAAGAAATCAAAAAGCCTGAAACAGCAGTGCCGTGAGTGTAACACGTATATTGTTATAAATAACTTCCTGGGCTTTTCTCACTCTCCTAATCAAACATTTTGAAATATATATATAATGAAGAATTTTACTGCCACTGCTTTTGCTTAACAACGGAGGGCAGGAAACGTGGTATGTATGTGCTGACATGGACCTCTGTTTTTCCCTGTAGTTAGGTTAATTTAATTTGTTTGTTTTTTTTTTTTTAATCTTAATCGTATAAACAGAACAATATATAGTTTATTTTAGATTATTTTAAACTGATTATTTAATTTAGACTTAGGGTATTTGCGTATATAGGTTATTGAAGATACAGTGCTGGTGCAGCTGTGGGGAAGTGAGCTGGGTCGCATCGTCCTGAGCAACCATCTGCGGAGGAGCCAGCTACGGCCACTGGGAGCATGATAGCCTGAATGCACGCAGCTTGACTTTGAATTATATTTAATTATTAAATAACTTAATTGCATTATATTGCACATTCTTTAAAATATGTTTTTACTTGTAATTGAACAGAAGTCATTTCTATCCCCACAACCATAGCCTGCCCACATTAAGACTTCGGAGCATTAACATAAAATACCCCCATAACTGCACTCAGATTTGAGGTTTTGTCGGTGACCTGGGGTTTATACTTTCTGCAATAAATTAGAGCCAATCCAGAAAGCACATATTTATTACTGTCCCAAGAACCGTTAGCTGTGCTTCAGTCAATAAAAGATGATAGCTCTAAGCCCAGGAAGAGGTTTAAAATCACAAGAGATGATTTACTGTGCTGGGACGGAGGAAAACAATGTCTGGGAGGGAAAAAGCTCAGCGAGATGCTCTCACTGAGGTCTGTTCTACCTGGAGTAACAAGCATACTGGGAGATTTAGGCTTTATAATTCAAAACAGATTATTGTCATTTTGTCACATGAACCTCACCGTGAATAAATGAGCTCTGAAAATGGGTTCTGTTCAACACATTTCCTAAAACCAATCAGACATGAAATTGGTGGTGCTCACACGACATCCATGAAAGCACGGTCGAATGTACCCTGTGATATAGACCTGCCTGGCAGCTTTTGCAGTTAACGTTCACAGTTTGCAGGGTTTTTAAGCTTAGATTGGAGGGCTGAAGTCAAATCAACGTTTCTTGTTGGTCTTTCTACCACCATGCCCTAGTTGGCAATTGTGTTCACAGAGGCAGCAGTCAACCTGCCCGGGTACACCAGGCACGGCACAACAGTCCCTGTTCAGCAGAAATGTTGTCAAGCATCATTTTGCTACTGCATTTGAAATAACTTTCGCTAAAGCCAGATGGGTAATTTTACAGCAAATGTTAATCACTTCACCTCAAAAAAAAAAAAAGGCAAAACCTCTAGAAGTTCACAGCTTTGCAACAGAACTGAGAAAAAATCAGCAACAACAGAAAAAAAAACCAAACAAAACCAAACTAGGAAAAATCAACATGTGAAATAAAAACAATATTCAAGTGAGGCAACCACAAAAGAGAAGCAAGTTGCCTAGCCAGGTCGGGCAAGTTGCACACCCAAAAAATGATCCACCAAGACAATCTGGCTAGCGGTTTCTCAAAACTGTTCAAATCGCCTTCTCCCATCAATGGAGTTGGTTTTGGTGCACGCGCCAAGTCGCAGCTTTGATTCCTACAGATGAGAGCCAAGACCTTCCTCTGCACAGCACGTTGTAGCCCAAATATCCCATAGGCACGGTGCCAGCAAGCAAAGCTGGGGGCTGCCATCCCCTCCCGCTGCCCAGGGCACATTTTGGCACGAGAGAGCAGCCAGAATATATACATATATATATATATATATATAGAGAGAGAGAGAGAGAGAGATAGACAGATAGATAGAGAGAGAGATAGGTAGATAGATATAGGTAGATAGAGATAGATAGGTAGAGATAGATAAATAGAGATAGATAGATAGATATAGATATAGATATAGATATAGATATAGATATAGATATAGATGATATAGAGATAGATAGAGATAGATTGATAGATAGATATAGATGGATAGATATCGATAGATATAGATATAGATAGATTGATACATAGATAGATATAGATGGATAGATATCGATAGATATAGATAGATTGATAGATATAGATATCTATAGATAGATAGAGATAGATAGATAGAGATGGATAGATATCGATAGATATAGATAGATTGATAGATATTGATAGATAGACATAGATAGATAGAGATAGAGATAGATAGATAGAGACAAATAGATAGAGATAGATAGATAGACAGACAGACAGATAGATAGATAATGTACATTGTCCCTCAGACAATTTGTACTTTGTTTGCCAACTTATGTTAGGTTGCACCAGGCAGAAAGGGCTGTGCAGTCCCACTGTGCCCAGTGTTCATTGCTAATCCCCCCCAAAACAGGGAAAAGCCACCATATTTCCGACTCGACACCGCGTTTGCTATAGCTATGCAAAGCCTCTATTGCTCAGCGTGAGCCCCTGTGACGCCAGCTTGTTTTCAAGTTCGTGAGCCCATTTCCCAGCCAGACGAGATTTAGCAAAGCGAGTTTTCATCCTGTTAGCTTTTCTTTGAAACTCGAAATGGCATCTGGCTCTGTCTGGGGAGATGCAAATTGCAGAGGCCAAAATTTTCACACGTCTTGCGTATCCTCGCCTGTGAGACAGTCCCCGCCTCGCCTGCTTTGCTCTGCATGAAATGCTGCACTACACTCAACCTTCCTGCTCTATCCTTTTTAATCCTCTGTTCTCCAGCAGAAGAGTGTAAAGAAATTTTCTTCTTTTTTTTTTTTTTGTTTTTTAAAAGCACCAAGGATCTATACGTTGAAATCCTAACGAGTCAGTCACTTAACTCCCTTGGGTTTCTGTAATAAACGGCAGCACAAATGGCTATGGTTCAGCATAACTGGGCATCTCATTAAATCCCCAAATATTAAAGGCAGCTCCAGCCTGCTCTGAAGTTGGTGGGGAACGTCACTGATGGCGCACCTCAAAAGCAGGTTGCTACACAGATGCCACAAAACAGGTTTAAAAAGTGACTGGGCATTTGTCCAGTGTGGTTTTGGCTTTTTTTTTTTTTCCCACCCCCAAGTTATTTTCAATAACTGAAAATGTCATGAGCTTTAGCATGGGTTTTGTGTCCGTAATTTGTGGAAAGAGTTATGGGGGGCTCTCCTTGCGCTGATGGGCACAATTTACCCATTACTGCACTGCCTGGCTCAGCTCAGCCAGGATTGGTCTCGCGTCTCTCCCGGAGCATTGACCCTCCTCTTCTGAGCCCTCAAAAGCTAAACTGAACGTGGAATTGCATCAACTGCCAGGCTTTTCTGTGAGAGAGAAAACATTTGGTTCAGCAGCAGAGAAGCGCTTTTTCTTAATGCTATCAGTGTAGCAGGAAACAGGTTTACAATTATTTTATACTAACAGCGGAGCAACACAGCCTCAAATACTCATTTTTTGGGAAAAAAACACATAGACTTAATTTTTCAGAACAGAATGAAATAAAAACTGCCTCCTGGGGCAGATTTCTGGTTTCGTGCAGTTTCCTAAACCTGTTAATTTAACCGGCGAACCAGAGACCTCAGAAAATTAGCCTGAGTCCCTGCAACAGGGCATTGCCATCCATCCTGAGAAGCAGAATCTTATCCCAGGCTCCAGAGCAACATTAGTCCCCAAAACCACTTCCTTTTGGTTTTGCTCCTCTGCAAGATCAGGATTTGTATTACTCAACAGCCCGTGTACCAGTTGCATGCTAGAGCGGTGGAACAGAAGGAGCTCTTGAATAATTTGGGTTGGATTTTTTCTTTTTTTTTTTTTTAACTTGATTTCTCTCAGAGCTTTCACTTACTGACCTCTGAAACTTTGGGCAGAACTCGAGGGTTCTTTGGCTCTAGCCCACCTGCATGCAATGACTTTAGCCTAAAAGCAGTAGCAGGTCTAGTTCTTGTGTATGGGAAGAGAAGCAGGTGAATACTTGAACATCTAGCCAGCTTGGACAAACACAGAGCCCTGGGCAGCAGCCCCAGCAGTATTTGTGGAGATCTCAACTCACCACATCAAAAGAGCCTGAGGTCAGTAATGGTGTCACCTCGCTGCTGCTCGGTTGTCCATCACACTCTCTCCTTGCCCTGTCAGCTCGCTCATGTGCCCCCTGAGTAGTTTATAATGGAGAAAACTGATCACCATGGGCTGTAAGCCAGAAGTGTCTCTGCCTTTCCATGGTGGGACAAATCCTGGTGTCAGAGATGCTGGTGATCACGGCTAAGATGAGCTGTCTGCTCCGGAGCCACAATGGGGTGACCTCCCTCCCAGCTGTCTGCTGTGCAGCATGTGTTTTTTTTGTCTGAAAAGAGAAAACCAAACCGACATTGAGAAACTGTAAAGAAAATGGAGAGAGACAACAAGGAAAGAGTCAGGGTGAAGTTTCCACATAGGGGAACATGTTTAAAGAAAGTCCTTATCACATCTTCCAAAGGGAGTATAGACACCACTAAATTCCACCAATGGTGTTGATGGAATTACTTGTGTTGACTTTAGGAGTGATGAGGACAACCTGGCGTTCCTTTTACCCTTTTAAACTGCTTTATTTCTTAATATTAGGAGGAATATTTGAAAGAACAAGCTCAGTTCAAACAAAATCTGGCATCAGTGCCAGTAAAAAGACCTTGGGTATATTCTCTATCACTGGCAGAAGAAAGTCCGCGTGGACCACAAAGTGGTCTGAACCCATCTAGAAGAGCATCAGGTACCAGCAGGGCAGGAGCAAAGCCATGGAGAGTATGTGTCCTCTGCTCACAAAGAGGAGCAGACATGGCAAGTTAGAATCATAGAATCATAGAATGGTTTGGGTTGGAAGGGATGAACCTTTAAAGTCCATCTAGTCCAACGCCACTGCCATGAGCAGGGACATCTTCAACTAGATCAGGTTGCTCAGAGCCCCTTCCAACCTGGCCTGGAACGTTTCCAGGGATGGGGCATCTCCCACCTCTCTGGGCAACCTGGGCCAGTGTCGCACCAACTTCTTGGGAGGCTTCCTTAAGGCAAGGTCAAGAGGGAGGGCAGTCACACTGTGCCAGTGGAGGAAGACCTGCCATAATAGACAATGCAAAGAGAACTCGGCTATGGATTGTAGCAGTCTGAGTAATAAGGCTAATCAAGAGACCATGGCACAAATGATTTGCCACAATTCCAGATGTAATGGTATTTAATTTCTTAACTAATCTCGTTACCTTTCACAAGTGATCTCTTGCTGCTTTCAGGGAAAGCGTGTATTGATCTATAGCTGCCATCAAACTGCAAATTCAATTCCATTATGAAAAGATGCAGGTTAAAATATTTGCCTCCAAATAGGCAATTGCTTAAGAAACAAAATAAAAAGGTGGAAATGGTTCCTCCCTTGCAGGAGTCATCTGATGGCATCTGATGGCAGCTCTCTGTCGCGACGGGGTAGTCAGTCATCCTCCAGACACGTTTGGGCTCCTCTGGCCACATACCCGTTGTGTCGTGTAACATGGGACAGGGGACGACCCTTTCAGCTTTCCCTGGAAATCCAGGTTGTCCTATTCACTTCTAGGGGACAATCTGCAGGGTGAGGTGGGGGCTGGTGCAAAGGTTGTACCGGGGACGCTGAGCTCAGCTGGCAGTTTTGAGACAGGATGGCAGAACCCAGCCAAGCTGAAGCTGGTGCTCTGGGGTCATCACGGGTCTGAGGAGTCTCCGTGGTATCGTATAAAGGAATTTGGTTGAGTGGGGAGACTACAGGGCAAATCTGCCTGTGCTTCAGGACATGAGCACAAAGGAGATGCTTCTCCCAGCTTGGTCCCCTGCCCTGCTGCACTACTGCTGCCGTTGCAGAAACTACTGCAAAAAGTATTTCAGAAACTATCGCAAGTGCTGCAGAAGCTGCTGAGAAATGCTTGTGCTTCTTGGTAGGGATAAAAGCCTTCGGTACAGTGGGTACTTCAGTCCTTTACCTTCACGAGGCTGTTTACTCCCTTGCTTTTCTCATGGGAGCCTTCCCAGACTTTGCCGGTGCCATTGCAGGTTGGTGGCGATGGATGGCAGAAAGGACTTCTGGCTCTTGACCCGTGGTGATGTAGGAGACACGTTTTGGTCCGCACACCCTCCTACCACAGCAGGTCTGCAAGGAGGACCTTTGCAGGGCCGGTGAGCACGGCTGGACCCCTGTCTCCCTCCCGATGGCTCCGGGGCTGTGGTGGCTCAGCATCCCCACATCAGGGAGCCGTGCTCAGCCACCAGCTTGAAATGTTTTGCCTGCCCCCTTGAACGCTGCCGTGACAGCTTTCAGGGGTGTCAGACAGCAGCAATAGGTTTGCAAAGCAAGTCAGTGTGCGGTTAAGCAATTCCCATGATTACAGGGGAACTGTTGAAAGGCTGTGAAAAAAATATAATTATCTTAACTCTTCTTCCCTTCAAAAAATCTCACAGCAATCATCTGTGTTTCTGTTTCAGGCAGATAGTGTTTGTTGCAAGGCTACAACACGGTGTGCAATGAGGGGGAGCAGAGCATCCAGGGCCCCCAAATTCTCCCTCAATGTTTGCAGCCTGGTTGCAACCGCAAACGAGCCCATTGGGATTTTTTTTTCCCTCTCCGAGTTTTGCTGCTGCAGGAGAATTAACTACTTTTGATTTAGCAGCGGCAGACAGGGCAATGGCTCGGCCTCTCTGCATCAGAAATGAGGTGTCAGGGTCAGTCTCAAACCTGGCCGTGGCTGTCCTGGCTTCCCTCGCAGAGACCGAGCAAGGCTTTGTGCACCTCACTGCAGCAATTGCGATTCCCTCCTGCTTCCCCTCCAGCTGCCCTGCCCAAGTCCCCCCCAGCTCCTCCATCCCACCCACAAATCCCCTGCGCTGGGTGTCTGGCTCTTGTCTTGTCCAAGTCAGATGCCCTTTGGGTGATGTTGCAGCAAGCCGTAACAGCAGCTTAGTCCAGGCTGGAGTGCCTCGCTCCTAGCCTCAAACACATACACTGCTTTTAATTACTAATGAAGCCAGAGAGTGGGGCCCCTTTGCTGTCTCCAAGCTGTGTGGAGCCAGAGGATCTCAGCCAGTACGTGATCTGGAGCTCTCATCAGCATGTACATGATATAGCTGAGCCGGTGGAGATGATCTTTGTGTATGACCGAATGACCTACATCATTACAGTGCTTTCTGTTTAAAATTAACTCAGCTCTAGCAGCCCTATATTAGCAAACGCATTGAACTGTGTATGAGGGAAAAAAAAGAAAAAAGTGCTTTGATTTTCTAAGGTCTGGCTGGAGAAGTCTTTGAAGGAGGAGAAAAGGAAAAAAAAATTAATGGGCAGTTATCCAAATAAACATTGAACTTCCCGTTTTGTTTGCAGTACCGCGCAAATCCAAGTGTACTGGTGGGATTATCAAGGGGTTGATGATTCATTTATCAAACAAACCAAACATATGTGATGATCCAGGTTTATTTTGAGATCAACTTTATTGTCATACTATTGACTACGGTCATGAAAAAAAAAGCCTGTGCAAAACGCAATTAGGGATTTTGTCCATTTTTATTAGATTTTGATTTACAGAGTGAAATGGCCTGCTTCAGTCCCCTGCTGTCCCTTTGCTCTCCCTCACCTCCAGCAGGTCCACAGACACCATGTTTCGCGAGCCCACAGCCACTGGGAATAGAAAGCTATGAGAAACAGTTGCCAGGAGTACAGTGTGCCATAGTAATTGGGATAAAATCCTTAATGAAGCAAGCAGTGGAACAAATGGAGCACCCGGAGTAGCTGGAGCAGAACAGAGGGTGCCAGAGGTGCTATAACAAAGATGATTGTGCTTGCTCAGCTGATGGAGGATGTGCAAAGTGTAAAGTATGTCTTTGGGGGAAGAGCAGAGCGGATGAGCCAGACCTGCTGTGCAGAAGTGCTAACTTGCAGCAATCTTGTTGACTTACAGAGCACACTGCACATTTCCTGCTCTTAATATTTTCTGGTTTGGTTTCACATCCAGCTGAGCTTCCAGAAGAGTCTGAAGATCTTAAAAGAACAAACATTTGAGACCTTAGGTAGGGCTTACCTTCTTTAAAGAAAGTTTCTTTTTGGTCATAAAACAGCTGGCCAGAACCATTCAACCAAGTCTGCCTAAGGAGCTGTTTCAATGCATCACAAAACTGGGGCATCATTTTGCCTGAGTGGCAAATTGTCCTGAACTGGCAAACCAAAAATTGCTTTGGTAAGTTTGAGCTGTTCTACCTATGACACAACCTGACCGGGATAATCTCAGAAGTCAAACCAGGAGCGCTTGATGTGAGATGTGAGTTGATGGATGGAGTCCACATGCATCCAAGTGTCTGGGGCCACATACACCTACTGGCCTGGGTCCCCACTGACTTGGGCATCCCTGTGGCACTCGATGGGTTCCTGGGAATCAGGGACAAGAGGATGTAAGGCAGAAGTTCACCGGTGGATTACGCTTAGAATCATAGAATCATAGAATCATCTAGGTTGGAAGGGACCTTTCAGATGATCGAGTCAAACACTGCCAAACCCCCACTACCCCATGTCCCTCAGCACCAGGTCTGCCCAGCTTTTAAATACCTCCAGGGATGGCAATTCCACCTCTTCCCTCGGCAGCCTGTTCCAATGCTTGACAACCCTTTCTGTGATGAAATTTTTCCTACTATCCAATCTAAACCTTTCCTGGTGCAACACGAGGCCGTTTCCTCTTGTCCTATCGCCTGTTCCTTGGGAGAAGAGACCGACCCCCCCGGCTACCCACTCCTTTCAGGGAGTTGTAGAGAGCGAGAAGGTCTCCCCTCAGCCTCCTCTTCTCCAGGCTGAACACCCCCAGCTCCCTCAGCCGCTCCTCACAAGACTTGTGCTCCAGACCCCTCACCAGCTCCGTTGCCCTTCTCTGGACACACTCCAGCACCTCAGTGTCTCACTTACTCCTTTTTAACTACTTGCAAACCATTTCCAAACTGACTCATGTGTTTGGGGAAGGGGGCTGTGCCTTTTGCCTCTGTCTAGAGTTGCTCCTTGATATGTCCAGGGCTATGCACTAAGAAAAAGGCATTTTGGTCTACAGCAGCAGTAGGAGATAGGAGTTTTCTCCCCCTTCCTATCCATCTGCCACCTGGGTGGGAAAGGCAGGATAATGGTGGTACTTTGGGAAACTCAAACGCAGTGCATGGACGTCAGCCTGATGGGCAGCGCGCTGTCAGTCTCAGATGTAGCCAAGGTGTCAAGCCATCGTGCCTGGCAGGATTTTGTGGTTGCAGCTGACACACCACTTAACCATCTTTTCACAGGAACCAGCTGTTATGAGCAGGAACTCTTATGAATCTGCAAAGAACAGGAGAGAAAACAGCTTTTCTTGGCACAGCCTGACCTCTAACTGTGGGAGATGACTGTCCACTGCTGGCTCCTGCCACGTTGGAAGCACCTGCCCCTCTTCTGCGTTCACGTGGGTGCCCGTGGGAGGGAATGGGTGCTGCTTACAGGTTTCCCCGGAATTGCACTGGTGCCTGATCCAGTGCTGGTGGAAATCAGAGTGTCTCCGAACACAAGCCTCTGTGTGTGCAACCTGCAAGGCTGCACATGGAAGGAAAGGTCCAAACCTGTGCTTGGCGGGACCCCTCATGCACAGACGTGTGCTTGCCAGGCCTGACATGGCTGGGTGCCACGTGGACACGTTAACCCTAACCATGAAAAACCGTATGGAGTAAGCCTACAGCCTCATCTACCCCATTGAAATGCCACATTTATTACTGCTTTGGAGTGATGGATTTAACAAACCCCATTTAGAAGCACATCCTTTTCCCACTGTCCTGTCTGCATCCTCCACTTGCTCTTATCTGGTACCTTAATGTTCTCCAAGGCACTTGCCTTGCTGTGTTCCTGGGGAGCTGGCAAACATTTCTTGTGACAGTGGAGTCAAACCTCACTCCCTCACTGGAGAAAGCTTTTAGGAAAGACACAGAGCAGCCTCCTGCACATACGATAAATATGAAATGTCACTAACAGTCCCAAAGGGGCAGGAGCTTCACTCCCCTAAGGATTTAAAAAGGTACCCTACACAGGACAACCCAAGGTGAGACACAAGAAAAAATCCCACCAGCCTCGCGTCTCTGAGCGATCTGGGCCCCTCTTCCGTCGCATGTCTGGTTACAAATTCTCCTTGACTTTCCGCGGTGGATTGTACGGAAATATGTGGTTAATCAAATGAATCCGACTGGATTTCTTGCGTGGTTAGGGGAAATAAATATTTACGAAGGCAAAAAATCATAGCTGGCTTGAAGAAACCAGAGACTGCGAGTTGTATTTGCTGGACGCTGATGGCAGTTTGTTTTCAAATAGCAAAACCTGCCTTAGGCTTGACCACAAAAAGCAATAAAAACTTCATTTTTGAAGGGAGAAAAGAGAAATAGTATTTTTTTTAAAGTATTTCACTGATGGTGGGGTTTTTTTTCTGAATAATTTTTCTTTTAAACAGAACAGAAAATGTTTGTTTTTCCCCTTCTCTCATTCAGAATTTCATCTTCAAGTGCCTTGTACCCTGCTAGATCCCCCTTGCTAGGGGTAGGTTGATTACAGGCAGCTAAGCCTGCTGTTAATGGAGATGAATTAATTGCCAAAATATATAAATGACTCACCTGCTTAAAAAATAAGACCTTCTAAATTGGGATTCACCGTGTCTCTGCATCTCTTACTATTTCGAGGCTGCCTCTTAGAGGAAGAAAACAGCCAGAGGCATCGTGTTTTAGGAAAAAACAAACCCTTGGTTGTATAGTGATCATACCAGACACTGGGGGTACTGGGTACCTGGGGAAGGGACTCTCAGGAGCAACACTGGAAAAGCAACACAACCATTTCTCACCCGTTACACCTGGATTTATGTGTGTGTGGTGCCCAGAGCTGCCCCACTCCGACCATCCCACCATGAGGTATGGATGAAGTTTGAAGAAGGGATCCATCCAAAGGGATGAAGTTTGTCCTCTCCAGCCTTTTTTGTCGCTGGTGAACAGAAGTCAAACGGCGATGAGAAGCACTTTTGTTTGATTGCCAGGGAGAAGAGTGCATCTGTGTGGGCAGGACGCTGAGCAGCAAATTAGAGAGAGTCATTCTGAAATTTCTTTCTGACTCATTTTATTTTGAAATGAAAAAAAAAAAAAAAGAGGTTTCTGGAGGTTTTGCAAATCAGACGCGTGTGGGGGAAACCTGGTATTCCCTTGGTGGGTGTCATCTCAGCGTTCAGCGTTTAAAAATAGCAAAAGCTCGTACAAAACTCAATGCGCATCAGGCGGAGCGTGTGCCCACTCAGGCTGGCATGGTTCACTTTGTCTGGTTCAGGGAGGTCTCAGCTCCGTTCCAAAAGGGCAAAATAAAGCAGAACGTGAGCTATGTTTGCAAAGTGTGCTGGTGGTGTTTCATCAGCACGTCAGAAAAACAGTCCGTAAAAAGACTATCCCCCACCTTTAACAAGGAGCAGAGTTTTGTTATCGGTTAAAAAAAGGGATTTATCTGTGCACAAGGGGGGCTAATGCGTGACAAGGGGTCCAGTCAGGTGTTTGGAAACAGGAACAGTCAAAATCAAACATCGGTCTTGCTGAAATAAAGGGGAATTTCATTCCTGGCTTCATGTAGGGAAGAGGTTCACCAGGTCTGTTACAGGACATGGCCACATCAGGGTTCCACTATGCGCCGACCGTTCCCCTCTCCAACGTTTGGCACTAATGAAATATTCAGAGCTTTACAAGCAGGTCAATAAAGTGATCTAAGGGAACTTTCAGGGTCTAAGTCCATGCATGAGTGGTTCATTCACCAGTCATCTGGTTTTTGTTTTCCTTCTACCCTATGTTTTAGCAGGGATGGAATAATCAATTTATTATGAAGTTTGTGCTGTCCAATATTCTCAGTAATTTGGTTTGCCAGGTGGAAGCATCCAAGTCATTAATCATCTGTTTTGTACTTGGTACTCTTCTAATATTTAACAACAGAAGAATGCATTTCTTTGTTTTTCCAATGTCAGGGACAAACAAGCTGTGATATCAATTCAATCTAGACAAGAAAGATGAAAACATCTTTTAAAACAGTACTTTAAAAAGGAGTCTGTTTCTCAAAATGTGGAAGAGCCACAAGGTAGCTGGAATAAATCAAGTCAGGCTGAAGCTTCAGAAATGAGAGGAGCGAGTACGAGAACAGCACTTTTCACTTTGCACTGCTGATGTCCGCAGCAGCTTTCTCTAAGCCTGAGAGCGCTGTATTTCTTTAGAATTGCATTGAGATGCGATTGCCTGCTTGGCTTGCGTTCGTTGCAGGAGCTTTGCACCATCCCTGGCTGCACAAATAGTGGCTCTGGGGAGAGGGTCCACAGTTGCCACAGTATCCAGCGGCTACATCCCTCTGTTGGGAATCCTGGGAGGTGAAACACCCAGCAGCAATGATTCCTTCCACCCGGAGAGGAGGCAGCAAGCAAGGGATCACCGCACCGGAATTCAAATCTGTGCACTGCTCTACACCCACCGCGTGTCCTCCAGCGGGCTGCTAACCCCCTTACCGCCTGCACAGAGCCCTCTTCCTTGGAGGAGAGACAGGGCACGCTCATCTCCTTAATTAACGAGTGAAATCCCGCTCTTCACTTGCAAGAAGCAGCCAGGATGCAGGAAGGCTTTGTGGAGTTGTTTTGATATTGCTGCCCTTTATTCAAGGAAGGAATCTTGAAAATTCCAGCAAAGCATGCACGATCAGACCAAATAATGTTGGCCCATCAAAAATACTACTGCATAAATAGCTGATGCTCGCGATGACCAGTGATTCCACCCTGCAGAGCTAGAGCCTCTGTGGGTACGTTTGTGCGTACCGGGTTTGGTCCTTCAAGGCATGTGGTTGGTGTTGTGTTGAATCTGGGCCTTCACTGTGGTTCATTTGAGGACAACCTGTGCACAGATTTGAAATGAAACCACAGCTCATGTTTAATTAGCTCAGCTCCAGACTTCATTATGGATTTGAAATTCAAGCCAAGCCCATCAAGAAGTGTTTGAGGGAACATAGGCTGATGTATAGGCTAGCAGTAAAATTAGTAACACCTTCCAAATCCGATAGCAAACCTGGGGAGGCATGAAGGACACCGTCAGATTTTACTGCTTATTAGTGACTGCATGGAAATGGCCCCATTGTCTCACAGTCTTTCAGATGCAGTCTGGGCACTGGGTGGAGGATGTGTGCCATCATGCAAGGAGACGGTCCTGCAGGTGCCAAAATGCCATCCCCTCAGTGCGACGCCAGGGTAGACACACTGGGCTGGTAACAGGGAAGAGATGAAATCAAGCATCTGCAATGCCCAACCCAGCAGCTGCTGCAAACCGTGCTGCCCGGAGAGGATGGGTGCGTATGCCAGGCTGGCCCTCCCTTGCTTTAACTACGGACAATAAATCAAGTTATAACATATATTCAAGTGTTAAAGGCCAGGCTGGACTGGGATTGGAGCAACCTGGTCTAGTGGGAGGTGTCCCTGCCCAGGGCAGGGGGTTGGAACTAGGTGGTCTTCAAGGTCCCTTTCAACTCTAATCGTTCTATGATTCTATGATAGATGCCTCCATACACACGTAGATAGGTAGCACTGGCTGCTAACATTTTGATTTCAGGGAAACAGTTTTCAATGGTGATTATTTTTTTCCCTTCATGTCTTCTCTGGGGAGGCTGCCCTGGGGGAGCCCAGCAGCCAGGTAAGGGCCACTCTGCCATGAGAGCTCTGCCGGGAAGAACATGGCTCAGGGGAGAGCGGCTTGTCTCTCCAAAGGAGACTTTTTTTGTCTTGGTGGAAGCAACGTAATAAAAATGTGAGAATACAATTAACATGATCGGTTGTACTGCAGGGAACACGTCCAGAAAACAGGCGAGCAGACTACCCCTGGTAGTGTTAAATGAGGCAAGAAACAGGGGCATTTAATGTTCTTTGCTTCAAATTAAAATCCCCAGGAAGAACAATGATAATTCCTTAATTCATCATTAAACCATCCTAAATATTCCCAGTCCTTCTATTTTGTTCTTTATCTAGCAGATTTTTTTGTCATATTAGCAGCCGCATGAGTTATTATATACTATTTGGAAGCCTTGATTTAAAAACCTCTATGTAATTAGTCCCCGAAAATTCCATTTTTTTGTCATCATTTGTATGGATGAAGGAAATGACTCATCTTAGCCCTTTCTGTAAAAATATTCACTGTGGGTGCTCTCCCCACAATCAGAAACCTTAGCCAGTACAAAGGCAATAAAAGGCAGGAGGAGCGGAGAAAACATTTCAAAATAAAACTCACTTTGAGAAAAAAATAGATTAAGTTGCCCATAGATATTACCCTCAATTCCTGTATTTTGAACAGTTGATTAAGAGACAGACAAATGAATTGAACTTGTCGAGCTACTGTGTAAATCTCTCAGATTTATGTAGAAACATATATTTGCCCATTCTCCCTATTAGGAGAAAAGCTTCTTCTAATGAAATAGGCCACCTGCTGCCACAATGCTAATCCCCTCCGTGGGTTTTGACCTGTAAGCATGGGGCAACTGCATCAAAAACTGCCATTGAAAATGGTATTTGTACCTTTTCCTGCTCATCCATGCTGCCGGCTCTCCTCATTGCAGGGAATGATGGTGCTGTGGATGAAACACACCTGACCAAAAAATTATTTATATCCTAGCAAAATAAAATATGTGTTTTCTGATGTCCCCAGACATGCTGGAGGCACCACGGTGGTGGGAGCCGTGGGGGCAAAGGAGGAGGTCTGAAAGCCTCTGCCAGTCCCCTGCGCTTGGGCAACTTGAAGAAGAGCCCAAACATGTGAGGTGTGACATCCCTGGGCAAGAGTTTGCTCTCCATCACCAGTTCCCCTCCACTCTGTGGTGTCTGGGGTATGAAGGGGCTTTCAGGGTGACAGGGCTCCTCGCAGCCTCCGACCGATGGGCACGGCTGTGCAAGAGGTCCCAAGGAATCCTGGGGATCTGCTCATTTTAGTCATTTAGAGCTGGGAGAGATTTATTGTGCTCCAAGAGCCCCAAAGCCCTTGGGATTATGGCTGAACCAGGAATGAGCAAACTCGGTCCATTTTGCTTGAAACTTCCTACAGCAGAGAGAAATATGGAAAAAGTTCAGAAATGCCCAAAACTCTGGAAACTGCAAATGCTGACCCACAGTCAGAAACAGCTATACAATACAGGCAAATGCCATCCTTGCCATCTTCCCCTTCGTTTCAATTATACCTCCCAGAGCTGGAGAACAGATTACGCTTCCCATATCATATACACTTTCTTTGTTTCAGTGGAAAACCAACGACCAGTTATCCTGTTGCTATCTGCACATCCCATTATGGTAACAAACAGAAGTCATCAAATTATAATACTCTTAATCACACTAAATAATGCCTCGCGCTACAAGTTGCCCCATTAAAATCAATGGCCTATTTGTAGAGCAGAGAAGATCTCAGTGTGAGTAATGACATTAAAATCCCTCCCTGGCTGGGAATAAAATTTAAAACTCCCTGGTGTCTCCCAATCTACCTAACAAACAACAGGGGAAAGGTATTGACTGTTAATGTATCCATGTATATGATGTGTGTTCGTAAAATAGAGTTGTGACTCAAGTCCAGCAGATGAGGAGCATTTAATAAGAAGGGACGCCTGCCTATGTCAGCCTTATTGATTGGGGGCACAATGGTGTCTCCTGCTGACAAAGTAAATTATTTTTAATCAGACACGGCAGCTAGAAGAAAGCTCATGCAGCCTGTCCGATTTCAACTGTTTTTTAATTTTCCTTGGGGGAGAGGGAAAGCACAACACTACAGGGCGGTCTTGGGGAGAAGGAAACAGAGTAATGGCAGATCTCAGTGATGAGCCACTTACCTTCCCTACAAACAAAAAAGAAATAACCAAGAGCTCGGCTTAAAACCCAGTGTTTTGGCAAAGCATTCCCGGGACGCCCAGGTAGGTCGGGAAGTGCTGACTGCCGTCAAGCCAAGCACAGATGTGGTCCCCAGCCAAGAGAGAAAGACCGAGCTATTTCGTCACGAACAACTCCCAGACAAGCCTACCCGGTTTGACATGCACATATATACACATGCACAAACATATTTTCCCACCCTGCTCAAGAACAACAGAGACAGGAGAGCAGCTCACCAGGACTAAAGAATGCCAAATCCTCGGAAAAATTCAGGGGCGATCTTCCAAACTCCAGGGTTGTTTTTTTGTTTGTGTTTTGTCTTTGTTTTTTGTTTTTTGGGTTTTTTTTAAAGTGGATTTAATTGTAAGCCACAAATGGTCACAAAGTTCAAGGAAGTGACAACTTGAAGTGAAGAGGAGGGATAGCCTCGTCATCCTGTGCAGGCAGCACCTACCACCGTGCAGGTTCCCGTATCTCCAGTATCGTGGGGGATGCTCAGCAGCACCACAGGCCACCAGGGCTTGGGGGGCTGTGAGATGGTAGGAAAGAAGTGGTGCCAAATGGCAGTAATGCCTTTTCATTATCCTAAAAGCTTAGGAAACTAATTCAAAAACCAAAGAGGGTTAAACAGGATTAGAAGCATTCTTCTCTTCTGAATGCAGCTAAGAATAATCAAATTGTTATTCAAAAGAGGGAGTGGATAGTGTTTAATATATCGAGCATGCTCTTCACAAGAGTTTTTTACCTCCCACATGCACTAATCTCTTGGCTATCAGCCTCCCTGACACTTCTCTTTGAGAGCATCCGAGGTGGGATGTGGGAGACCTCACCCCTTGGGGAAGGGGCCTACCAGCAGCACGGCAAAGGAGGAAAGGAATATGGGAGTGCGACACACACGGGGCAGCAATGAATTTGCTCCAGCGTGCAGGCAATAAGGATATTCACTGCGTTTCTGCTGTCTTGAGTGTATGGAGCTTTTTGTCTGTTCTATCCGTGTACAAGAAGCACCTCACAGCCCCATCTGCTCTGTGGTGCTTCGGGGAAGCTTCAAGGAGTGGAAATAACCATTTCCAAACCCTCTCTCCTTTTCCAAAAATTAACCTCTCAAATCAGCACATAAGCCATGAATCTGAGTCTCATCTGCCATGCTCAAGATACCTCATGCCTGTGTGACTGCCTTGGTTTTCAAGTAATACCCATGTTTTTGAAAGCCTACTGAAAAAATACAGAGGCAGATGCATTTGTAGTGCATCAGGCCCCACAGGAAGGGCTCACAGTAAAAGAGGGACTGGATAAAATTCCATCTGAAAACCAAGTTCGTGGATTTTCCTCTTTCTTTCCTGTCTACATTTTTCACTGAAGGACTCACTGTAGCGGCCTGAAGCACCTACAAGGTATTCGGACAAATAAACGTTGGAGAGCAGGTTGCAAGGCGTATGTCTTCATGAAGACAAGTGCTAAAGCATGGCAGAAATCCCCAGAGGGTACCTGCTCATGCATTTGTGCCAGGGGAGTTCAGTGTCATTTACTGTTCAGACCTTCTGGCTTCACCAACAACAAAAAGAGACTCCTGAAGCTCCTGGTCAATACAAGAATGAGTCAAGTCTTTCCAAGCTGTAGGTTATAAATATTGCACGTCAGATGTAACTCCATCATTTCCCTGGACTCTGTGGCCACTGGTGTCAGTGAATCTCTGCATCTCAATTCCCCCAGCACTGCAAGACTTTCATAACTCTTCTTGTGAAACTAGTTTGAAAAGAGGAAGGGTGATACTATCTCACAAGGCACTAGTGTCCTCCAGAAAACAGGTAGGCAGTGTTGCTGGTGCTGTTTGGGACCTTGTTTTGCAAAATGGGACCTTGGGTCCCACAAATAGTATCTGCCCAAATATATGCTTTAAAACATGTACATTTCCTTTAATGGTACAAAAGAAAATGAGTCTCCCCAGATCTGGGTCATATACCAAAGGCAGGGATGGGAAAAATGATCAAACATCAGCTCCCCAGATTCTTTAATTGCCATCTTCATGCAGTCCATTAACCTCCCAGCAGAATGAACTCCAAGGACCTCCATGAAACAAGCTTTTCTGCACAGTACTGTCCATACATTTGTCACGGAGAGGTTTAAACCTGGATCTTCAAGGCTGTCCAGCAACTCATGGCCCAGGTGAGTCTTTCCAAGGAATCCCACTCCCATTGGATGACTCAGACAAACATATATCTCTGACTATGCTGTCCCAGCAGCTGCAAGTCATCTTTAATTCCAAAAGAGGGGACTGGGTTTATTGTAGGAAAGGGTTTGAGTATTATTACAGAAATAAGAAGAGGAAGGTCACCGTTGGACTTTATCAGACTTTCTTTTTATGGAGGAGGGAATTTGGCCTGGAAGTATTGGTTTCTTTCCCACTGAAGCACAATCTCAGCATGTCCTTTCACAGCCCTGCGGAAATAGGTAGCCACGGAAAACTTTCTCATTCTGAACCTGGTGATTTTAACTGATAGATTGCTTATACCTGGCCATAAAACTACATGCTGATCTCTGCAGGGCATTTTTCCAGGAATAAAAAAAGGAACCAAGACAATCAGTGAGATACCCAGCAGAGTCTGATTGCAAATGCCAACTTCTTTGGCCCTGGCTCTGGTTAACTAGAAGTGACCGAAAAAACTTCCCCTAGACATTCTTGATTTTAGTTGTACAAGGATGTAAATGATATTTCTTGTTAAAAAACTATAGTGAAAAAATATTTGTGTGTAGGTTTGATAGTTCACAGTGTGAAGCCCTTGAGTTCTTGCTTTGAGTCTCAAACCCTTTAGCAGAGTCAAGTTCTCACTCAATGAAACATGAGTTTTGTTGGTGAAATAATGAGCGCAAATTAAAATATCCCAACCTGAAGGACATGCAGAGTTATTCTCTCCCTCCTCCTCCTCCCCCTTGCTCATCTCCCTCTCCAGAGCCCCATTTCTGATGGATGAGGTCAGCTCTGATCAGTTGCTCACATGTCTTGCTGCTCCCCACCGCGTTGCTCCACTCCTTGGTCAAGGCAGACCCTTGGCTGCGGGGCGGACCTGGGTCTCCCCGGGACATCCACTTTGGGCCTCTGAAGCTGTCTTATTTTCTGGACACATAATGCAGGTAATAATGCGGTGGCCATGCCCCCTTCTTGCTCTTCGAAAGGGAAAAAAATGTAACTTATAATTCTTGACACAAGTCCCGTCTCCTGGGGTGCTGGGGGCTAACTCACTCCGCAACACACGCTGCTGCAAAAGCCGGGCGGCTGCTGAGCCTTTTGGCACGTCCTTATACTTTTCGTTGAAAACAGCAAATAATGAGACAGATTTTAGTCAATGGACGTGCACTAATTGACATCAGTTGTGTTGTAATTGGTAGAAGGGAAAGCATATGGTTATTAACATTCAAAGAAAAAAGAAGCCTAGATTTTTCTGGCCTTTTCTAAATGATAAAGCTCTCTTCCTCTTTGAACCTGACAAAAATGAGCTGCAGAACTGGAGAAGAAGCACTTTGTGAGAGATAAAAAAATTACAGCCCTAAGTGCTAACCTGGTGTTTTTTCATTTGAATTTGTGCTTTATCAGTGGAGCTCAACCCTCACGCAAGCAGGTTTGGATTATAAATAGGGCTCAACGGGAGTTTTCAAAAGCATCTTTTTCAGTGGATAGTGTCTGCCAAAACCAGAGCCTTTTCCAGGAACATATGAGTTTTGACAAGTTCCAGGTGTGAAGCGAGGACAGGCGTTAGCCTGGCAGCTGATGCGTTCGCCAATAGATGGGAAACGCATTTTCAAGTTTCTGCTTGACCTGATTCATACTGAAAACTTGGACTTGACTTGCTCTTGTCGCAGGGAAACCAAGCTGCTGCCTGCTCTGGTGCGAGTCCCACACCCTATAGGAAGGCTTTAACATCTCACCCTGTAAGAAGGCTTTAACGTCTCCACTGGTTGTCTTGCTGAAGAGCAGGAAGGGTTTTGTAACCCTGAACTCCTCACAGCTGTAAAATCCCATTCCTTCCCCACTCTTTTCTCCCCAAAACACTGATGGTGACCATTTCCCTGCACCTCTCTCCAACTATATTACCTTTGACTTCAGGACACACATAGACTATTTGAAAACAAAGCATCTAGGATAGTTTTAGTTTCAACATCATTTCAAGGATATAAAAGTGAGCATAATATCCATAGGCTCTTCTTCCCTAACCCGTCCTAGGCTCCAAAGATAATCTTCTTATGAATTCAGGGTCAGATGGAGGTTGGAAAACAGATGGCCAAAAAACAGTAATAAAATATTCTTAACTTTCACCCCAGGTCTGCAGAAATTTTTAAAGAGCTGCATATGTCTGATAGTTCTGATGTGTCACTTAGGTTAGCCTAAGTGACACATCAGAAGTAGGTTAGCCTAAGTGACACAAAAGAGAGGAGGGGGTTTTTTGGTGGGGGTTTTTTTGGTCTTGAGGAACATGCAGTTGTTTCTCACCCACATAAGACAGACATTCTCAATGCCTGGAAGCACCTTTTTAATTGATATCCTTAAAGTGAAAGCAAATTGGTGAATGAATGTGTTTCTTTCCTTGTTTTATAGGGAACAGCTTCAAAAGAAAGCACATCCAGCACTTTCACATGGAATTCAGGTCAGACATGCAAAGAGATTCATCACATGATGGGGTTCTCTGTCTTGACATCAGAGAAATTGCACAGGGTTTTTGACTCGGTCATGTTAGAACTTTGCTATTTTTGGGAACAAAGGAAAAGCCTCTTTGTTTTCTGCTACATGGACCTTCCCCTGTCCCCATTGGTGTCACTCATGTAAAATGGAAAAAAATTGCATCTTGCTGCCACCAGATGCCAATGAAGTCAGCAAAAATATGGGGTAGGAAGGGGAATGTGTTATACAGGTTGTTTCAAGACCCCCCTCATTTTTTGTACATCTTTTGTACATCTTTTGTATTTGTGTTGCTGTGGCACGAGAGTCATATGGGTGCAGCTCATGTCCAGGAGGAAAGGATCCTTCTCAAACCGTGGTGGTGGAGGAAGCACAGAGAAAAGCAGTGAACATCCCTCACGCTTACATTCCTGGAGCAGGATGTGTTGCAACCTGTTTTTTTTTCAACTTCCTGCATCTTTAGCACTACATTTTTTGGTAAACATGACCCCCACGGCCTCCCAGACAGAGAAGAGCATAGCTGATCTTGCCTTGGGGTTTGGTCTCTGAAACAGCTTAACAGTTCCCCCTTGAGGCAGAAATTCACTTGGCTCCTCAAAATGTTCCTCACCTGTTGATGAGCTTCCTTTGGGGAGAAACCTGGGAGTCTCTGCAATGAGAAGAGCAGCAGTTGTGGCACTTCAGGGCTGTGAGGAGGGTGATTGCACGCTCAGAGCAACGTAAACACCTGCACATCCCCATGGACACTCCAAACACTTCTGCGACATGGACAGGGGCAGGGGTGCCTGCACAGGGATGCTGCACTGTCCCATGGCCCCTCATCCTGGGGGGTCCTGCAGAAAATAAACCACCACAGCAATTCCATCTATTACCTCAAGAAAGCATCAAGGTGTGAGCAAAACCTGGCCATCAGAGGCATTAAATCAGTCGCCAGATCTAAAACAGACACCGGGATGGCCATGCCTTTTTGGGAAACAAGTATTATTTGGAATTGTCCATATGACCAATGGGATTATCCAGCACTGAAACCCAGTGGGACAGAGTCTGTGCGCCCTGAAGACTTGATGCTGGAGACAACTTTGATCCACCCTCTTGCAGGTCTTGCTGGTGCCACAGAGAATTGGTGCTGAGAGAAACGCTGGTGGGTTATCACCACGTTGGTTAGCCTGGATGAGAAGACACCTATGGCATTAACACAAGCAACCCATTGCTTTCATGCAGCTGTATTATTTTGGAGGCTGAAGGAGATGGAGTGCACCTGGATGGTGCTCTGCAGTACGTACAGGACATCCAGCCAACGTCCCTCTGCTTCCAGCTCCTTCACCCTTGCAGCAAGTTTGGCAGAAACACCCCAGGAGGTGGGTGTGGAGGGGGAAAACCCAGGAGTTTGCATTTCAGGGAAAAGTTGTTTTCCCCTGAGAGCTTTTGTAGCTAAACCGTATTGTTCAGTAAAGATCAAAATGTTTTGTGGGAACATGTCAGTTCTGACACCATTTTCTAAAGAAAGGAGTTGAAATGATTCATTTCAGCTCTCTCATTTTGATAAAGCTAAAATGTGTCAATAATAGTGAAATGTTTTGATAATCTCCAAAACACTTCTTTGGATAAAACTAAAAATGTTTTGACTCTCCTAGCAAGGATAAATGCAGATATTATTCTTGCGTGACTTTTGCCTATTTGTTTTTATCAGCCTCCAGTGTGCTCTTCTCTCTTTCTTATCCTCGCACCAGTGAATTCCACAGATCACTTGACAAACCCAAATGTATATCAAAATTCCCTAAAAAAAGGGTGTGTTTTGCAGTAGTTTACTGTGTACTTCGTTTTGCTGACAGTGAATCCTCCAGCATCCCAGAGCTCATACCATGTAGAGAGCAGGAGTCCAGGGTACTGTGACATCAAGAAATTTGGACTTTCTGGACACCAAACCTCAATATGGCCAATACAGAGGCCTTGCCTTGCCTTGCCTTGCCTTGCCTTCCCTTCCCTTCCCTTCCCTTCCCCTTTTTCTCCCTCCCTGCACACCAAACTTTGTCCAACACATGTGCATGGGATCAGTCATGTCTTGTCTCCAAAATTTCATGTGAAAAAAGCTCAATAGAACATTAGAATGGATGCTGTCTTCCTTTCTTTACCTCCAGGTTGCTATAACGGGGGCCCCGCTGATGTATCCACAGAGGCTCAGCAAAGCCAGTAGGAATTTCTTCAGTAACTGAATCAAATCTAAGCTGCTGCTGTTCTAGAAATACGTGTTTAATAAAATTCTATTCTTTACCCCTCTATACTCAAATTTAGAAGTAATTTTTATTCACCGTTTTGCAGCAAATGTCCTGCTGTTTGCCATCTCTCTGGGAAAGTGGTCTGATTTTGAGCTGCAGTGGTCCCTCGGTCCCTCGGTGGTACCAGAGGGAGCTGAAGGGTTGTCAGTGGTAACAAGAGTGAAGGATGATAGTCTTTAGGCTTAATTTAGAGAGTAATTTTAAAGAAATTCCCTTAATTTAAGCATGTATTCTGTGATTCTGTGATAGGCTTTAGCCAATGAAGCCATTACTTTGAATACATGCATAGCTTGAGTTTGGGTGCTACCAAAATAGACGCATGTATATGTACAGAAAGCCCCGTTCATAAAAAGAAAACAAGCTGTGAAGCCCTTAAATGTAAACATGCTTTTAAAAAAATGCTATAAATAGTATGTCGTGATGATGAATTCATGGCTTTGCTCAGCATTGGGCACTTGGCTGAAGGTCATATTCAGTCATTTGTAAAACCAAAATATCCACCCAGGCCCTTATGGCCTTGAGGGCGCAAATCCCTTTGAACTTGCTGCCTTCGTAACCAACACCTTGGCAGTTTCTGAGTGTGCAACAGCATAACGCCCAAAATTTGGTGTACCCTTCAAGCTTCTAAAAGCTGTAGAAAAAACAGATGCGAAGAGGTTGCAGGATCAGGTTGTTTCTCTTGGCGTTTTCTGGCCGAGCCACAGTGGATGCAGGGGGGCATTTTCATCATGGAGATTAGCTAGTTGCAGCATTTTTTTCCCTGCTGTGTCAGCTAGGGAAGTCAGGCATACTTTACTGAACTAGCGTTGATAGGTGCCATAGGAGAAAGGCAATAGGCCAGTTAATTTATGGTGGCATTTGTTTCGTGATCATGCCGCTGGTTTTCAGATGTTTTACAAAAGAATTTGTGCTCAGATAAATAAGTGATTTGCTGGTGCCTGGATTTCTTTCCCCTTGGGCTCATTGGTAAAGAGGGATTGTTTGCATGAGTGTGGCTTTAATTAATATTTTGTAACACGCTGAGATGCAATAGCGTATCACTGGTTTTAAAGACATTGGGTTCCTAAAGAAAGAAAGGAAAAGCCATCACCGTAGGACTTTTTTTTAAACAACTTCTCTAATTGAGAAACCCGCTGAGCAAAGCGTATAAACACATGATTAAGTCCATCTGTATTCAGCCGGGCACATAAGCGCACGCATAAAGTTTGGCACGTGCTTTACTCAAGAGGAATTGCCTGATGAATTGGGACCTAAAAGAAAACAGGGGAGATACGCCGTGCTCTTCCCTTAATGATGCAGTATTTTATATTCTAGTAACCAGCTATTTCCCCCCCCGCCCCTTTCTTTTTCCCTTGAAAACACCTCGACATAGTATTTCTCGGCACATTTTTGTCAAACTTAGTTTTGAATATTGAACGACTTGGTGAAGAAAAGGAGCTGCACATTTCAAACCGCCCTGAGCTCGGAGGAGCTGGAGTTCAGGCCTCCGCTCCTGACAAGGATGACAAAGAGGCTGCCGCAAGCGTCTCATATGTTTCCATCTAATATGAGATTTCACATTCAGCATCAAAGTGGGAATTTTGCAAGGAAAAGCATCCCAGTGACAACGCAACGCCCTTCACGAGCTAAGTCAATTTTAATTTTTTAAGCCATTATTATTATTAGGCAGCGAAATGCGTGGTGCATAAATCTCATCCATTACCGGTGGCTTTTGTTTCATGAATAATCAAGTCAATTCAATTCAGGAACAGGCAAAACAAGATAAGGCTGTGAATGTCCTTTGCCAACAGCCACATGCACGGCGGGTACAGACCCCTGGAGCCTAACTGACCCCACCAGACCCACTCTGATTTTCACCCTCGGAGGATCTGCCCCTGCAAAGCAAAATCCACTTGGTATCCCAGAGGCGTCCTGGGGATCCTCCTGGAGGTGAGACAGCTTTTCTTTGCCATGGTTTTCGAAGTCCTGATTTCGAGGTACATGGTTCAGCAACGCACCACGATGGAGCTGTGGTACTGACCACCAGTGCTGGGTTTAGGCTGGGCGGGCGCTGTGCTTGGGGGCAAAGCTCCCAAGACTACGCCGAACCTGCTGGCTCCGTGACCTCCTTCCAACCACCTGACATTTGCATTTTATATTCCCCATTTCCTTTTGGACAACCCAATTTCCATAAGCCTGAGTGATTATTTCACTTTTGAGAAATTAAACCATCACCCTCCCGATTTTAATTCCTATAATTTATTTTTATGAGGTGATGCTGAAAAGGGCAAAAATAATGAATATTTTGAAAGATGTGGAAGCCAGACCTGTGCTTTCCCTGAAAGCTGTGCAGAAGATGCCTGTAAGAGATGCAGGAATAACCATTATTTAAAAAAAAATAAAATGTAATGACTCAAATATATTTCTTGTAGTACTCCAAATTCTAATGACCATATTTTAAGATTAAAGCTTCTAGGTAACCACACTGGCTTTTTCCCTTTCTATGAAGAAGATCTGGTTGGATAGAGAAAACGGTCCCGTTTCAGAGAACTACAACTGCCTTCCCAGGGTGAGACAGCGATGAGAAGAGACTACTAAAGGGATGTGGCTTTCCTGGAAAAGCTGTCCGTTACTAAACCATGTTTTAAAGCAGTGAAATGCAGAGACGAGTTAGCTGAAGGGAAAGTCTATAGCTGCATGTGATAGTCCCTCCTTCCCACCCCAAGCGCTGTCTTCAACGGCCGTAGGAAACCCTGCTAATATAAACCCAAAGATGCTGTGCAAGGAGGGGAGAAAGAAAAATGGTCTTCATGTGCATGACTGGGGGAATAGGAATGCGGGAAACAATATTCACTCTGTACATAGCATTACTGAGACCATTACTGTAATAGCGGGTCCAGTTTTGGCATCTGCGCTCTGAAAAGAGATTGATAAATTGAAATGTCTGCACAGAGCTGCTATCAGAGGGTTTCTTTACAGAGAGACACTAAATGCATTCACTTGCTTGAAAAAAAGAAAGTTAGGAGTTAGCTTGAGCGCAGTGTATAAAGGATCCATGAAAGGGCAAAAACATTCCTCTTCCTGAGCAGCTCTTTAATTCAGGACTCGAATCCAATGGCTATAAATAAAAGCCAGCAGAGCTGCACTGGGAGAAAAGGTACTAGTTATTCTATTATTTTTTTTTCTTCTTCTTCTTTATTTTTTTCTTTTCTTCTTTTTTTTTGAATGAATAGCTCAGGAAGGGATGTAACCAAATCTTCACAGCCTCCAAACCAAGCACAGAAAACTCTCTGGAGCTGGTCTCGGACCCAGCCATCCATAGCGGGAGCCGTTGTGGAGCCGTCCGTAGCAGCCACTGCAGCAACTTCTCCACCGGCTGCTGATCAGAGCCACCCATCCTGGTGGTCCCTCACAGCCCAAACATTTATGAACTTGGTAATCCTCCTGGCACTTGTAGGCTGGGATGTGAAAAATGCCAACGTGAGCTGATTTTCTGGCTCATCATTTATGCTATGAATATTTTATAAACCAGCTTGCCAGCTGGGATAGAGAGACGGAAAGAAGTGAAACAACCCACTTCATTCACAGTGAGCTTTCTCAGACAAACATAATGCAATCTGAAAGCCTCAACACCAGATGTGAGTGTGGGCTTGACTTAAGGGCTGAAGTTCCAAAATCACAATGAAGACATAAACCTGACAGCGCAGAGAAGCAAACCCTGCACACAGGGAGTCGTGAGACGCCTTGATCAGTCTCAGCCTGCTGCCACCAACATTCTCCTCCTTTGGACCAGGGGTCAACTGCTGACCCATCGCTTGGAGCATGGGCTGGAGGCTGTTTCTGACAGTCCTTTTGGAATTGGGCTCAAATCCGCTGCCCTGAAACAGCACAAGAAAAAGAAGGGAATGGCTTAAGGTTAAATTTAAGTTTAAAAGGGCTATTCTGGTTTGGGGAAATCATCTCTGCATCTGTAGGGCTTTTTTGACCATGGTCGGTCTGGGAAACAGTTTCCTGCTTCTCTCTGATGTAATTCTGCCAAGACACATTTTGGAGTGTTGATTGGTGCCAGTTTTTGCTCTATTTTTGGAAAATATTCTTCACTTCTCGGTCTTGAAAGACCTGCAGACCCAGAGCAGTGTGAGCTGAGCTGCCTCACACAAAGTGAGAATTGAAATGGCTGATTTAATGTTGTGAACATTGTTGGGAGGAGCAGGAAGCCAACAGGTTACCAGTGGCCGCTTTCAAGATGCCCTTTTAAATTCTTCTGTAAAAAGAACCCCCAAACCCACAACATTAATGACACAGAGGGCTTTATTTGTGCTTACCCTAAGGTCATGAACTCCCCTGGGTCCTGGTATGTCCCCGAGCATTAAAATCCTTTGTACTTTTAGAGTGATGTAGTTGGGCTTTGGACGTGCCCTCCAAAATTAGATACATCTTTTTTCCTGAATCTTATTTCTAGTCGCAAATTAGCAGGTTTCAGCTACTGGGGAATGTTGTGGCTAATGAAAAAGAAAACCAAACATAGCAAAATGCATGACTACTTTTTTTTTTTAGAAAACAGATTATCGTTTTTGCAGTACAAGAACAACATGGACCTGTTAGAGCAGGTCCAGAGGAGGGCCGTGGAAATGGTCCGAGGGCTGGAGCCCCTCTGCTGTGAAGAAGGGCTGAGGGAGTTGAAAGTGTTCAGCCTGGAGAAGACAAGGCTCCAGGGAGACCTTATTGCAGCCTTTATCAAGAGCCATAGTAAAAGAACAACAGGCAACAGTTTTAACAGTGTTAAACTCAAAGAAGGAAGATGTAGAGAGGACATAAGGAAGAAATTTTTTACAGTGAGGGTTGTGAGACGCTGGCACGGGTTGCCCAAAAGTGTTATGGATGTCACATCTTTGGAAGTGCTCAAGGTCGGTTTGGACAGGGCTTTGAGCAACCTGGTCTAGTGAAGAAATAAACAGCACCTTCCTGAATCTCAGCTCAAGGAAAGAAGTGAACCTTGGTAGTAGAAAGAGCCAGATGTTAACAACACGATTGAGAAAAGCCCCCCAGCTTTAGAGGAGTAGTTCCAGTGCAGGAAACATGTGAGAAAAAAAATTTAAATAAAATCTAGAAATCAAATTAAAAGGTCACCGAGAAACAGGGAAGAGTATTAGGGCAAAAGACTTACGCTCACTTGCAGGGAGAATGCTCCCAGCGCTTGACACATCTTGCTGCACGACAAGGCCAGCAACGAAAAAATGTCCTTCTCAAGCACAGCGGGGACTGCAGGTGCCTGGCAAAGTCTGTGTCAAAAAGGTGTTTGGGGTTGTCAGACAGGGCAGGGCTTTTTACTTTACATCCAAACCTTTGGTATATCAGAAGGAGAATGGAAAAAATCATGTCTGGGCATTCCTTAATTATTATGAGATCAAGGTTTATCTACATACGGAAATACGTGTGGCGCCCTCGGGCTCTTAGCAGTGTTATTGAGTGACAGGCAAAAGGGGAGAAATTTCTCTTTGAAAAATTTATCCCACTTTTCCAATTGAAATTTTCAAAATGTTGTTGGTCACTTTATCAACTCTGCTTTTCATTTTAGAGCCCAGCACCAGTTCTCTTTTCAATAATAAGTTCAGTAACAATTCTTTACATTTAAGCCAGGAGCTCCTTTCCCATCATGACACATTCTGGTATCACATTCTCTCTCATCCTGGCAATAAGCCAATACAGCATGTTCTACAGCCTTTCCATCTCTTTTCCTCAAATTCCTGTTGATCTTTCCATAGGCGCTGGGAACAAAAACCTCAGTCATCTTCCATCAAAATCCCACTCAAAAATACAATGGAAATTCGGCTAGTAGGAACTGCATCCTGTCCATACGCTGGCAATAAACTACTTCTGAAGATGATGGGCTCAATATCATGTAAGCTTCCCAAAATATCTGTCAAGCTGATTCTAAATTTCCTTGGGGATCCTTCCGTTATCACTAGGTCATTCATTAGATTGTAATGAAAAGACTTGTATAACAAAATTGGACACAAGGAATAAGTGCTGAAAGTTGCAACATCTATTAATGCTTTTTTGCTGAAAACTTTGTAGAATGAGGCCTTTTTTTTTTTTTTGCAAAGCAAGAGAAGTTGTTCAGATGAAAGGAATGCTACTAAAATAGACTGTGGAAAATGTAGTCTGATTAATGTACCAAGGTGCAAAAATCCTTAGGTCAATACAGAGACCACTCATGAAGAGGGCCACAAATGAAATTCTAGACAAGATGGAACAACAAATGAGAAATTTCAAAAACAGTGTCTATGAAAAAAAGTAGCTGATAAATCACATTGTCTGTTTTTTAATCTGACCATATTTCTGTTAGTCAGTTCATTTCTATTAAAGGCACGGACCTCAGGGTAAATCAGAAGCAGCTCCATCAATCTCACTAGAGTAACATCATTGTAAAATTGGTCTGAAATTTGAATCAGATTCAATATCTGCTGGGTAAGCATTAATCGGTTCTTACCATTAATTTTTTGTGCAAAGCAACAACTCGTCTGCCATTTCTGATAACACCATTGCTCAGGGAAACTTCAGTTTTGCTTGGCTAAGCCTGTAACAGGAATCCAGCAAAAGTTACAGGGAAAGGCAGGGCAGGAAAAGCCTGGATGATGAGAGGGGCAGAACGTCCTTCAGGAAATGTCCTATTCAAGTTTTTGAAATATCACTCTAAATAAATTATGATGTCAGAATAAATATCATGAATAGAGGTGGTAAGAGATTTGAGCTTTTTTTTTTTTTATTTCCAAATGTTATTAATAAATTTAAAAAGAGGAGTAAACAGCCCCTTAAGTACTTGGAAATAACATTTCACTGCTAACATTGGGGAGGCTTCAGAGCTCTCACAGCAAATAATGTGAGTGTATAACTCATTTATCAAAAGTTGTAGCATAGCTTTAATACACTGCTTGCTATAGCTAGAGTTAGAACTGTAACAGTGCCTGGGTATAGGCACACGCAGGGAGGTATAATCAGTTTTATAGACTAGTTTAAACTTATTCTGCTGAATTTGTCGTTTTGAAGCCTAACTCCGATACTCTTCTAAAGTCCAGTTGACATCTTTAGCTCCACCACCTTTTAACACTTGGGTGCTTAAATCACTTTTCTGGGTGGATTTATTCACCCGTGATGCATGGCAGCTGTTGAACTTCTGCTCTGCTGTCATTCCTTGACTTTGAACACCCAGCTGTAATCTGGCTTGAGAGTCCAACCACCAAGCAAAGCGTGTTGCTTTCCAAGACCCCAGTTAGGAGAGCCTTCGCTTCACCCCGGGCTGCTGTCTGCAGAGGCACCTTCCCAGCAAGGCCATCTTCTCATTGAGTTATCCTAATGGAGATTGAAAGATTGCTTTTGTCCCCAGAACTGACAACTCTGACCTGCAGGGAGAGGTGACATGATTAGCAGGTGATTTCCCAAAGACCTTTGGTTTCCAATAATTCCTGTGTCTGCCCATGCTATTAGATTTAGAAGGTAAAAGCAATTCTCAAGGGGTTTTAATTCTATTTAATAAATACAAGAGCTGATTTCATAGTGAATAAGGCTATTCATAGCAAGTTACCAGATTAAAATAAGAGATAATATAGCTTAAGCAAAGGCACGCGCTTTGATTTCCACTAGCATTTCCAAGCAAGGTCTTTGTTTTTTCTGCTCCTTCCTGTAGATTATAAATAAAAACTGAAGAGCTGAAGAGCTGTCAGGAAAGGCAATGGGAGTTTGCAAAGACGATTGCTTTTTGGCTAATCTTGTATCAAATCGGTGGCTCACAAACTAATTTGATTTGATCCTTGATAAAGTTCCAGGAGGTGAAACTCCTGTTCACAGCTCTGGAGTACTCAACTCTATCCCATACAGAGCAATGGCTCCTGCCCAAGAATAACGCACTTGTATCACAACTGAAACAAAAATACTGACGGGTGAGTGACATTACATGGACCCAAACTCAAATTGTTTAACATAAAAGAGATTAGATGACAAAGATGTTAATTCCTGTTGCTACAAGGATTTTCTGCCCAGTGTTTTATTAGATGCTTCTTTCATTTAATCTCATTGCTCCTGGTTCTACCATAAGGCACCAATGAAAAAACCCTCGTGGTAACACTCAGGTGACACCTGCAGCCCGTTATCCCCTCCCTGTAGGAGAACTTCATTCAAACTATGCAATTTAAGCTGTACCAATAATTTTCATTTCATCCAGCAACGTGATCTTGGTTTCTGTTGCTTTTCTCTTGATTCTTGTCCTCTGTTGCACTTACGCTTAGTGTCTCTCAGGTGGTACGTGGTGCAGTGATGGCAACCAGGTGCTTTGTTCCATGAAACCAGAGCTGCATCAAAGAGGATGGCACCTGTCCTGCTCCGGGTTACGCTGGAGTGAGTGTAATGGTTTTGTTGCCAGACCACATTGAAAACTTGCATTTCAGAAGCATGTGGAGAAGAATCACCACGTTAAACCCAACTATTAACACTTAGTCTGCTACCTGGTCTATGGCAGTGGTCAATATTGAGGCCATGATTGTCATCTTTGGGTAATCTGCCTGGTGCCTGGGTGTATCACCACACAGCTCTGCTGCTTCACAAAGTCTCCCTCCCCTCGTATAATACTGTTCTTCCCTTGATGAAGATGTGGGGTGCTCCAGATTGTCACAGGCTGCCTGTGTTTTGTTTTCAGCATCATGTCTTTCTGTAGCAATGATCTCAAGCAGTTGACGAGGTCCAGAAGTGACAACGCTAACATCTACTGCCTCGGTGGCTCACGGCCCTTCTCACATCTCCAGTCAAACCAGAGTCAACCCTGAGGAAGCTTCAGGAAATGTGGAATTGGATTTTCGACCCATAGCAATGCCCCCCTCCTCACCCAGCTATGCAGAGTCACTAACAACCTCTGTGTGGAGGTGGCCCACAGCCGTCGTAGTCAGGCCAGTGCTCCTTCATCTGGCCATCTCTTAATGCTTTTAATGGTTTTAAGGTATTACTTACATATAGAAAGCTGATTAGACTTCATCAACTCATGTTGTTCCATGTGCTTTTATCTCTGGCTTTTTATTTTTATTTCATTCAATATAGACACAAGGCAATTATCCCAACAACACATTTGAATATGGGTATGGCCTTCAGGCAGCATCCGTCCAGCCGTCAGATCACTTGGCTGCAAGGCTCCTACAGAAATGCCGCTCTCCAGGTTTATCTCCACCGTTTCTCAACTGTCTTTGCAAAGTTCCTCAAGTTAATGAACAGGGATAAGTAAGAAGTTTTGTGTAAAAGGAAGATAACGTGCTGCATAAAATCAAGTCAGATAGTCTTCCTTATGCACAAGACTAAACAAGAATAAGCTTAAGCTTTTTGTAGTCCTACATAACAAGCCTAATTCCCATGGCATGCTGTTTTGCTGCAATTTGTGTCAGACAAACAAGACCAGTCTAGGGCAGCAGACGGCTCTCGGTGTGTCCAGGTGAGGCAAGAAAGAATATCTGATGTTATTCTACATTTCCTGCCCATGCAACCATTTCGTCTCATCAAGAGCTCAAAGTGATTTTCATCAAATAGGATTTCTGAAACACATTTTAATGTGCATTTTTGATTTCTTTATTTTTGCATTAAGAGTACAGCGATTTTAATACTCTTCAGTGTCTCAAGGTAGATGCATGACAGAGATTGGTGAAATGCATATTATTCATCTGCCACACTGGGATGGCTCTCAGCTCCTAGGTATTAATGAGTTTACATATATTTAAGGTATTGCTCTGCTTCCTGGTCCATGTTATAAAAGCAGCAGAATATTCTACCAGAAAATGAGGAAATATTTTCTGCCCTGGACTTTTCCATTTTGTAAATCCCCTTTGCAGACATGCTTATAATATTTGTCATTTATTCAAAAAGCTGGTCTGTTTTTAAGAAGAGCTCCGTGACTGCTGCACTGCATTTATAGGTCATTTAGAGCTGGAAAAAATTAGAGCAAATAATTTTCCTACATTAACTTATTCCTACACGTTTTTGCAATTCGTGTTACAATTTATACCGTGTAACTCAGAACACAACATGCACCTCACAATGAGATAAATGGATTACTTGTATTATATGGGATTGTCCTGCATTTCAAGCTGCTATTCCTACAGCTCAAATACAGGATGCTTTCTGTTTCATTTAGTAAATATTTGTTGATTTAGCCAAGACCTCTCAAACTCCCTGGGAGGAAGGCAAAGGCGTGCTGCTGGCGTAAGTTATCCTGTTCATTCCCATCTCTTCTGCTGTTAAGAGGATGCTCAGCTGGTCCAGGCTTGACTCATTTATGGACTAGGACCATTTATCAGGGAGGTGGGAGTACTTCATAACTGTTCTACTAATGATAGAAAGGACACGGTCAGTCCTCTCAGGTATATTAATGGTAGTTATGAGTATCAAACTCACCAAAAGTATTACAAAGCAGTATTTCGGTGCTCAGCACTGAAAGCAATGATGGGTCTCAATGCTCTTCTTTCAGAAATATCTACCGCTTCTGATTCACAAAACAGCCTGGAGCAAAGGATTTTACAAAAAATCAAGGTAAAACTCTGAAAATGAGCTTATACAAAAACTTGCCAATTATGTTTCAGGGTACTAATTTAGCTCAGAGCCTCATGGACTTCTTTCTTTGACGTCCAGGGATTTTCCCCAAGGGAAGGAACAGGGGTGCAGTTTCACTTTTTGCCCAAACAGAGAAAGGGGGGACGTCGCAGCTGGGTTGGAATCTTCTGGAGCTGCGATGCTGGTGCGGTAACGCAGCACCACGGCGTGAAAGCAGAGAATTACTTGGAGACAAGAAACTCCTCAGGATGCTCTGAAGGCGCAGCTTTTATACCTTCGGGCAGCGGCTGCCTGATGATTGAGGCCAGCTTGCACACAGCGCTAAGTATAGTGTATTTCCTGCCTTTCGATGGGGGTGGCACATTTCCAATGGTGCTGAGTCCACTTCACTTTTTCATACATTGACAAAGTTTAAAAAAAACAACACAGGAAAACAAGCAAGAACTTCCTCTGACTTCCTCAAGTTCTCATCCCATTTTCTAAATCTGATCCTGATGCCCTTGGAGCAACAACTTGGGTGTGTGAGCTGCAGCGGCAATTTCCCATTTCTATGCATCCCCTCCCATTTTCTGTACATCTCCCCACACTGAACACGCCAGATCGCGAGTGGTTTTTCCCCTTCAGATTGATCCATGCAATAACTCAAGAGATAAAGATGCAGAAGTGCAGGTTCCTTCCATAAATAGCTCACAAATGAGGAGTAAACCATGAGGGGAAATCAGTTAGGGTGATATGCAACAGAGATAATTTATCATTACTAATTCAAGTGAAAAAAAAAATGGGTTGGTTTAATTTTTGGATGGTGTAAATAGTTACATCCTTGTTGGTGTAAATAGTTCCATCTGAACCCCTGAACCCGGCTACCCAACTTTTTAATTTTACCCATCAGGTGATTCTAGAGGAGCTGATAATCTGCACACGTTGGTATACACACACATTTTCAGGTATTTCCTTAGTTCTTGAGAAAATAAGCTCAGTCATCATAACTAAATGTCTTCTCCTCAAAAGTTAGTTTATTTACTTTCTGCAGCAAGGGCATTTCGCAGAGCCGGACACAGCTCTGGTGTGCCCAGAGTCAGCATCATGCCCCGTGTAATGTCCTTTGGACCTCCTTGCCTGCAGGTGACACAGGAGAGACTTTCAAGGCCTTTTCACCATGCAGAGTTTTCTTGCTCAGCAGGCAGACCTGCTCTGCAAGCATGAAGATGTCCAAGGGCCAAATAAACAAAAAAAAAAAAAAGAAAACCAAAACGTAGCATTAAAAAAAAATAAAAAAATTATGAACTGATAAAATGGGTACATCTGCTGGGTCCTAAAAAGAAATTTATTGCCTTAGGGAAAGCCACTCAGGTTTCAAAGGACATAGAAATCATTTATTGCATCTTGCCTTTAAGTTAAATGTGTTTTATGGTGTCTTCATCTTTCCACCTATTACTTCATAGTGGGAGCTGGGCGACAGCTGATATTTACAAGTATTAGGTAGATCATGAAAGTGATGGTTCTCAATCCCTCCCTTTGAAATCTGATGGGATTCACGGTAACTTGATTAGAAACATGGAGAAATAAGTTCAGAAGAGACAGTTGACCTCCCAAAACATTGTGATAAAAGAACCTATTTTATTAAATGTTATAAATCAAAAAGATTTTCTGAAAAGGAGCAATACTGAGATTTAGGAGATGCGTTTACATTCTGGGCTCTGCCATAGCTCCCTGTGACCCAGGTCAAGACATAAAGTCTGTGCTCCTTATGCTGTAAGACAGGTAATGACCTGGGTAGGTCATTAAGACGGGTAATGACCTGCTCACTCCTCCACAATGCCTCTCCTCACCCAGCATGTTGCACGCTCATTGGGACATTTGCTTACCTTCCCTTGTACAGCTCATATAATTCAGCAGATCCCCGACATCAGATGTTGGCCACAGGGCTCCCACCACTGCCTTTATGGAGGTAATGCACTGAGGTTTTTAGTAGCTGAAGGATGTGGTGGAGGCCAAAAAGTATTAGTGGGTGGAAAAATTGTTTGCAGATGTACTGATGGTGCATTTACCAGCACCGGTCAGGATGCAGCCTCCAGCACAGACAGTCACCCACCTGCTGGGTCCAGGGAGCTGGAAAACTCACCCTGTCCTGACCTTACCCTAAAAATCCGTTACTGGCCAGGTCAAGAACAGGATGCTGGCGTAGATCTGGCTCTGGTCCAACCCCAAATGACCTTAGGATCCCTCTCATCCTACCATGGGGCTGCTGGAGGAACGTGCCTATTTATCGCTTATGTAGTGGGAGTTGTCTCAAAGATGCGTGCAAAGGCAGGAGAGCAGACAGAGAGCCCCTGGCCAAGGGTCACTAAAGGGTCTGCAGATCCCTTAGTGCCCCAGGAGAGGCTCACTACCGTGGCTCTGGCCATCCAAGGAGCAACGTCGTGTTCCTCTTAGCTGATGTGTTAGGCTGCTAATTGGGTACTGACCAACGCAACCTTGTCACAAAGCCTCGTCAGCAGAATAAGGGCAATTAAAACTGTGTGCTCTAAGCTGGGAGGACAAATCACAATTACTTCTGGATTCCTGTTTCCATGACTTCAGAAGAGGATGGAGCATAATTTATAGCCTATGCCTCTTATAAGGACTTTTAAAAAAGGGGTCCTCCATGTAGGAAGTAAAATTCTGAAAGTTTCAATGTTCTTGGGGAAAAAAAAATTACTGAAGGGAAAAAAAAAATCATTTTAATCGAATATTTATAATGGCTCCAGCTGCAGATTGAAATTACTGTCCTAAATTGAATCCAAGGGCAAGTAGGAAGGCCGATTTAAGCGACAGTATTACTGTTAAACTACCAGTAATATGTGAGTGGTCAAAGAGCAACGACGGGTTAAGAGAGATTCACGTCAGAGAGGGACTCATTACCTTAGTCTTGTGTTGCAGGTTCTCAGATGCTCTCAAACATCTACCTGTTCTGGTGGGGTGCTGCCTACTCCCTGCCGCACGTAGGGTTTGGAGAACTGTATTGAAATTCATGTCTGTCTTGAGGCTGTTTTCCTAAACTCTTGAAGAAATGAAGCCAATATCAATTATACTTTTTATCCTCACATGCATAACAATATCACGGTGCTTCGGTAGTATTAAGATCTGGATTTTACAGGGATCTGGTAGGTTAAAGAATTGCTCACGGACTATTATTTTTTCTTAACGACTCGATTTTTCTTCGTCAGTTTTGAGTGAAAATATGCGATGAATATTTCAAAACAAACCATAGGACTGCTACAGCCTGGTGCTCCTTTTACATCACTCTTTTTCATAGAGATTATAGCGCTTTGATTGGTAAAAGTTAATTGCTAGGTGTACTCCTTATATCAGTTGGGTGAATTATTGTAGCGAGCTGCCATTTGTTTGCAGGGTTTATTTCTCATGATAGATGTAAATTACCGTTTGGATTGATGACACCAACCTGGCACCTTGTTCTTCAATGTCAACCTTAGGGCAGCCCTGGGAATATTGCTGCTGGTTACTGGGGCATTTCCAAATGTTCGGATGTTTTGAGAATGACACTAATCAGAACTGCAGCTTTCTTCCATCAGGCTCTCTTTCATTTTTCAAGAGGCGGCCAAGAAACATGCAGCATGATTGCTTTTGCCCTAACGATGCTATTTATTAAATTTTTTCCATTTTGTGAATACATATTATTTTCCTCCTGACAATGTTCATGAAATAAAATGTGAATCTACAGTGGGACTTCAGACCTTTTTTAAATGGTCATCTCCTGTGTCAGGACTTGTGATATGGGAGAAATACTTTGGTCTGTACCCAAACTGGAGAAGCCACGGTTCCCATGTCTGGACGTATTTCTCGGTCCCATCCTGACCGAAAGAAGGCTTGGCTGCCCACCCTGCCTTTCCCGCTTCGCACAGGGAAACGAACTTGCTCAACACACAATTTCTGAGTGAAAGCAAGGACAGGCTTTCCACCAGCCATTTGGGGTCTTAAAAACAGCATTGCACAACTCAGAGTGGTGCTGTCACAGACAAAAGGCTCTGTAGTAGCTACAGTAGAAACTTACCGGTCAAATAAATTCACATTTGGGTCATTGATTTGGCTGATTTGGGATTAAAAACCAGTCAGTGGGCACTCTTCTGCACAGCCCGCTGAAGATGTCCCTCATCTTTGAATTAGTAAGAGGGGAAGCATACAACCCCCTCGTCTTGGAGCTGGGTTGCAACTCCCTTAACATACATAAAAGAACTAAGACATCACTGGGAGATGTTCTACGAAAGCCTCCAAGGGCAAAGAGGATTCTGTGAAGCTGCACAGGTTTGGAGAGCGGGCAAGGGGCGGCACGAGGTGCACGACGGCAATGCCAGAAAACACTGCAACACCTTCTCCCAACGCTGAGAGGGGCCAGACAAATGGACGTCTGATCCCAACACAAGTAAGGGGGGAGCTGGATCCGGCCTGTGCTCACAACCTTAATTGTGGCATTTTTCTGATATTTGGCTTGGCAGCATTTAAATGGCTTTTTGGGGACAGGGTTGGCCTTCATCACGCTGCTCGCACCAGCTGAGCTGTGCTGCAGTCAGCAACCGCCCCCGGGGGAGCGGGAGCAACTCACACCAAGCCCGGGCACAGCCATATCTGGGCCACCGTTATTTCATATTGAAATACGTTGCATTAATCAGCCGGTATTTAATTAATAGAAAAGATCTGTCTGATTAAATTTCAATTAAGCCCTTGTTTGAAGCGGTGACATTTCGGATGTTGTTGGACAACCTTGCTGACCACACAGATGGCAGGCAATGAAAACATTAGCCAAATATTTTTACCATGACTGGTTGAACAAAATAAAGTACATCCATTATAATGAGCCGTGTTGTAGCACAACCCTCTGTAGTACAGCAAGCAGTGAAATTACTACCATAACAGATTGCTGCTCACTCTAACATATGCTGACTCTCTAACTTATTCCGTATTTCTGTGCACAAACAAGGATATACAGATGAATTAAGTTCTTTGATCTGTAATGAGTGCCATGAATCCACAGGTTCCCAAAGAACGGCGTGGAGAATCCAGGAGTTATTATATTATTCAAATAAGGTGATTTTTTTTTTTTTTTGGTCCCCTCTCTGTCTTTCTGGATTCTTATTAAAATACCTTTCCAGAGGAAAGTTATTAAAGAGCTTATTTGGCTAATTCATCAATAAGAAAACAGCAGCCAAAAAAAGTCCCCCTCAGTACTGAGGCACACAGACATTCATTGCAGTGACAAAGCCTGAACATAATTACTTAGCTGTGTGATGTGATGACTTTATTATATGAATCTGAATTAATCTGACTTTGAAATGACAAATTTCACAGCAGTTTATTAGGATATGACTGCTAAATGACTGATATGACAACGACATGTGTAGTAATCATAACCTCCTAATACAGTTGTACTTTTTTATCCCCCAGATGTAGCCCTCATCAAGATGCTTCAGCTGATTCCAGGAGTCTAAAAAAATTGGACTGTATTGTACTGATTGTAAACTTGCTAACAGCTTCTTTTTTAACAGAGTAGACTCACACTACACTGTACTGTGAGACGACACTAGTGGGTATTGATGTTCAAAGTATTGCCACAGGGTTTTACAGTATAATTAAGCAATAATGTTAATAGAAAATGACCCTGCCGCAGTAGTGGCCTTTGCCACTGGTAGGTAAATGAAGGGCAAAGCCATTTACTTTTGAAATGAGCTGAGAGCATTGCTGAAGTATGTTGTTATACAACCTGCAGGCCTCAGCAAACCCGAGAAGTCCCAACTTCTCTCTCCAGACCCTCCGTGTGTGTTGAAGAACTGTTGTAAAGACAGAGCAAAGCCTGAAGGTGGGACAGGAGCAGGAGCGGTCACTGTGCTCAGCCTCTTGGGATGGCGCAGAGATGTCACCCTCTCTTGCTCCCCTTGCTCTGAATGGTCCTAATTCAAGGATGAAGGTAGCCGAAATGTTCCTCTGGACATCAGTAGGTGACGGCTTTGGAGGTGGTGCTTCCTGGAAGCGTGGAGACATCTGCCCTGTGCTGGGCTCTGTGCTTCACCATGGGGAGAGGGTAAAAAGGACAAGAGTTAGGGTAGCACACGCATCAAAATTTCTAGGTTATATCAGTCTGAAAAGATCTGGGTTAGATCAATCTGAAAAGGTCTAGGTCAGACCAGCCCTCTCCAAGGCAGCTTCCTTTCCAGTCCCACCTTGTTAAAAATGTCTTCTGCAAATTGGAAGGAATAATCTTGTGGTTCCAAAACAGCTCTTCTACTACTTGCTGCAAGACCAGTCGCCTCCCGTCCTGCCCGCCCTCGCGGCCACCGCTGCCTCCTCCTCCAGCCCGGGCATCACAAGCACCACATCTTGGAAGTTGTGCCGTGTTGGGGTGCAGCCCATATGGAGCAGGGCATCCACTGCAGCAGCCTGTTGGGGATCACCAGGGCTTCGCAATTAAAGTTGAAGAAATCTTCTGTGCAGAGCGGACATAAAACCTCTTATTATGCCAGGACTACTTCAGGGGAATTAGTTCTATATTTAGTTGAAATTTCCATTGCTGCTGTACCTGTAAAAGAGTGTTAGTATCCTCATTATTCAATTAGACAGATACACTGGCAATAAAATATTCATTTTTTGCAGCAGAAGCTGAATGATATTTCCTTGAATACCTGCAGACATATTCCCTAATTGTTGCCTCATATATCTTAACTGTATTATTTCTGATTCGCAAGTGTAAATAAATGTACTGCTTGGGATGATCATATTTCACACCAATTTATTTGAATGACATTAATGAGTTCTCTCTACCAGTGAGACCTTGCTTTGAGAGCTAGGCTGTGTTTTGCTACCCATAATTTAATAGAAGATGGCTTCCCGCCACCATATTAAATAAATAAATAAAAATCAGCTATGGGAATGCCTGAAAGGGTTTAATTTTGTTAGTTATTTGCATTCCTCAGTTATAAGCCTGTGACACCATTAACAAAAAACATAATAATTTTATTAAAATACTGGAGATTTGGAAGTGATCTTGATATGGTTGAAGGTTACAGTTGCTAACAAGCCCCACTTTGCGGTTGGAAGTATTTTGCAGCTACAGCAAGTTTAATATTGTAATCCTGGGAGGCACAAACAATGACATTTGTCCAGTTTCAAAAAAGGACATATGTTGAAAGGAGGAACAGGTGTGCGCATGTTTCATTTACTGCACTTGGTATTTCTAAAATACTGCATAACTGTTGGCCAAAGACCTCAGTCACATTCACATTTACTGTAGCTTCTAACCAGAGATGTCTCAGCAGAGTTCCCATCATGTTTGCCTCCCAATTTACACCATTCCCTTAAAACTACACCTGGAAATCCCCACCTTTTAAGCCCCTCCACAATGAACTGTATATTACCCAGCACCGTGAAAAGATGTCTCCAGGGCTACATGTAGCCATGTCTCTTCCTCGTCTTCCTTCTGCTGATGCTTTAGGTGTCACCTGGATGTTGGAGTGGGGTCGCGATGCCAAGCAAACCAATGGTTGTTCAAATAAAGGTACCAACTTTATGAGCTGTTGTATAGAAACTGAAGAGCCTGACTTAGGAGAGGGTTTCTCTGTGACAACTCCAGATGTGAGTAATGCAGCAGCTGGTGGGGGTATTAATGGAAGATGCAGGGCTTGGGGTGCTGCTTTCAGTGGGACTTTGTGCCACGGTCTCAGACTCAGGCATTTTTAGGTGCATAAGTAGGTATGCTTGAGGGCCAGGGCTTCAAAGACCTCAGAGGAAGGGTGTGTAAGACGGGAAGGATGAATCGCCCTCTAAAAGGGCCTTTTTCTCTACTTTATCTGTGGGTGAAACCATGGTTGGTCAGTTAGCCTAAATCCCTGACTGCTAAACTCTTGGATGCTGAGGTAACACAAGATCACTCTCCTTTTTCCACCTGCTGCACTGCTCTGTCTCAACAGGGTGTGATGATAAATACATTAAAGACTGGAAAGCATCCATCTTTTAGTTATCAGTGTCTGTAACTACCACTGAGAGGCAGATTGGCTCTAAGGGGTGGGTTATGTCATTTTTTCCCATTCTCACTCCTTCTAGAGTGAACTCCTTAGAACAAGATGATCTTTAAGGTCCCTTCCAACCCAAACCATTCTATGATTCTAGATAGACTACTGTCTCTGTGGGAAATGCTGGTCCTTTTGGAACCATCCTCGTGAACACATGTTGATGGCAGCAATGGCTCGGTGACCTTCACCTTACACTCTGCTCCATTTGCTCCATCATCCACCTCAGAACTTCATCCGGGGGTTTCTTCCCAGGTGTAAAAGAAGCCTTAAATAAATGAGAACGAGCTGGTTGCACAGGGCACGTGGGGTTAATTTGCACCTGAAGCTGAGAGATCCTGCTCGACTGAGTGGACACCACCGCCCAGCCTCTGGGTACCCACCAAGACCTTTCGGTATGAATGCAAAAGCATCCCCCCAGACTAGACCTTCCTTGATGGGCCTGCAAGGTTGTTCCTCTGACGTTGTTTATCGGCGGCATTTCCGCAGGGCGTCTGCATCAACATTCCTGTGCCACCAGCCTGCCCGCTGAAGCATAGTATATTCTCCACTTTATATTCAAGGCAGCTGAGTGATTCTCCTTCCTTTGAGTGGCACGCTGCCACCCATACATTACAGAGAGAGCAAAACTCTGAGGAAGCATTGAAGCTAACCATACATTACATGCATGATGGGCTTACCAGATGTCATTTCTTACATTGTTATGGTTTCATAAACTGCGCCGACATTGTCATTATGCTCAAAAATTTGATCCCACTCTGCTGTTCTTAAAACGGATGATTCTGAAGGTTGTTGCATTAACAAATAAGAGTTTGCGGGAAGGCGGATTTGCAACAGGAGTTTGTGAATGACTGGGTTATAACATTTGCTGGAAAATGGCATGACAATTGATTCATTGCTGGAGACAGTAACAAAAAAGGCAATGCTAATTCAAAGGTTAGGGGATCCATAAAGCTTTAAAAACAGATTTATTACAGTAGGTGGACTTATTTTGCTCAGAAACCAGAATTGTGGCTGTCTTCCCTGTATTTATGAGGCATTTAATTAATCAGTCATAATAAGTACATTAGGAACTAAATCCCTCTTATTAAGATCTACATTAGTCTTGGTGCTTTCTCCATTGTGGCTTGTTTGTGATAGCAGACAAATTTGTTTCAGCTACATGAAGAGGGATGAGTCCCCTCCAGCAGAGCTTGCAGCCAAGAGCACCCAGAATTTGGGGAAAGGGGAAAAAGAAAAAACAAGGGGATTATCCTTAACATGAAGGGAAGCACCGTGCTTGCTTCCATACGGCGTGGAAGGGGCAGTTCTGGATGTGGCTGTTTGAGGGGGAGGCAGCTGGGGAGGCGATGCCACGAGAAGCAGACGCGTGGGGTTACTTCCCACTAGGAATGGTGAAGGAGGAAGGTGCGGAGACCCTTTGCTAAGCGGTGTTAACAGGCGCCGCAGACAACGGCAGCTGGAAACTCAGCCTTGCTCCAGTTTTCAGATATACATCACAGAAACCTCAGTCAACCCCCCGACCTCCGCAAAAACGGGAGCTACTCAGCATCGCTAAAATCAGACGGGGATACCCACAGGCAACGGGCAAACTCCGAACCGGGAACAGTTTCTCAACAAGCTGGTCTTTAAAAAATGCACTGATTTCCGCAGGGCTTCCCCATTTACACAATTTGGCCTTGTGCCTTCTAGGAGGACAAGTACTGGGTATTTGGGGTTCTTTTTTCTATTTTTTTTTTTTTTTTTGCTTGACGGATTTCCTCCCTCCCTCGTCTCGTGGTGAACACACAGAGGACCATGACAAGAAAAGCAGAGACAATAGAGGACCCCAACAGCATACATTATTAACCATGTCTGCATTCTTTAGTGTCCTTGCTGCTAAAATTAACACAGCCCGTGTGGCACCCTGCCAAACCCAGCAAAGTGCGTGTCATAAACAATACAGGTGGGCGCGACGGCGAACCATTTGTCTGCTCCTGTAAATGTCCCATCACGTCCTTCTCAGCTTAGTAATGCCCGAGCTAACTAAACTGAGTGATAGTTTTCACGGGCTAATAATGACTCATTTGTCACAAAGTCTGACTTTCATTTGCAACAGCATCGTAAATTTTCTGTGCTATATGGCATGCCTGAAAAGCAAATGTTGTTTTTTTTTCCCCTCCTCTTGTATCCATAGTATCATGTAGGGTTTTTTTTCTGCAGGTGTCCAAAAAAAAAGAAAGACTTCGAAAAACCTTTATTTTTTTGAAAAAATTTGAAAATTTTTTTCAAAAAAAAATAATTGAAAAATCCTCCTACCTCAAAAGCAGCACAGAAGCAAACTCCATTGCCTAATCAAGAAGCACAGGATGAGCCCAGTAAATTCTTTATTTCTGGAGATGCAGATTTGAGTCTGGTAGGCAAGCTGGAACAGAAGAAATACCAAAATAGGTACCAAAAAAAAGGGCTTACATCCAACTTTTTCACCTTTCCACCTTGTTTTTCACCTTTTTTTTACCTCCTTTCCACTATGCTTTGTTCCTGAGGTTTCACTGGGGAAAAGCAGCCTTGTGTTTCTCTTCTGTTGACTCATGATCTTCATCTCTGAGCTTGATCGCTCCCATAATAAACCAGGTGATATTTCCTTCCTCCCACTCAGCTGTTTCCTCTGCAGAAGCCACCACTCATGACTCCTCCAGGGCTTGTCACAGCCTTCAGCTCTCCAGGTGCAACCCTAAGGGACACCTCTCCTCATGGGACCTGTCCCCCCTTAGAAATAGTTGAGGACCCAGGAATGCTTTTAGGCTCAAGTGCAACGTCCCACTGTGTCCTTCCTCCATGGTGGAGCAATAGAAAATCCCAGCATCCTCTTTTCCCACACGTCCCAGTTTAAATGCAAAGGAAAACTGGGTTCCTAGGCCAGCTGGGAGCCAGGTCTTCTCCCAGCAGGACCTCAAACATGGCTTAAGTCTGTTGATTTTTGGAAGTATCCCACCTGGCCAAGAAGAAGGTGCAGGCAATAATGTCAAGGGACAAGTTCTTCTTGTGCCTCCCAGATTTCTCTCTCATGGTCACAGGTGCTAATGTATTTGTATGAAAGGAAAAGGTGTTAAAAGTAATCTGCCAGCCTGGTCTGACGTGGAATTCCCAGGCATTGATCTCTGCCTGTTCTTTCCATCAAGGATGAAAGGTAGAGAGGGATGTTGAACATCAGACCTGGACGAGGGGGGAGGAGTTGTTCCCTGGAGCATCTTCAGAAGAGTTAGGAAGCCATTTCCAGCCCGGTGCAAAACCACGTGCTCCTGAAACTCTCGGGGCTTGAATTACTGCTCTCATTTCAGGCTCAGCAAACCATGCTTAATCGACCTACACCTTCCAGCTCTGGGAGAGTTTAGGGCTCCCTGGACAGGCAAAGGACATCCGAGGTAAGAGATATGCTGATTGATGAAGTTAAAGGATTATGCCCAGGCTTCAGGGGCAGAGAAACAGTCCTCGGTCTTTGCTGTCGGGCAGGGCATTATCAATTGGAAGACTTGATCTGGCAGGCAGTAAATGCCAGTATTTGCATTAAGTTAGCGGGATGAATATAGATTTCAGTCAATCAACAATATGACTTAAAGGTTTTACCATACCACTGTATATCCTGAGTGATTTCAGTCCATCAAGAATAGGATTTAAAGGTTTTACCATACCATGGCATATTCTGCAGTCTGTGTGTAATGCAAGGAATAACAAATCGCATGCAACCGCATTACATTTAGGTAGATGATATCTGAATTATCCTAAGAAAACAGAATATTCCACAAGTGTATTCAGGCATTTATTTCTATTATAGCAGAGCATCAGGGAATTTAAAGAAGGTGAAAATTATGCGTGATGGCACTCCTTTATATGGCAACACACCTTGACTGTTCCCAAAATAAGCTTCATGGTAGCAGAGGACTTAGCGGTTTTTAAGCCACGGAAGCTAGGCAGGTGCAAATGGGTAAAGCTTCCCTGAAGTATGACTTGTCCCTGAGCTCATTCCAGTAGAGGATCTAGACTATATTTTATCAAAGACTGGAGAACATTCATTAGCTTCAATTGTGTTCCACTCCTAAACATCCACTGCTCTTCCAAAAAAAAGAAAAAAAGATTAATGTAACTCTTAGACCCAGAACAGGGTCAGTCAAGTTCATCTGAAGACCAGCTCTTCCTCTTGGTTTTCTGATGACGAGGAGGAGACTCAGCCTGTCTCCTTGCAACGCAGCTTACGTGGGAAAGCACAAAGGGCTCTCGTTTTTTTTGCTGTACCTCACTTCCAAAACACCTATCAGTCCTCAGGGCAGCAGGAAGCAATAAAATATTCCAATGTTTAAAAAAAAAAAAGGTGACAACAGGACACCCACTTTGTTGCAAGGAATAAAGGAGAAAGGGAACGTCTGGCATCTAAAACCATGTGCTGCAGGTTATTCAATTGTTTGGGCTTGGTTAAACATTCAGTAGGGATAATAACTTGATACCTGCATTTCTGGAGCTGGTGGCGAAGGGGCTATGCTGGGCATGGGAAGGAGTTGTAAACTTTTACTGTAACCTTACAGAAGGGATGATGTTTCTCGGTGTCACAAAGTTATGCCAAGATACTATACGCATTACCTATAAAACTCAATATGATAAATCATTGACCAAGGTGAAATGATGTTGCAGCTGGTAAAGCTCCATAAGAGCTCCATACTCTGTTTCCAGATCACTGTCACCTTGCAAAAGATTTCAGCCCTCGTATAGCTTTGAACTCATAGGACTGTATCAGTTTCTTGAGTTTCTCAAGTAATTTCAGCAAAATTACACTAAATTTGACATTGGCCCATCTTATCTTCTAAATATTCTTCTCTGAAAGATTAGCAAGACCCTGGCTTTATCCTCCTGTCATGAGAAAGCTCCAGTCCTGCCTTGTCCAGTAATTGCTGGAAATAATTTTCTGGCAGTTGCCCTCCTTGCTTTTGATCTCTTTGTCTGATCATCCCATTAGTCATTTTCTTCTTCGGTAGCATGAATGTCCAGTTCAATTTCATTCCTATGCAGCTGATACCTAACTTGATTTCTTATTCCGTACCATATTGCCCTTCAGAGCTCTCAATGAACTTCCATGGCCTTCTACTATTAGTGACTGAATATCTCTAAAATTTTTAAAATTCTTCTCTTTTGTGCTGTGGAAGCGAGATGACCCTTGCTTTCCACTGAAGTGCTTTCCACACATGATTTGCACTTGTTCTGAACAAGGGGCTTTGTCTCTTGCAGCAAAAGCTAACTATATGCAATCTGGGACGAGTTAATCATTGTGGAATAAAGATTTGTCAGGTCAGCTGGTGTATTAGAAATTGCCTGAGCTGGATTTCCAAGGAAGTTTTAATTTAACTCAATTCAGTTTATTACTTGGTGACCAAGGGTGGCCAGAATTCTGGTATTTATGAGCATCAGATGATGGTGATCTGTTGGCTTGGAAGCTCGGTAGACTACAAGCAGGAACACAGAAAAGGCAACATTTTAATCCTTAAGAAAAAAACATTACTCCAGAATGTGGTGAAATAATTACCTGCCCTGTAAGCTTTGAAGGAAATTAACCCTGCAAGCGCCCTTATTGAAATCTGAGTGGAAAGAGAAAAGAAGAAGATAGAAACCACCTCACATCAATCCACCTGGATGGGAAAATCCACCGGCAGCCAGTACACTTGGATGGGGTTTCCCACATCCACAGTCTTCAGATTACCTAAATAGAGCCAAATACTGGCGTGCGCGTCTCAAGTGAGTTCTGTCCCGTCTCAGGTTTCTGCTGATGGTTGTGTTTTACTTTTCTCCCCTGGAAAGAGCCATTTCTTGTATTTAACATTTGCTAGTCTGTGCTAGTCAGAATATTTATTTTGCCATTATATGAGAAAACTTGCAATCAGCTTGGCTCGTAGCAAAAAAAAAAACCCAACCAATTACTTAGTTTTACAAAGTCATCTCTTCCAACACAGACACAAGTTAGTGTTTGGTTTATTCATCTAAAGCACAGGCCAGTAAGGAATATGCAACAGCTCTCAGATTCTGTAGGCACAAGAATATATAATATGCCAAATATTTCTTACTCTGTGACACAGAAGGTAGCATATACGTGAATGTGTTTGAGGGATGTTGTTGCCACAAGCAGTACAGAAATTTTGCATTTACTCTAGGATTTTGAAGGTTCCTGGAGAATCGTTTCTTCTCTTCCCTCATAATATATATGCAGTTTTGCTTGGGAACACTTGAACCTTTCTCGGAGTGATAAGCTAATCTCTTGCTGCTTGTCGTGTATTTTTAATAAAGCCTGGACAAAGCCACGGCTGCCTTTTGTTATTGAAGAAGGCTGGGCAGAATGATTTAACACAAGATATTTAATAAATCAGGCCTTGGGAAACAGTGGAAAGGATTGAAGAGCCTAGCGGAGGTTGATTTCCACATCAGAGTGCTAAGCAATGAACAATGATAAGGCAGAGTTTAATTTAGTAATGAAGAGAAGTTATCAATAACCTACTGGTTTTACACCAGCGATAACAATATAATTAGATTCAAAATCAAAAGATGGAGATGAAAAAACTCAATTAGTAAGATAAAAAATGTAAATGGTGGAAAGTGCAGTTTACTGGATTAAAGGAATTATGAAAGGTTAATTGGGAGCAAGAACTGAAGGAAAACTATTAGCGAGAATCTGGAAACGTTCAAAACAGTGCTGGGAAAATTACATGATAAAGCTGGGAACCGCACACCTAGGAAAGATAAGGAAATTACATACCGCCATTTCTCTCTGTATAGACTAAGGAGGAAAGATATTATATAGTAAAAATTCTATTTATGGTGAGTGGAGGGCGGCAAAGCACCCAGCCGGCGAGGAGCGCTGGGCTGGATGGGGATCCCGCACTGCGAAACAACTGTGCTGAGGTGGGGGCATGAGGACACAAAGATTTGGATCCATCATTTTGAAAAAAAAAAATAAAAAATATTAAAAATAAAGACTTTCATGGCCTTCCCCAAAGCTGTCCAAATAAACAGGGTTTTTTTTTCTGAACTGAAATCTTTCACAAGAATACTGAAAATTATTATTATTATTTTCCAGCTTATGGAAAACTCCTTTCACATAATGTGGGGAAAATCAAGACACAGCTGAACTGGCATTTCCGATTCTCAGCTGATAAGAAAGGCAAAAGATTAAATCAGTGAAATCGGACCTGTCTAGGAGGGAAATCAGCCTAAGTGTTTTCATTTGGCTTAGAAACGAGCCCTCCTGTCTGACTGGAAGTGGACATGACGCATGCGGAGATAACAATAAAATAACCTTCCAACCTGGCCATGAAGCTCTGAATATAGTCATGTTTGAATTTGTGGACTGTAGCCTTAGCACATAGTGCAAAACCACAAACTTCTTGTTTCATAAGTCTTGGCTAAAAAAAAAAAAAAGAGCAGCTTATACATATAAGGTGCAGATTCACTTCAGTCATGAAAAGAAATAAAAAAGTAAATGTTCCCTGTAACTCACACGTTCTCAGAGTCACTTTGCAGGTACTTCTCGTGTTAAGCTGCACTTTTTAAGCTTAAAAAACTTCAAACTCATAGAACTAGACTCAGTGTTCACATAAAGAAGCAGTGTTTCTGACGACAAGAATTTATAATAGATGCCTCAAAGGAAAGCTAGAGCCTGAAATAAACAGATGAAGAATAATCGACTAAGCAAATGAGGCTTTACCTTTATAGTTAGGGATTGCCTTGAGTGGTAAAACGTGAATTTTCATCTCTTCCACAACATTTCTGTTGTGACTAATTGCAGACACTCTGGATATTCCTAATATTCATCCTAGCCACTAATTCTCGGTCTTGCCACGTTCTTAATTTCATTGATTTGCTGAAGTGGTGAGTTCCATGGGGAAATCACTGTTTTGCATATAAAAACATTTCTCTTTTTCATTTATTTGAATGCCTTTATGCGCAAGTGTTGAGATGGGGGAGGCAGAATTTCCCAGGCTACCTTCTACAGGACATTTGTTACCTGCTAAAGGCTGATACTCCCACACCATGTGCCTCCTTTTCCAGGTAATCAGTCCTCACCTTTTCAGCCTCTGCTCACCAAATCTGTTCTTTTCAAACCAGAATCTTTTTTTTTTTTTTTTTTACCACCTCCTTTCCTTGAATTTTTGCTGGTTTTGCATTTTCCCTCTGTGATGAGGTGTGCCAGGCACCTTCCAGGTGAGTTTCACCAATGCTAAACTCAAAAGTTTTTAATACTTTGCCTGGTTCACCCTTCTGACCATCACACATTTCAACCTATATCTGTTTTATGGACCGCAGACCAGCATCAAGCAGAGTTTTCCATTATATCTCTGCGCAGGTCACTCTATTTTTTTTTAACTTCTCAAGTAATATATAGATATATGCTAATTTTTAAGTGCTTTCCAAATGAGTGGAGTATGATTTCCCTGATTCTGTTTCACAAGAAGGAACTGTAGTCATTTTTCAAATGAATTGCCTATATTTTTACAGCATATTTTACAGGAGCTCGGTGTGTCCTTTCAGCATATAGAAGTTAGAGGGATTGTGGAGAGGTGGAGACCAGTGTTTGGTCATAAATGAAACACATTCAACTGTAACAGCTACGCTAAATATTCTCTTTTCCTTTCACATTATGAAGCCCTTTGAAAAGTCCTTCTGACTTCTGTCATCTTCTGACATCTTACTGAAGTGCTGTGGGGAGTAACTTTCTGTTGGCTTTTTCTTTGCATTAGTAAACTTTTTATTTTGCAAAGTTTTGTCTTAGGATATTTCAGACATTGACTCTGTTATTTTTTTCCACTGGCATTTAGATTCCTCTTTCTTGAACTTGGAGGGCTGTGATGAAACTGGAGATTAATATTGAGAGACCTGTGTCGAGAGCTGCTGCAGTTCTCAGAGCTTCTCGCATGGAGCAAGAGACACCCAACTCAGTACTGGAAGCAGGGTAAAGCACACAATAAAATTAGAAAAGACTGTTTTGAAGGTGAAAAAGGTGAGGGCAGGAATAGCACAATGTTTTGCATGGTACTTGCTTGCAGGGATGAAAAAAACAGAAAAGAATCACTGTTCGCCTATCTACATGCTTGACAAAGGAACATACAAAGGACCAAACCTACCAACTGGGCTGGTTTTCCTCTTGAGCCCACTGGATCGACCATCCCAAGCTTCACGTGTCCTTAGATAAGGAGCATCCACCCCAAATGACAGTAGCTTTGGTACATCAGATGTACCAGGGCGAGGTGACCGCTCCTTTTCCAAGCTGACACCTTCCAGGGATGCCACAGCTGGAATGATTGCTGCTTTGGAGGCAAATGCAAATTTGGGTTTAGTTAGTAAAACCTCTGTCTTGTTTCTTATGCAAACATTGCAAATGCATTCAAAGAGGAGAAAATATAGATGATGTCATTATACATGAACACACTCAGATTTAATAGGTGCAAACCCCCGCGTGTGATGCAACAGGCAATTCTTTCATTATTTAGTTGGACCTGTTGGCTATTTACATTTAATTTGCCCTTTTCCTGGTAGACAGTAATTAACCCAAGCAGCCTTGCCAACCAAGTAGTGAGGACTTTGTACTGGTGCAGAGCAAATTAAACTTTGATGCGAGGATGATGACTGCCAGCTACTTAAAGGTGAATCATAAAGGCTTTAAAAACCCTGCTTGCAAGATTCTCAAATGTGAACAGAAGCCTTTGGCTTTAAATGGTAATTAGCACTGTAGTTAAACAGAATTTGAAATTAAAATGAGGACCCACACATTTTCCTGGAAGTTGATCTTCACTTCTCTGGTTAAGACGACTATCTCATAATAAACCTGCTGGAGTTTGAAATAACTGTTCATTCCCAACCCAGCGTTTTCCGTGCCTGGGGAGTAAATCCTCCAGTTGCATTAGTCTTTGGTCTTTTAGGACCAGCCACTCGCTTCATCTGAGCATCAGCCTGTGGTGCTCAGCTATTCCTTGTTTTGTGCTGACTGGCTCTGCAGAACTGGGTCCAGCCTGGTGAGTTTTCAAGGGCAATCTAAGAGCCACCTTCCTCTCGCACCTCGGCACAGCCAAGCATCCTATGCACCCCTGCCTAAACCTAAAAAAATGTAGCCCATCAGTAGAAAAGACACATTGCACAGAAATGACATTTTGACGGCATGATTCCTGGCTCCTGTTTGTGCTGCAGACCCTTTAGACACCCTCAAAGGCAGGATGGCTGATGTGTACGTAACAAGGCTCCAGAAACAGCAAAGGAGGCCATCGGTATTCACGGAGTTATCGCAAAAAAGAGGTTTACACGTGGATGTATTTTTTTTGGGGGGGTCAAAATATTACCCATTTTGACTCTTCTGAGAGAGGCACTGCAATAAGGCCCAGATGCTGCTTTCCTGGGTGGAAAACTAATCTGCTCCTGCAGCCTGACTTGGGTTAGCCAAGCAGGTAATCTAAATAGACGTCATTACTAACAAGGTTATGTATGAAGTGACAGCTCGCACACTCTGCGAGTCTTCGATGAATACTGCTGCCTTTGCTATGCAACAAATATATACTGCAGAGTTTAATGAGTGATAGCTGAGTGCGGTAGAGTCGACAGCACAGTCAGCTGGGAGAGGCTTGCTTAATCTCCAGGGCGTGTTGTAATTTCCTTTGGGCCTCGCAGTCTTTAATATTATCTGCGATGATAATCGCATCTGAGAATATTTTTAGTATCCCTTCGTTACTCCAATAGTATTAGGACTATGCCGCTTTTTCTTGTTCACTGCTTCCCGTCCAAAACTTTACGCCGAAGGCAGTTTAGAATTAACATTGTGCTCATTTTTTGAAACTTTCGCAAAGATTGTGCCAGGATCTGTTCAAGTAGTTGTTGTTCTTTCCAATGAATTTCTCACCTGAAGATCCGTTCCTGCAAGTATTTCTACATGCCCTGGGCTGTGGTTTGGGGCATGGAAAACCAAGCGCTAGACCTCCAGTCCGAGGTGGAGAAGCAATGATGCCCCATGGTGGAGTTTCAGACCCAAAGGGAACTCAATGACCAAAGTCGCTGCTGTGGCAGTATTGAGAACAGAAGGAAAACTGCAACTGGGGTCCTTGCTTAAAAAGAAGTCAGGTTTAGGAACAATAGTCTTGGAAAATTTAATGGACAGATAAATGCAAAGCTGGCCACAACATCTCTATGCTGGAGCTTTCTGGGGCGATGGGCAGGTGAGGCCAGGCTGAACCAAAAGCCTTTGAACTCTCTTTGCAAGGGCAGCTCTGCTGACATGACCCCTGATTTTTAATTAAGAACCAAGAGTTTCAGATCTAGGCACAATAAGGGTAGCAATTAGGCAAAAAAAAGGTATATAAGCCTTGTTTGCCAGTGCCTGCCAAGCGGAGCCAGTCACTGGAGAGAGCCTAGAAACTTCCAAATGCTGCAGAAATCTCCAGGAGGTCCCCACTGGCATCACACCTGTGTTTGTCTGACCTGCTCCTAAATCCCATCCCAACCCAGATCCTGTGATATCAAGCTCCAAGGTATGGACAGGTGGATGGGACCTTTACTGCATGCCAAGGCTGCTTGCATATCAATACCAAATGTTTTAGGTGGACACATTTGCATTTTTTCCAGTGTACTTTGTAAGAGAGACTTTCTACAGAAGGTAATCCTCAGACTGGTTCCCAAAACAGCCTTTAAATCTGACAAGTGAAATACACTGAGAGTTATATACCATAAATATCACTGATTTACAATGTGTGCTCCGGGCTGGCTGGGCTCCAAGAACATTTGAAAAAGATTAAGGAATACAAAAGAATTAACAGCATTATAGGACATAACAGTTTACTCCTGCCTTGGAGCTGAGGTTTGACACACATCACTAGGGTTTGTGGTATTTTTTGCCTTCTCCTTTGCAGTTCTTGACAGTCAGTAGAGTTCTCGCATTATTTAAATCACCAGAAGCAGCACTACTTGGAGGCATCAGTGACCCTCACTTCGGCGTTTGAGGTTTTTTCTGCTGCTTGCTTTGCTCAGGATTCCTCCTCAGATGAAGGACCGCTCTCCCACAGCTCTGTATGACTCCACACAAGATTTGCTCTACAACATCAGTGTAAGAGCTGCCTGCGCTCCTTCCCTGGGTGCTGCTGTGCCCAGCTGTAGTCATAGAATCAGGATTGCCTTTTCATGGCTCATTTTCCTACCAGCTTTTGGAAACTGGAGTCATCTCTGCAGCTCCAACGCTGGGGTACAAGACTTTTTGGTCCTTCATTATTCTCTGAAGTCGTAGCACACACGCACCGGAGTCTTACTGAGGGGAGAAGCAAACATTTTTTCCCAGCTAATGACTTTTGCCCTTTGGTGGAAAGAGCAGAGCTCATTAGTAGGTAGGATGGTGTCTGAGCCCCCAGCCCGCTCCAAGCAGGTGTGATCTTTTCTAGGTGTTGAGAGTTTTGGGGAAGCTGCTTCCAAAGGGCATCATTTTGGAGATCTGCAAGGCAGATCCATGTGGTATAAAAGGGAAATTCTTGCTAATCCAGGAGAAAACATCACTACACCAGTATACCTTCATGTATTCTTTACTCATTGTAGTATTCATCATAATCTGGGATCAAAGAGCGGTGCCACAACCAAGGTGAAAGCTGCTTCTACCTCTTCACCAAGCAAGGTGCTACTCAGTGGGCTTGCAGCAGTGGGTTTCCTTGCATCCATACCTGGGGAGCATCTTGCCTGGATTTGAAATACGTGTGCCAACAGCCTCATGCCAAGAAGGCAGGCTGCCTTTAAGCATTAAACACACGTTAATTGACATTTTCCTGTTACAGTTAAGGCAAAACCTTGTTGAGTAGGAACTAGATTGCAACCACGAGTGTTCACGGAGTTTATTCAACACGCACGAGTACTTCAGTCTGCTGTTTAGGTGACGCGCACTGCAGATAGAGATCCAGATGTTAAAAAATAAACCTCTCTCCCATTATCAGCTCCCCGATCTAACATCTTCTTTCACGCTGCTCTGCCTTATGATGTCTGCTCTAAGGTCAGCATTTAGTGTTCATCATTGTAGTCTAGTGATATCCTCAATTATTCTTTACTTTCACACTAATGATCTTTGGAACTGGCTTGTGGGACATAAAATACCAATTTAAATACATTCTTTTTGTCTGTGGCTTTCAGAGGCAAAAGCTTTTTTGCAGTTTTAGTGACTTGCCACCCCCCCCCCGCCACACATTTGAATCAAGTTATGCATTTTTTTTTTTGCCTCAGGAATTCATGACAACTGTAATTCTTGGTTTTAAATACAGATTTCCTTACAGGTGGAGATAAGATGTCTATCTGAGGTCTGTGGGCTGAAATTACCTGCAAACAAACAATAAGTGAGAATTGAATTTATCTCAGGAAATCTGAGAACTGTGATTATCTCCCATACATGACTTCTGCACCATCTGCAGTGTTGCTTTTCCTTGGAACAGAAGTATTGCACTTTTAATTATCATTTGTTCCCTTTTGTCCTCATCTTTTCCTTGTATGTATAGCAATTTAACTAAGAAATTAATTTATATATACCTCAAAACTCTTGTCCCTGCTCTCTGTAATTAAAGCATCCTACCGAAAACGAATTGGGATATTATTTCCTAATTTTGATCTTATTTTCACTTTCACTTGAACAACTTGACTCACTGAAGCAATAACCACTTTATCACAGCTTCTTTGATAAGAGAATGAGCAGTACTTTCCCATTTTGAAAGTATTAGTTTGTCTGATTGTTTATTTGAAAATAGAGCATGAGCGTAAAATAAGAAATAAAAATGTTTTATTAACTATCCATTCTAATAGGAACAACATTTACTATTCATAGCAATATTCATAAAATGACTTAGCCTAATTCCTCAATCATCCCCTATGCAAATGCTTGGAAAATGAATGAGCTAATTAAAGTAGATGTTAGTGGAACAAGGACATTGGGGCTCTCTTTGAGCAAGGGAGAATATGGAGCTCATTAAAGCTCTGCATTTCAAACATGGCTGGGGGAGATGCCTGCTCCCTTAGGGCATCTACAGCTCCTATTCCTAAGGTACCTTCCCCACACGGATAATGTGGGCATCAGGAGCACATCAGCAATAGCTAAATAGCCCTGCTGAGCAACAGGGAGCCTCCCCGACTACCCCCTGGGCTGCCTACCTTAAAAGAAGAGAGGTTTGATCCCAAATGCAATTGCAAATCATTTTACAGCCAGTCTCAGAGTCGAAACTAAAGGTAGCACTAGCAGCCCTGGAAAAACCTCAGGTAATGGGTGAAAGAGAAGAACATTTAAAACACAGGAGGACAGCAGCCTCTCTAGGCTCGTTCTATAAATTTCTGGAGGCAATCAGAGCCAAGGGAGGAGAAGCATCACAGCTGTTGGTTCAGCATAAATACTCCCCAGCTTCTGTTCTACTTGCTAAGGACAAACATGGGTGGAGGAGGGTGACAGGTCACCCATCCCCATCCCGGCACCTGGGCTGGCAGATGCTGCAAGTGCAGCTGGGGAATCCTCAGGAAGACCCACAGAGAGATGGAAATCCGTCCCAGGAATTTCCATCAGAAATCCCTATAGATGACATCTCACCAGCAGCCTTTACATCTTCAAACTGAATTTAGAGGCAGCTAAAATAGACTTCCAGAATGACTGTAACATTTCCCAGGGTAGCCCTGTAGCTTAGCTGTTCTGCTTACCAGGAATAGCTGCTCCCATTAGGAAGGAAGAGCACCCATCCCCTCAGAGCCTTGCAACAGCCTTTGTAGCTGCTTGAACCCCACCTCCTGTAGGTTTTGGCCAACAGCTATTGAGGGGATGGTTTTAACACAGGTTGCTAATTAACTCTTTGTGAAGGCAGCTTTTTTATTTCCCCTTGTGGCTGATGATACTAGAAACGAATGTTTAAATCCAGTGCAAGATTGTCCTAGAAGAGTCATCTTGTCAGGCTCAATTCTCTCTTCAGTCACTGGAGAGGAAATATATTTAAAGTGCTCTTCGACTTCCACTGTCTACATTGGGATGAGAAGCGTTTTCTGATGGGATTTCTCATTCTGATGATTCTAATGGAAATCTAGATGACAAGGATGATATATATATATATTTGATATGACGTATACACATATGTAGGCATCTGCTTTTGATCAGACCAATCCCATATCTTATGCTTGATAGTGGTACTTTGATAATATAAATCTTTTGAAAATTGTCCTTGATTTGAACGCACCTTAATATAGGATCAAGAGACGTTTAGAGTTGAAGATTTCTCTGAAAACTGAGCGTAAAGAAACTTGTAACTGACCATAACCCACGATGACTTTCGCAGAACTCGCCTCCCCTGTACACACCACTGAAACAAACTAAGAACAGTACATATTTCTTTCCCCCCTACAGATCACAAAAAAGAAAAGGCAATAGATATTGGAAACCAGTAAAATAGACATTAAAGCAACCCTAAGTTATAAAATTGTGAAGGCAACTCAAAGAGAAGAATGACCACCTTCATTTAGCCGCCGCCTGGGCATCGCATCTGGGAGTTCATCCAAGTGCCTGGGAAATGCAGCCCGGAGAGGAGGAATTCCAGCATCTTTCCAAAAGATCACTCAGCTCCTGCAAAGGGATGCTGTCATAGCAAAGAGGAAGGAGTGGGCTGAATGATAAAATATTCAAAATGCCATAGATAATTGAATAGATAATATGCTCATTTATTCAAGTTCTGCAAGCCTCAAAATAGCATTTTCAAGTGTTTTCATTTTTTCTTCATCAGTTTCACGTGGGTTCCTTCTTGGGCTCAAATACCTGCTAAAGCGTGAGTGTTTAAGGGGAATGAATGGGTTGCTGAGCCTGTGACCCCTCATCCCTGCCCACGTGGAGCCGCAATTGCAGCCTTCTCCGACCTGAGAAGGTCCATGTGCTTTGGTGCTCTCGTCAGACGGCCAAAGGCGCTCATTGCACATAGCTTTTCAGAGTGAAATTCTTCTACCAGTGATGTGAATAGGTTTCCCAAACTTTATTTCACTTTTATCTACAAGTATAAAATCTCCACTTGCACACAAAGATAAAGTAACTGTGCCTTGATGTAGCACTTCCATGTGCAGGTGCTGCTTAAGCCCGCGCTTACCAGGCTGCTCCTCACCGGTGGGCACATTTCCTTAGTCTCACGTGCCTGTTAATGGCAATATGAAGCACAAATGAAACATATTTAGCACTTTGTCATAGAGAATGATTATCTTAAATTATGGTCTCTTGATTTACTTAAATCTTTCTGATGAACTGAATGGCGAAAAGCTCGGATCTGCGAGGTCTTCAGCCTCGTGGAGCAGCCTAGGGAAGTGCTCTGCAGGCAGATGAATGCACACCACGCCCCACTGTGCCCATACCTCTGTTTAATTGCTGGCTGCTCCCTGAGGGTTTAACTCATTGGAAAAAGGAAATTCTGCTCTAAAACCGAGGCCCCTGTGCCTTTCCAGAGCGGAGTTACGGCCGGGCCCTTTTGCCTGTCTCCTCTGGGCTGGCACCCAGCAGCGATGCAGGCATCCCCTGGGGTTCGCACCGCCCGGGGACGATGGTGAATGCCATCCTATCAGCAATAAGTGCCTGGGTTTGAACAGCCAAAAATTAGGGGAAATTTCTCAATTCTTACAAAAAACATCCCGCGCTTGAGGACTATGCATTCCTTCCCCCTAAAAAACTGTAAGATTGTTGTAAAGCTAAAGAGATTTAACAAAAATTACACATGTATTCCCTTTTAACTGCCTTGTTCCTCTTGTGATAAATATGGTTTCCATTTGCAGACTTTTCTCTGTCCAAAAGCAGAGGCTCAGTCAATAATGTGACTCCAAAAGCCAGAGCTTTGAGGAAGTAAAACACCCTTCCGCTTTCCAGGAGACTCTCAGTAACTTGTGAACATGAGCATGGCTGAAGGGCTTAGTGCCAGTGACTATTCACGGGGAGGTTAATAGCATTTGGGGACGTAGCTGGCTGAGAGCTGTGAGATTCGTCTGGCACAAATTCAAATTGGATTTAAGGGCTTAGACCAGACAGAGCTGGTGAACGATCCCAGCCTGGGTCCTTCACACAGGGAAAAATTTCGACTGTAAAGCCAAAGGCCTCCAAAGTTTTGGTCAACTACAAATCTGAGTAATACTAAAGTCTTCAAACACTCTGGTGCAAAGAAACATTCTCTGCCACAATTCCATAAGAGATTTCCTTTTACCCTGATGGCGTAAAGATATGTAGAGGGCCATAAAGTAAGATGGATGTGCTCGAGCAGACAGCAAGCCCAGCAGAAGGCTATTGGCAAACCCTACTCTCCATGCCTCTCCATTTTCCTCTTGCATTGATCGCTGAAGATCACTAACTACAGCTTAATGCCCTGGTTAAGAGGTAAAGAGCATTGACTCTGCCGGCAGCGGTGCTCTCCTGGGCTTTGAATTCCTGGAATAATTCAGCGGAAGAGAATTTTGCTGTGTGTAAATATTTACCTGTCTATTCTCCTGCTTGGCAGGTGAAAATTAAACCAGCAGCCTGGGTGTATACCACAGGTCTCCAGGGTCTTTTACTGTTCCTACAAGACTTGGCTGTGAAAAAAGTGGCTTGTGTAAAGACATTTTACCCACAGCATGGGGGAAGGATAGGTTAACCAGCCAGAGAGCCAGCCTCTGGGAAGTGTGCCCAGGCCCTCTGCTCTCCCCCCATGGCCACCAGTGCCGTGAATCCCCTCTCTGCTGGGGGAGCACCAGAGAAGCCCATGGCACGGCATCTGTTCTCAAACCTGGAGTCGCCTCCAGGCATTGAGGAAAAGTCCCCCCGGGTACAGGTTTAATGAAGGAAAGGTATTTCCAGCCTCTGGCACAGCTCAGTAGCATCTCACGTGGGGAAAAGCCTGCGAGGAGATCAGATCAGATCTTAGGCACTCAAATATGTGAATACAGGCAACAATTTCTCTTTCTTCAGCTTCCCTGCAGTTCTTCTGCATGCATATGTTTGCATGAGACATCAAATGCAATAGGCAAAGGCTATACCATTTGCTCAGGGTAGGAGCAAGTCCACCAACAACAGGGGCACCCACCGCCCAATCTGCAGGGCAGGACTTCTGAAGACAAGTTTTTGATCTCCTGGGAAAGGGTCTTAATCCCTACCCTGTGGACCCAGGTGTTCTTCTTCCACGTCCCCAGCAGGTGCCTGAGGAGTGATCCTCAGCGTACACCCAGCTGGGGAAGCCCTTCAAATGCTCCCTCACTACAGGCAAATGGGAATAATTTGCAGAGAGAAATTCAAATCTGGCAGGCATGGAATTTTTCCTCATCACTAGCCATTAGGGTTTCAAAGGAGGGAGAACTCATCTGCCGTGTAATGAATTATACCAAAATGATAGTTCAAAAATCGTACAAACAATCAAAATAGTTAATCATATAAATGACAAACTGAGCTGCATTCTCATGTCCAGGATTCTTGTTCACGTTTTGCATGGCTGAAGCTATTTGCTGAATTCAGCTGGAATTGTCAAAATAGCTTTGGCCACTCCATGATTGCACTCTTCTTGGAGATTAAATGATAAACGAGGAAATAAAAGACGTCTGTCTGCACTAAGGAGGTGAGGTTTGAGCTCCAGACCAAAGCACAGAGATGCTCTGCGACTGTGCAGGGCGGTCAGTCTGCTGGCAGGCAGGCTCCGGGGGCTGTTGGATGTCAGGGCTGCTCATTTCAGCCTCTTATTTTTATTACCACGTTTTTTCATGTATTGTAATTTGTGTTATTTAGGGTTTGCAGGGAGCAGAGAGCAGAGCAATTGTTAATAGGAGCAGCTTCCTGAAGCCTTTTGCTTGAGTCATGGAAAAAATGCCTTAAACAATATCAAACTATGATCCTGCTGTGATTTTCAGTGCTGATTTAAAAAAAAAAAAGATTACCAAACCCACACACAGAGGAAACTGCACCTTCTTTGCCCCAAAAGGCTTGAGCTCAGGCACCCTTGGGACACATGGCCCCATAGACAGACCTTTCTTCACTCTCCACCAACCCAACACCGAGGAAGATTCACATCCTGAACATTTCACAGGACAAAGATAATGGCATGCTGTGAACAGTAAATCAAAATAAACGTTGGAAACAGGGCTTTAGACTTCGGACTTTTGTTGCTGCTATTAAATATGGATTTTTTCCTGAGTGTCCCTCTGATTCACCAGTCCTGCCTGGATGACAGATCCGGGTAGCTCCAAGTATTGTACATAGGACGGGACAACAACAGGGTATAGGTATCATCTCTGTTAAAATCCCTATTTTCTTTTATACATAACTGGAAATAACTTTGCCAATCCTCACTGTCATCAAACTGATTCCCTTCTAATGAAGCTTTGCTTCTTCGTCCAAAACCAGTTTGCAATGAAAAATATGATCCCAAGGCTGAGATGTTCAGAGACACTTCTGGCAGTAAGGTATGCAAATCCCACCAAGTTTTGCCTAATCCCATCAGGCTTGATTGAAAAGCGCCGTCTCACACCACCCACACCGTGATTTGCAGGGTAACACCCGACGTGGTGCTTTTGAATCCATTGGCCAAATGCACACACTATTTAAAAGAAATAGATATCCCAAGGATGATCTGTATCTGTATACTTGCGTGAAATATAGAGATTAGGTAGGAAGACCTGTGTCAATAACCATGTTGGGAAAACAGGCAGAATTGTTACAAATTGCTAGAAATTGTGTCATTTCTCAGCCGTGATTTTAACAGGGAAGAACCTGCTGGGGAAGGAGACACATATGAACTGGCTGATCAGTATCAGCCTGCTTCAGATGAGTCGTCAGGTTGGCTTTTTGTGCCATTAGGGCTGTCATAGGGAATACAACATCTTTCATTGGGATAGTTGTACGGGAAATAAACCATAACAAATCCTCCTGCTCATAGATGAGGATGATGACCAGGATGACTGTTATTGTTATTAGTGATCATGGTCCTATTTTGCTATTGTTCCTCTAAAAACAGTAGAAAAATACAGCTCTTGTCCTGTGTTTCTTACGATCTTGATGTATAACAGAAGAGAGCAAGAAATGGTGGGAAAAGGAAAAGACAGGTCATTAACAATATTAATAAGTTGGGAATAGATGTAAGTGTCCTCCAAAGCTTATGCTGATGTACTACAATGCTTCCTTTTGACTTCAATGGTATTTTCTTCAGAGCTTTGTATCCCTGGGTGGATCCAGGCACACTTCTGAGTACTCCGAATAATAATAGCTAATAATAGCCAGATTGAAAAGCTATGAAAAAGAGGGAAAGTGGTTCATTGTGTTCATTCCTCATCAGGTATTATTAAAATGTGCCATTGATAATCCAAGAAAAGATCTTCAACTACAGAAGAGATGAAACAAATCTGCATGTGGGACGGATAAGCATAATACCAAATGTGCTGGAACCTCGTACAACACCACTGTAAGTAACACCTGGAAATTGGCTCTGCTATAAGCCTACAGAAGGCAGCAGCGGTGCCATGTCCAGTGGGCTGAAGGAGGCCTGGACACACTCATGCCTTGGCCTTGCTGAGACCTTCATTAGCACGTGCTTTCCAGGCTACTGAAGAGAAATAATAGCTGTGGCAGGTCTTGGAGCTTAGAAATTTTTGGAGCCCTTGCCAGCCATCACCAGTGAGAACTGTTTCACATGGCTGTAGCTGTGGTGATCTTCCTCTGGCAGAAGTGGAGGGAGCAGTCGGGCGGTGATCCTCCAAGGTCACGTGGCAGTCACCGTTCAACAGTGCCAAGCCAGTGACCATTGAATGTGTAGTAATATGACGAGGGGTAATGGTTTTAAACTGAAAGAGGGGAGATTTAGATGAGATATTAGGAAGAAATTCTTGGCTGTGAGGGTGGTGAGCCCCTGGCCCAGGTTGCCCAGAGAAGCTGTGGCTGCCCCATCCCTGGAGGTGTTCAAGGCCAGGCTGGACGGGACTTGGAGCAACCTGGTCTGGTGGGAGGTGTCCCTGCCCAGGGCAGGGGGTGGCACTGGGTGGTCTTTAAGGTCTCTTCCAACCCAAACCATTCTGTGATTCGATGAATGGACACACCATAATGTACCCAGTCTTACAAAAAAGATGGTTATTAGACTTTCCATGAGCCTGACAGCCAGGACTATGCAAAGCAGGGATTTACAGCCTGTAAGTTCTCACATCTCATTCCAAAATACAGATAAAAGCCTGACATTTCCTCAAACCTCATGATTTTATACAGATCCTGGGAACTTACCCTTCAGATGCCTGTGCTACATGCTGATGAGTCAATCTGTTGCATTGGATGTCTTTGGAGAAGGACAGAAATAACACTCCCACTGTCCCATGAAGAGAGCTGGAGAGGAAATGTCAGCCAACGGCATATGCGGGGTATTGAGCGTGCAGGCACTGCAGCCGCGTGGGGACCAGACGGGCCTGGGCATCTGCTTGCAAAGATGAGGCCAGGCAGAAATGAACCCTGGCAGATGGCTGGATGGGGTGCTCCATCCTCTCCTTGTGCGATGGCCTTGCCAGCCACACTGAAGCACAGAGCAGAGTGTCCGGGATACTAAGAAATGAAGCAGCTCAGGACTGGGCACGCATTGCTCCTGCCACGGGCAAAATGGGTCAATTATTTAGCATTCATGTTCTAAGGCTGAGCACAAACGTGTGTGCTACAGCATTGTTTAGCTCACAGGAAACTGTTTTCTTGAGTGACACATTGAAGGTCACAGTTTATCAATCATGTACAAGGTAGAGATGATACAGTTGGTTGTAGCAGCTTCCTCCTGTAAAACACATTCCAAGGGAAAATGATTGGTTTTGCCATATTCTGTGGGGAAAGTGATAGACTAAGATCACTCTGCTCCGTTGAATTGTGCTTTTAGCTCCTCGCTGTCTTTACAAGTTTATTTCACACTTTCTGTGCCTGGCTCCCCTCTACACAAAGCAGCATGTGGTAATTATTTTAAAATATTTATCCATGTTTTCTTCAGCATTTATTTTCAAAATCTTCCTCTTAGTGTCTTGCCTGGCAGTGATCTAAGTGACTGTGCAAAACTCTCATACCTAAAATAGTACATCAAGGAAACACCTTGGGAGCAGTCAGTAACTGAGACGGTGAAAATATGAAGTTTAACAAGAAAATTCCCCTCATATAACTAACTCTAACATGGAATACAAAGAAATCAGAGCGATCCTTGTTCAAGAAGGGACTAATGTGAGAAATCTGTGTAGTGGTGGAAAACTGGGATGATTACAGAAATGACAGAAAAATCTAAAGCTCTGCTTGCATTCATATTGCCAAGAGGTTTTTTTCTGGACCTTTGCTTTAAGGAGTCTTTCTTTGCTTTCCATATGTTCTTATGTGCAGAGAAAAGAATTAAAAATGTCAAGAAGACGATGAACGTATTCTAGTGTGCTACTTGCATCCCATCAGGTTCCTACTTCTTGCAGGAGAACAACATGTAGATTTTCTGGCTTTCATGAATTTCTTTTCCAAACCTGACCATACGTTGAACGTGGTTGGTAAGGGATGTTTATATTCACAGGAGAGCTTATAGCAAATTCTGCTCTGGCTTTTATCAGGAGGTTCAAGGAGGACAAGTCACATCTCAGTTGTAGCACTATCACCAAACCTATCTAGGCACTTATGTGGTTTCCTCTGTGTGAGGACTTCACCACTGTGGATGGATTCTTACCTCACAATAATAGCCCAAGATACATTCCTGTGGTATTGACACCGGTTTACAAATGAAAAAAAACAACAACAAACTCAAACAAAACCTGCCAAAAAAACCCCAAAATAAAAAATGTTCTGTCTGACTTCATAAATAACACAGCTATTGAGTCCTCTTTGCTTCATGTCCTATTTGAATACAGTGTATTATTCAGTAAAGGCTGTAGTCTCTTTTTAGAGTGATGGGGAATCCAACAAAACTCTCTTGAAGTTGTTCCAGGATTAATTATATCGCCGCTTGAAAGTTGTGCCATATTTCTAAGTCTGCCTTATTCATTTTCTAGCTGTTGGAATAAACAGAAAAACCCTTCCACAGAAATTCAACAAGCACCCAGCATGAAGGGATGCCATACATTCTTTGTTCCTTGATGCCAGAGAATTTAGTAAACTGTATTAAGTCACTCAATGTTTGTTTTTACGTTTTTTTAACAGTCATTGCAACAGCCACACATTAGCACCCTCCTCTCTTTGTAATTTACTACTCTCCTAATTAATGTCATCTGCAATCTTAATTGGTGAGAATTTTTGGTTATTGTTTCAAGTATTAACAGTTAAGATACAGTATTAGAGGTATCAGCTGGATAATAACTTCCTGACCGCTAGAAAGACTTTAATTCACATAGCAGCTGCCATGCCAACTATGCATCATCCTAGTCATTGATCTGAAGGTCAGGTGGTACCAAATGCTTTATGGAAATCTCAGGATACATCAATATAAGCAATGATACGAATATAGCCAGCTCAGATATTTCCAGCAAGGTAGCCTCAAAAGCTATAAAGCTTATCAAATAGGCTGACTCCACATTCAGGTCACTATCCTCTCCGTTTTTAATGATCTAGCTACTGCTAAAATGCTGTTGGAAGGGAAAATATTTAATCATTACATGATACAGTATAAGATTAGCTAGTTATTGGGTGGGTGGGGTTTTTTTCACATAAATGAAAAGACACCTACAGCTGCTGCTGCCTGAGGACTGGGAGGGGGCAGGACTGAAGGTGGCAGTAGGTGAGCAAAGCGTGCAAGGTCACAACGGCAGGCCATTCACACACAGTCGATTTAAAGTTGATATCCCAAACTATGAGCATGTCAGTCTGTACACCCAAGCTAACATCCTTGTCAAGTCGGCTCGCCAAAAATATAGAACAACCTGAATTTATGAAACATTTATAGTGCTTAAGCCAATGGAACTCAGGATACTTCCTATACCGAGACCTTACATTTCGGAAATATCCCCACATATCAAACTCACATCCATCAGGTAATTCTGGTGATTCTGGATGTAAACAAGAACCCAGTGTGCACACGTCTCTATGTGGAGCACTCATTTTCTTCATCCCTGTGCCCCCACAGGTCAAAGATTTGAAAGTTACTCCTGTAAACCTCTCCAAACTTCATGAGAGGAGAGAGATGCCAAAGCTAATTGATGCCAAAACGTGGCCCAAAACTCCCTAACCACGACGAGCCCAGAGCTGATTCTCAGATAATACCAGTTCAAAAGGCAGATTTTAGATGCTGGTGGTGCAAGCCTCTCCCAGGTGATGTCTTGGCAACATTATTATGTCCTCTGTGATAACTGAAGGCATGCATGAAGCCCACATGCTCCAGAGTCCTTCTTCTGAGTCATCGTGTCCCCTGTGTGACAGCAAGCAGTTTCTGGTTGCACCACGGAGGAGCGTGAAGCTGTAGGCATTTCCTAATTTGTTTCGTAAGGGAGGTCCTACCGTAGAGTTCAGACGCCTGACACAGCTGCCGTGCACGGCCCCACTGTGTGTCCATCCCTCTGCTGAGGTAAAGCACGGGGAATATCCTCCCATCTGAGCAGCATCAGGTTTTTTTCTGCAGTTCTCCTCCTCGCATTTTCAAACCAACACAAACACTCTGTTCTCCGTCATACAAGTATCCAGTCACGTTTTCTTAGTAGGGGGTATCTTCTGCCCAGGGTAACAGTTGAAAGGCACTCTTTTTCATCCCTTGCCAGTCATTGTAGCATAGCTCACATAGGTATGTGAGTGATATTCCCAGCAGTGAGACATTCACTGATCCTTTCTAAAAGCAAAAGGACGAGATTCCTAAGTGAAATAGATCCATTGAGTCAAAAAAGGTGATGCCACCCTCTATGTGACGGAGTTTTCACCAGGGTGAAATGGTCAGAATTGGAGTGAAAAGGACCTGAGCAAGTCAGGTGTCTCCATTCTTAACTGCGAATTGCAGAGTCTGTGGGAGAGGGACCAGCCTTGCCTGGTTGTCTGCATTGTGCTGAACATGGCTGGGTACTTGCCCCCAGGTGCTGTTAATATACAAAGATTAAATAGTAATTGCTTTAACAAGATAGTGTGGGGAAGAAGCTTGTTTTCCTCCAAAAACCACAAGAGCCTCCTATCTATGTTCAGGTTGGAAAACCTGCTTATGGTGGTTTGGGGATTTTTTTTAACGGCCTAGTTTAATCCTTATTAAAATTCTCTCCAAAAAGTAGAAGGTATTAATTTCATTTCCTCCCCTACCAGATATGACATCTCTCCCTTGGCAACTCTGAAAACCTCAGGCAGCTCTAATGAGGGGTACATTTGAGTTTCAAGCAATGAGAGAGGCATTATGTTGTGGTCCATTTCAAGAAGGACTTGTTTTCAAGGTTTCTAAAAGAGAATTAATCAATAATTACAGCCATCATCAGCACGGGAGCCCCTGGAGTTTTATTGCTCTGTGTCACATTGCTCTGTGACCTAGAGCAATATACAGTCGTTTCGTCTGTTCGAAAATAAATCACATTACATTTTTGCATGCACATATAGTTAAGGCTTATCTTCTTTAGTCGTGAAGGAACAGAAATTTCTTCTGGAATTGCCTCTTTCATCTACATTTAGTAATCTTAATATTTGGGGCACAAAATGATTTCCAAGCCATGTTTGGCAGTTGGGTTTAATCCTTTGAGTTTTTAATTTTGAAAACTATATGACTATGTTAATTTGCAGAAGTGAGATTAAAATAAAAACATCTTTGTGTTTGTACTCAAAGTGCAGAGATTTCCATGCCTGAGTATCTGAATGAATAAATACGTGTTCATTTGAATTTCTGATCAGGAAATTTTCCACAATGGGGAAAGTCGTCTTTCTGATTAACTTTCTTAAACAAGTTCAAGTGTATATTCAGGGTAGGAAGCTAAAAGTCATAAAGCTGCATTTCCAAGCATTGGGGGTGGGAAGCCAGGACAAAGAAGGGAAAGCGGTTGTTACTGCCACTGAAAGCACCTTCCCGCTGAAAGAGAATTGGAAGAGTTGCAAGAGGTGACGAAGTCGAAAGTGAGTGACAGGTTTAAATGCTGTATCCGTTTCAAATATAGAGACAATTAATATGTAATGAAGGCCATTAGCAGTGGATGCCTATCTCATTCCCTTGCCAGAGACGAAGCTCAGTACTACCTACATTGAAACACAATGTAGGAGCTTTAGTGGGCTCCTCATGGTCATTGCCAAGGATAAGTGTTATCCAGATAGATAAATGAGTGATAATAACAGAGAAAGAGCAAGACAGCGTTGGATCTAGGCTCCAGTCCCTGCAAAAAATTAAGTACTTAAGCCTACAGTGGGGGCTTGCCCTACTCCAGCATGTGCAGAAGCATTGCCAGGACAGGGACCCAAAACTGCTGCTGTAAGGATTAATGGTGTCTTCCTCTGTCACAGCTGCCCTGATGACCCATGGAGAGAGGAGCACCAGTTATGTTTGCTTCTTCGCAACGCCAATGTTGCGGTGGAGCTGAAGGAGAAGGGGGAAACTGTCAGGGAGATGTTTCCTGAATAGTGGAGCTATCAGAGCAGAAATACAAACGTTTGAAAGCAGCTACTCCGGGTGGTTTCTTGATAGCTCAGCCGAGCACGCTGAGATCTCTTACCTTTCAGAAAAACCCATCATGTGCTCCTTTTCTGTTTGATGACTCACACATTCTCCACAGATTTGGCCTTCTGTGGAGGGAGTGTTTTTCTACAGCGTGAATGAAATTGGGCGGCCCAGCAAGGACTGCGATATCCATGCTACACTGGTAGTATTTCACGATCCTGTATCGTGACCTCATTGTACAGGCTACAGATTCCACCTCTCCATTGACACTCTCCCTTTGACTCCAGGACTAAGCGCAGCCTCTCATGTTAAGGCTTTTCCGCACTATGTGTAAAGTCTTCAAAACACCAGCTGCGTGGGAGCTGTGGTAGATGCGGCCACATAATTCCCTGGTGGGTGATTCTGGGGCATCCCCTGATTCCTGGCGGGGAGGACTCTGGTTTTCAGGGCAGAGACGGCTCCTGCAGGAGGATCTGAAAGAGGCAGGGAGTTTTTGCCATGCATCAGCGCCATTGAGGAACACATACAGGCAGACAGACAAGCATCCAAACCCAAATGAGATCAAACGTGGAAAGATGCAAACAGCTGCATCTGCAGAAATATGTCCCAGCGGAGATCACTGGTGAGAAGTCATTTGCAGAGCACTCTGTTTTCCTGTAAAAGGTCTCAGAGTGACAGTGGTTGGCAAACTGTAATGTCACAGTGAGATACATGACCTCCTGATGGCTTAAGCAGGCTATGAATAAAGTCAGGCTGCAGATTATAAGGAGGTTTGTAACACCAGGAGCAGTGAGGCTCTCGAACGGCTTCCCAGTGACACCCCCAGTGAGAGCAAAATCAAAGCACCTTTGAAGTGAAACATATGACCGATTTATGATCTCAATGGCTCACCACCTGGGACTTCAAGGGACCTCATGCAGGGTCCTCATGCGGGGACCCTGAAGGGGTCCTTGCACCCACTCTGCTCTTCCCAGTCCTCTGCACTGGGCTTATGACCCTGTGCCCATGAGTGTCACCACAGCGAGGAACCATTCTGCTGTGGACCTGCAGCGAGCGCCCAGCAGCAGAGAGGCAAGGAGCTAAATACCTTTTGTGTTTTTCAGCAGCACCAATAACAGAATATGCCCCAACCAGATGGTGCCCAGACAAAGTGTGTTTATTCCACTCTTGCTTCACCCTCTAGCACCGTTGAATTGATGTCCCCCATCCTGCTGCGGCCAAGAGAGGGGTGAACAGCCTTGTTTGTCTCCTCTTGCGCTTTTGCTGGAGAAGGAAGCCCACAGCTTGACCTCCACAAGGCAAGTGGAAGGGCAATGGCTTTGAAGATGGGCACTGCAGCAGTGGGGAATGCTGTACTGGATGTAAATGTAATATACGGGGCTAATTGGACAAGCTTGACTGGTTTGTGTAGCAATCCCCTGGGCTGAGCTTAGACAGTTCTGTACTACTGCTGTGATCAGAGATACTCAAGCCATGCCACCGCAGAGAAAAAGTCTCCAAGAAAAATGTTTCACCCAAGAAAAATGTTCGCGTCCCTCACTGACAGGTCAAATTGGCACATCAAATTTAATACCTCATCATGACCCTCTTCCACCAGAAGAAAGAAGATTTCCTAGACTATAAACACTTTGGGGCAGAATATGTCTTTCCCTGTAATTTATTTTGTGCTAGCTTGATTTCTGTAAGTTAGGTGCCAAACAGACAGGCAGTATTCAGAAAAAAAATAAATCAACTAGTCATAAAAATTAGGAAGAAAGATATATCTTGTTAGGTCAAATGATAAAAAGTTCATCTGCACACCCATAAAGGAGCAGGGGAAGACAATAGTGGGGGGACCCCAAATAGCACCCTGCACCGCTGGCTGCCCCCAGGTCCATGCCAGGAGCCATCAGCCCATCAGGCCCATCTCCACAAGCCCAGAGGACCAGCAGAGCAAAAAGGCAGGTGAGGGGAACCCAAATTAAGGATGAGCGCTGGGAATGAGCCACCGCGTCCAGACCCTCCCTGGGCTGACCCAGAGGACCCTCACCCCCAAGGGCCAGAGGTGACACCCATGAGGAAGAGTCAATGCAGGAGCATCTTTGGGTCTGAAGGGTCACTGCCCAGGGGTGTGGGACATGTTAGTGGTTGCAGGAAAGGGCATTTTGAGATTGCACAGGGCTGATTTGGGGATTTTGGGGTGGAGGAACCAATGGTAGGGGAAGGGACAGATTTAGGTGATTTGGGAAGGAACAAGGATGGGGAAATAGAGGCATAAGGGGGTAGAAAAGGCCAGTTGCGTGTTGGCTGGTCAGTGTGCTGGTCTTTTTTATAGAGTTGGAATCTACAGGCTTGGTGATCATCATTTGCCTTTGTTTTTAAGAAGGAGCCTTTAAGGAGAGCAATTGAATGTTCACATTTGACAGTATGAATAGCCGGATTTGTTAAAACTGTCACCTAATCTGGGCTGTGCACAATCATTAATGCTATCATCAAATGCCTTAATTTAATACAACTTATGAAAAGAAGCTTAGTTATCGATATAATTTTTTTTTCAGTAGATGAAAGCCTTCTGTGCTTCAGGAATATTGCTACATAAAAGTTAATGCAGAATAGATGATTCAATATCCTACAGCAAGTGTAGGAGCAAACAATGCCTAAATATTTAAAAAGCAAGAAGATAAGAATACCAAAGCACACTAATATAGTATGCACATATCCTACATCTCTCATCCATATTCTTTAAGCCTGTAAAAATAGCTATGAATTCTTTTATTTACCAATTTAAGAGAGAGCTTCATAAACCACGATTTAACTGCTAAATGCTGAATGAAAATTTTTGTAGGGGTTGTATTTAGAAACTCATGTTTATATTCAAGCAAAGACCAAAATTCCTCTTTTCTACTCTCTCCAAAAGAATGAAAAAGCCTGTGCTGTGGGTTTTCAAGTACTTGGAGAGTAATTGGGGGTAGCTGGTAGAGGGCCTTTCCGCCAGGGTCTGTGCCTCCCCTGGTAGCACTAGAGGAAGCTGGTACATCTGATACCCCTCTTCCCACCTTATTTCTCAGTCTCTTCCAAGTCACTGTAATTTATTATAGTAGTCAGATGGAGCATGAGTAAAAGGCAGATTTCTTATTCTGCGTTGATCCTGACCTTACATTGGCTAAGAAAGAAAACCAAGTTTTAACTCGAAGAACGAGCTTGTGCTACGGCACTGAACTGAGACACAGAGAGCCAAGCAAGTGCAATAGATTTTCCACCTGCGTGACCTCTGGCAAGTCACTTATTTTCTCTCTGCCTCCATTGACCGTTAGCAAAGGGAGGTGACATTCATTCCTACATCTCCTCTGAGGGCCTGATTCGTCAATTAACACGACACTTCTGGGTTATTCATGCAGTGCTTAGCACTGCTGGCAATGGCTCTGTGTTTAACCCCACATCTGCCACTGAACTAAAAAACCCCAATCAGTAACAAGACCCCACTTGGCCCATACAGCAGCACTGCTGCCCATATAAGAAGACCAGACCTAAGATAAGACCCGGGTGACAAGAGTTCTGCCAACTTCTGCAGCTGCAGTTTTTCTAGCTGTAGTAACGGTGCTGTTGCTGGGTTTGATGCAGGAAAGGCAGGAGTGCACCCAACAAATCAAAGAGCTATGACAAATCAAGGTCTGCTTATCTCTGTGAAAGCAAAATTATGGGGCAACGAGCTGGGTGTTTGCCTCCACTTCGTCCCTCAAAGGCGGGTGGTTTCTGTTGGAGCTTCTTGCTGGGAGAGGAGGCAGTGGTTGGTGCCACACACCTCGGGCAGGACCAGCAGCTCATGGCTGAGCTTCCCCCTAGAGCACAACACTTGGCCCAGGGAAGACCCTGCGCCCTCTCTCAGCACTGCGAGGAGCCCAGGAGGACACTCTCAGAAGGCTCAAAATTCAGTCGTCTCAATGGCATTGGTGGCCAAGAGCAAATCCAACACGTCGCTGCCGAACCTTACCCCAGGAAAATCTGAGCTCTGCTTCAAGCAGGTGCTGCTTTTAAGGATACATGTTTCATCCTAATCAATGTGAAAGTTGCATATTTCATGAAGTATATTGGCAAAAGCTTCTAAAGGGAAAAAAAAAAGTTAAACGAGGTTTCTGAGAAGTGCAATTTTTATGTTTTCCTTCCAACACACTTACTTAGTGACCAGAATACCTTTGGAAACTCCTGAGTGTTTACAGTTCCCTTCTACCACACTGGTTCCTTGAATCTTTGAGAGACAGCAAGTCCTGCTTTGGAAAATGATCCCAAATCACTTAACTTAAGAAACAGATGCTTGTAAACAATAGTCAGCACTTTTACTCTGCTTCTCTTGCCAAACGAGGTTTGGCAACTGAACCAATACAGGACATATTTCATCTCAGAAATTTTCTTAAGAATGAAGTGACAAAGATGTGAATAAGGGTCATTTATAAGAAAACACTGCTGCTCCTAATATGGGCTATTTGAATAAATAAAGATCAAAAGAAAGAAAACATTCTCAATCTACTTGCTTTTGGTGGGTGCTTGTGGTTTTTTTTTTTAATGTGAGATTATTTTTTTTTTGGCTTCCTTTTGATGTTGGATTACCTTCCACAGGCCAATATCCCTATTTAGTCAAAGATAATTTAGATATCGCTACCTTTCATTTCCTGAATTGCGAAAATGAGTGCAAAGTTGTGTCTTGATATAGTGCAATGCCATCAGAGGTGGTGAGGGCCTTGCCGGGGAGCAGGCAGAGCTCGTAACAGCCAAATTCTCCTCTCTGGGAGTTGGTTTTGTTAAAGAGAGCTGTAAAATGCTCTGGTCTCTTCATTGTTGCTATTTTTAGTTCATAGGTGATCTGGTTAAGCTCCAGAAGCTTATATATCTTGGAAATATTTAACAAGAAGCAATCAAGTCTGGAGCAACAAACTTTATTTCCAGCAGTCTGTTCTGGGGCCAGTGGGTGTTTCAGCTCTCAGCCACGATTCCTCACAGTAATGAAGTGATGAGTCAGAACATCATGGATGCAGGACAGCGAGCCCTTAAAACAATTGTTAAGAAATTCATCCCTAGTTGTCTGCAAAAGTGGACAGGTGGCGGCGAGTGGTTGTTGAGTTCAGAGGAAATTTTCAAATAGATTTTAAAAGAACAACGGGGAAAAAGAAAGGAATAACCATTTCTCTGTTCCCAAGAAGGCTCTAAAAAGAATAAATTGCTTTCGGTTGCTGAAAGGAAGATTTGGGCTAGGCATTGTGAAAAAATCTTTCTAGAGCAAAGGGTAATAGAGTGGTGGAAGAGATGGGTGGGGGTTGTCACGTCTCTGCGCTGAAGGTCTTGGAGCACAGGTTAGATGCGTATCTGTCAGAAAAGGGTTCTCTATGATTCTTTCTTGAACTACAGGGGCAGATTACATCGCTTCCATTCCGATTTGTGACACAGGACCAAAATCACATGATCATGGGGCTCTGGGTTCTCCTTTGCTGATTCATCTAGAGATGTTACTTAAATCTTGAGCCTTTAAGTGTGATTTGGGATTCCTGAGACTTTTGAAAGCACAACATCTGTCTAAGCTGAAAACTAAATAGTCTCTTTTTGATCAAAACAGAGAAAAATTTCATTATTCATATTTCTTACACCAAAACTGCCACCACATATTGTCTCCAGAATGAGCTGAAAAGGCTGGAGACCTTAAAAGGCACATTTTCAAACCACCTCTCAGTGCATAAAACTATTCCACGGGAGCCCTTGCATGCACTAATACCGACCATGTGGTTGGAGCCCTTGGGGCACGGATTCCAAATTGCTTTTTTGCTTTGACAATGAGCTGATCAAACTCCCTGATTGCTCCTTACAAGTCCTCTCCTATTAACAGCAACGCTGTCACCGGGCTCCCTTCACTGTGCTCAGCCGCGGAAACACAGAGCCGTATTTCAGATCCCAGCGATTTGGTGTGTTGCGTGCTCCTGAACAATGCTATCACTCTGCTCATCCGTTTCGGGTGTCACCAGAGACCATCACTCATCTTTATGGAGCAATCATCCTTGTATTTTTATTTTTTTTTTCACCCTGAAAACATTGCCCTTTTTTTTTTGGCTCAAAGGCTACGTTGCCTTACAGTTTTTGATGCCAGTTGGAGCAGCTATTCATTCCCAAATATCTGACAACTGTGCTCTACTGTCAGAATATATCAGTCAGGGGCTGAAATAGGCCCTTTACAGCACGGATTTCAGCAGGGGGATCCCAGGCAGTAGAAGCAGGACTCTTTGCCCACCACTGCAAGTCTCCACGGCAGCCACACTCAGCTCTCCTCTTGCCTAGAGGAGTGAAAGAAGTGCCCTGGGGTGCAATTCATCGTGGTTTTTTGGATGAAGGAACTCCACCAAAAATTGCCTTTTACTTTCCCTGGATTGCCAAGGGAGCCTTGATAATTAGCTCAGGGTGCCAGCATCCACATTTCTTACAAGTGAAGTACCCGGATAAGTGAGTAGTGTCAAACTGACTCCAAAAAAACCCAAGCAGACCGTGATGGGACTAAAAACACAGTTAAAAATGGGCATTAACTCAAAGGCTTAATTCTAAGTGTCTGTTAAAGTATCTCACTAAATTTTGGCCTTGATACTATATATTTACATACAATATATGAATATAAGTGTGTGTGTGCATATTTGCATGTGTGTGCATTTTATTTATTAATCGCATTATAAAAATTTACAGATAATCAAGTCACACAGATGGCAATATTCGTTGAATGGAAATAGTTCATTTGATTTTCCATGTAGCAAAGAATTAATAATATTGTAATCACTTGTATTTGAAAAGCAATACGGATCAGATGTCGTCTGTACATTATTGTTTTAAGTTTTAAGTAGGCTAGGCAGAGTTTAAATTAGACTCCGGCTACACACAAAGACTATTTCAATTAGAGAAATCTCTTGTGATCTAATATTCTTAGCTTTAAAGTCATCCTGCATAAATATTTTATTACATATTTAATAACATTTTTTCATAATCAAGAAACCAATGCATATATCTGAAATATGTGCATTTAAAGAGCTGCTGACACAACATGGGAAACTTTGAAGAATATTCTATTTGGGAATTCATTCAGCTTGGGGCAAAATTCAGAAATAACGTTTAAGCGCGGGGAGCTGAATACATTACACATGCCCACACAGGTCTCGAACAAAAGCCCAGGTTTGCTCCGCCATTTATTTTAAGTGTAAGAGTGTATTTCTGTGCAGTGGAGTCACATTCATAATGTTACAAACCACTCCTGAACACCTTATTGAATCAACACTAAAGTGAAATTTAAAAGAAAAGACCAGACCTACACAATACAATGGAGGATAAATATTAATTGTTAGGGGATTTTTATTAAAGTCCCACATAGAGAGGCCTTTGGGAAAACCAGTGAGGAAATCACCACATAATTCAACACTACAAAAAAACATAGTGTTGGAAATCAGCCAGCTGGGCAAAAGCAGCCATAACATTTAAAGGTGTCGATTATCACATATCTAATGTTATAGTGGGTTCATTCAACAAGAGAAAAATACAACTTTTTTTTTCTTCAGAAGCTGACACTAGACATATTTAAATGAGATATAATGGACACATTTTTTACTACATGAATAATTATTTTTTAGAACAAATGTGGTGGGCTGTGGTGGTCAGTAGTTTTAAATCAAGAAAGAATCTCTGATATAAAAATTAGTCTTGGTTCACCTCCAAATTATTAGGGTTTAAGGAGAAAATGCCAGAGGGTTGTTGATCACCTCCCTTGCAGGCCATGGGGCTGGGTGACCAGGAGGGTTCCACCAGGACAGTTATAGCCATAACATCTATGAAAAAAGCATGCTAGAAGCTGGCATTCGTCTTCTGAATTAATAACATGATATCATTTATCAAGAACAATACATCACAGTGTAACGGCGTGTTGTTTGTCTTTGGTTTAAACAAGCCATTAAGATAAATCTAAAGAGAAACAATGGCTACTTAATTAGGATAAGAGTCTCACATTGTACACAGATTAAGTAAACAACCGGGCTTGTTGGCGTGGGCAATTAGTAACCAACTGCTGACCCTCCTGACTCAGGTCCAGCCTTTTCTCCCAGCGAAATGAGATTCGTAATCCCTCTGCAATCCTGATTTGTAAAGTCCTCCAGTCAAACGCATCATTAATTTAAGAATAGTTTAAATGAGTATGTTGGCGTAATTGATTCCTGATGTATTCATAATCTGGGCTAACGTGAGTGGTAATGCATGAGTGTGAGTCAATTAAACTGTTAAACTGGATTAAGGAGTGAGCCAAAATCACTTCTATCAACAGGAGCCTTTGCTCAGATGCTCTCAAGCTGCCTGTAGTTACTCATTTTTGGGTAAGGTGGGCACAGCACCCTTTGTGAAGGACAAAGCAGTCAGTGCTCCATGTAGTCATTCCCACCCAGCGCATCAATCGTGCCCCTACTCACAAATCTGGAGGGGGGGGAGGGGGCGGGGGAAACGAGGTGTCCTTTTCAACAAAACATTTTAAAATAAATACTTCCATCCATCCCGAGTGGCGTGGCACACCAAGTTTAGGGGGTTTGTCTCCAAAGTTGGAATTTCTATAGATATCAGTGGTCATGCAAAGCGTATATGGGTGGAAACACGCATTCAAACTTAATTATGTATGATTCTGCCTCTTCCTTGGCACCTACTCTTCCTCTCACAACAGTGAATTTATAGACCAAAATGTATCGTATCACCTCTTCTATCATATCTGTCACATCACCTATAATTTTACGATGTAAAATCATAAACTGCAATTTTTTGATATATAAATGTGATAACTCTCCTGAGCATCCTAGGTAGAATGCCTTCCATTCCCTCATTTTCAGTGTCATACGCACTAGTTTGCTATTGTTTTTCATTTCGGTGTGCTGCTTTTGTTACAGGTCATACTACACTGGCATTCTGCTGTGGGGGAAACAAAAAGCTACTCGAAGGACATAGATAATTCACATATTTTCACTGTTTATAAAATTGGACCGAAAAATCAATTTTAATGAACATTTTTGAAGCATTTCTAGTGCACTCATGAGGTAAGAAAGAGTTAGTAACGGGAGCCGGCAGATGTGAAATGACAGACACACATTTTTCTCTAAATAATTATGCAGACGCTAGATAAACCATCGTCTTTACTTTAGCAAATACTTTGCAATGGGTTTCTATATGATGGATACTCCAGTAGGGGTGGTTTATCACTGGGGAAAAAAAAAAAAAAGACATATGAGATTGAACAGCTTGCACAGTAAAATTCCTTATGCACCATGGATGGAAAAAGCAATTTGAACTAGAGAATAATGATAAAATGGGAGTCGTGAGACAGTGTTTGGAGAAACAGCCATCTTTAGTTTTGTTTTAGTCTGGAACTTCCTAAAACATCTTGTTGCTGCCTCTTCTCTTTGTCAGGATTGAAGCATTGAGAGAAATGCCAAGCCGGGGAATTCATTAAGCAATAGTTTCAAAGTGGGATTTAACTCAGATCCGTCTGTGCCTGCTGCCTTTCTGGTTTTTGACTAAATGGTGCAATTTTGAGTTTTACATGTCTTAAAATACCTTGAATTTAGTTTGGGTTTTTTTGGTAACAGTTTGGGTTTCTACCAATGAACAGCAGACTCAGAGATGAGATCCCCTAATAACAGAGGGATGACAGAGCAAAAGGTTTCTTTTCACCCTAATCGGGAAAATTTTTATGTTGTGACTCTCTAAAGAGCCTGTGACAACCCAAATCTCCATTGCTGTCATGAACTGAGCACCTTTGAAAATATACAGAATCACAGAATAATAGGGGTTGGAAGGGACCTTTGTAGATCATCCCCTTACCAACCCCCTGCCGGAGCAGGGCCACCCGGAGCAGGGCCACCCAGAGCAGGAACGCGTCCATGTGGGTTTGGAATGTCTCTGGAGACAGAGACTCCACCACCTCTCTGAGCAGCCTCTTCCAGTGCTCTGCCACGCTCAAAGTATGGTAAGATGATGGTTGTTTTCACTTCTGAAAATTATAGTTGTTGACATCATTATGGCCTTCCAAATCTTTGCATCTCCTTGGTGGCCTGATGTGGACATTCATGGACCTGTCTGCAGGACAGCCAGGAAAGGGATCTTCCTTGTAACTGAAATCAGTAGCATTTTAACAATAAGTTGTTGTCTGCATTAAGGAAATATCAGTGTTGTGAAACTGACCCCTGAAGGGGAGGGTGAGATGAGTTTGCCCCCAGTTGTCACTACTGATCCGTGCCTACCTCCCTTGTCATACGATACCCCAGGAGCTGGAGGACCTGCTGCCCAGGCTGGGGTACCTGTTACTGTTTTTTTAGGGTAGCCTGAAGAGGTGGAAATTCATCTGGTTTCCCTACTAAGCCCATGGCTGGCCACCGTGGCTGCAGGCACAGGCACCCCAGAGAGCACAGGGACTACTGAACTCATCCAGCTTCCCATCATTTTCCTGCAGAGTTTTCTGCTAAGTCAGTGTTTTCAACAATAGGAGTCAGAAGACACAGTAAATACAAGGGCTAGATGGGGTCCAAGACTCACAGTGCTCAGAAAGGCAGTTTATGAGCTCTCCCATGGACTTGCAGCCCAAAATACGGGCTGTTGGCATTGCGGTGGCAACCACAGATATTGTATTGATTCACCAACCTGTGATCTTAAGAACTGTCTGGAAGTGTCATGGCCTGAGATAATTTCAGCTTGGTTTAGCTGTGGCAGGAATTGTCAAGCTGTCGCAGAACTATTATCAAAATACGTTCGAGGTTTAGTTTAACTTCATGGAATTATGTAGTATGATGCATGCTCTTAATTAATAGGTAGCAACGGGCAGTTATTCTGCATGGAGTGAACCACCCGTGGCCCCTGGACCTGGCCACCATTCTTTAGCTTCCCATGAAATCCAGCACACTGCCTAGGACAGGGGCAGCCCCAGGGATAGCTGAGGTCAGTGGGAAGTCCCAGGTTCCCGGTTTTCAGCTCCTGTAGCACCCCCAGCCCCTGCTGCCTTAAAGCACAAGGACGGCGAAGTCCCACGAAGTTTTCTTTGAGTTTTCGGTTGTTGTTTCACAGTGCAGGAAATTGCTGTTCAGCCTCGAGAGGGGAGATTATTATGTGAAGCCTCAAACCAAGCAGAGAGCAGCAAAAAGTTAATGGGAGAATAATTTGTTCTTTAATGTAAAAAATTGAGAAAGTGCAGAGGCAACAAGAAAGGAATTAAAACAACTTAGCCAACACCCATCCACACACAGACAAAAACCTAAAAATAAAAATCCTGAAAGCAGGGTACAGCAGAGCTGTTTTATTGACAGGGGATCATTCCACAGCCCCAATCCAGCATCTGTTATCTCTAAAAACATGCTGCAATGAATTCCCTGTGCTCTGAAGGAAACTGTGATTTGAAAAATACCACTATTAATTGATTCCACAAATTAACTGCTAATCCAAGAGTCCTGATTATGATTAGTCTGCTAATCAATTTATTTGA